>NC_050454.1:60526234-60889359 GCF_903995425.1 Onychomys torridus
TTTGCAACTTTAAATAGAAAATATTATAAGCAAACATGTGAAATAGAATTATTCATAGTTTTAAAAGTTACTACAATATGCATGGGAATGTAGAGCTGATAAATTGAAATAAGTCTTTATAATGTTTCAAATGTCATACATAATGAACAGGCTCTTCTGTATGGAAAAATGAATCAATACCTAGAAATCTTGTTTACTATGCTGGCCTGTGTGGCTGATTCTTTGTATTTATTGGTTTATTGAACGAATATTTATTTTAATATTGAATAAATAATAGTGCTTTATTAATAATTAATAAATACATTAATATGCATATAGTACTTTGATTTCCAATACCAGTATAATTTATTTATATTAATGTAGATAATCTTCCAAATTACTTGATAAGATATAAAATCTGTCATTTTCTGTTTTGCACATGATGAGAATGATACAAGGTATACAGATTTTCAAAGTTAGTGCCCTGGCTGAACCAAAGGTGAGAAGTCAATCATAGTTATCCCAGCTTCAGTGTCTCAACTCTAATGAGCATTATTGCTTTCTATTATCCACTCACCCACATTCCTGGTAATATATTTTCATATTTTATCTAATTGTTGTGTCCTGGAATGATATCCTAAGACAGATCATTCTAGGATGAAGGGAAAATCTGAAACAGAGGGAAAAAAGCAATCAAGTTCACAATGTACTATATATTTCCTTCTTCACTCATTTTAATGATAACTTCATTTCTGAAGAATTCCTATCGCTTGGCATAACCAATATCTCTGAAAATAAAATCATAGGCTGTTCTATTATTGATCTGGGAAAAATTCTTGCCATGAGTCACACAACTCATTAATTAGTGTCAGTGGCCGCTACTGGCCAATTGAGCCCACTTCTAACACATATTCTAAGCCAGCCGTGTGCATAAAATACAGCCTATAACCATGGCAAAGCCACTGAGAATAGCACACTATAGACAACCACAGCCCAAATTTGTCAAGTCCCAGTAATCTAAGACTTTAGAACATAAACTATTTTTAATCAAAAAATAGAGTTTCTGCAACAAAATCAAAGCTACCATATTATTTGTGTGATAAACAATCTGTAGAAGAGAATGGGTAAAGTGTATTCAACCATTTCCAAAGATATCCATCCATCTTCCAGATTCACCCCAGGATGTCTGATAAGTGTAGAATCTTACTTGAGAAATGGTCCATCCCCTGGCTCTGCAGTTCTCGGCAGTCTAAAAGAGCACTTGAAATTATGTGTTTCTGTTCTGAGACTTATTGTCTCTTTTCTTTTCATACTTTGTCTTTACCTGCATAGAAGGCTTTTCACTGAAAAATAGATCTGAAAAATGACAGAGGACTGAAAGCATCAGTTTTAGGAAGTAACTTGGATGTATTCACTTTTACTTCTTGTGAATACTAAATGACAAAGGGACAAAAGAGTCAGACTAAGGCACTATGAAGTGACATCAGCTCTTCCTGACAATATTATGTATTTCATAAGAATCCTAGGACTTCTTTCTATTTACAATACTATATAGTTAATACAGTGAATCATTGGGACAATGAAAATCATTAATATTAACTATTATGGGAAAGCTGCATGATCTATACATTAAAAATACAATATTAACACTTGCCTTTGACTAAGGGATTTAAAACATTTCTACTATGCATAGGTCAGAGAAGTATCACTAGAATTTTTTCACACACAGAAAGAAATGCATCAAATATTTCAGTAGTATTTGAACAAATTACAAGGTAGAAAAGATGGAGATAATTAGGAATGCATTTTGCCTTTTACGTGCTTGTAATGTGTTGGTTCATTGCTATGCTCCAGCTTTGAACCTCAACTAAAGGAATTTGAACTTCCCCTCTTGTTTCTTTTGGACCTTCTTTATTCTCATAAACAGTTGATAGAAAGTTCAATAAAAATTGCAATGAGTTTAAACTCCCAATACTTTCCTACCAACTGTCAAGATTGTGTGTGATACAATCACTTAGCCTTGGGAACTAACCTTTAAGAAATAACCAAAACTCATGGTGTATTACATACAATAAAACACACACACACACACACAGGAGAGAGAGAGACAGACAGAGAGAGACAGAGACAGAGAGAGAGACAGAGACAGGCATGAATACAAAATTTGCCTATTTAAACTTCTACTTTGGTACTTGGTACACTTACATTAACTTTTACTTTATTTTTGATGTTCCAAATGCCTCCACAGTTTTCTTCCTTTTGGTTCTTACGTAGTATTTATCAACTTTCACTGTTTTTCTTGCTCCTAGAAATTGCTCCCAACTTTTAGTCCCCTGATTTTCTGGAAAGCTTTACAAAAATATCAAAATTATTTTATATTCATCTTTGTGGTATTATTTATACTGGCAATGACTGTATATTTTTACTTAAATTACAAACTCTACAAACATTCTTAACTTCAACCATTTGTTCTCTGTCCATTCACTTCTGTATTTCAGATACATTCTCCCAGAAACCTGTCCCCCAGCTGTTCTGAAATTCTCATAAATTAATTATACTAGTCATTTGTAGTCCTCATCCTCTAGATGTTTTTAATCCCATTTTTAGCTATGAAAAAGTATACCCTGGACTCTCTTTGTCTTTCTCTTGTTTGTTTGTATTCACTTTATGTAACACATAATATTTATTTATTTTTGATTTCTATACATGTGTGCAACTACAGAACAATACACTGCCATACTAACTAGAATCCAAACAAATAGAAAGCAAATAATTTAAGGGAGTGATTGATGCTGTCAGCATATAACAAGATTATGATTAGCACTTTATCTTTTGTAGGCCAGGCTACTTGACACCTCTCAATTCCTATCTTCTATTTGATAGTTTAGTTGAATATCTAAATTCTTACTTTTCTGAGTCAAGGAAAAAAACTCCTCAATAATCCACTCCCCATCAGGGAATCCATATACCACAATGACTCACATTCCACATAACCACAGACAAACTACACATATACCTAGATCTTGCCACTACATTTAGGCAACAATTGTACAGCAAACAATAACTTGTTGTATGATTCATGATGTGCACTCCAAAATTATTATTTCCTGGTCTAGATTCTTGCACATTGGGCATGTATGGACCTTGTGTGCCTGTTACTCAGGAGTTGATATGGGGGAAGGACTTAATTGGTTTTTGCAACTCTGTATCTTTAAATAATTTAGTTTAAAAATTTAAAAACCATATAAAATTATAAAACTAAGATCTCCAATATTTATTTCTACTTTAATAGTGTCCGTTTAGCCTTATCAGTATAAATGTGTCATGAATGCAAAGGCCAGGACATCTTTTCATTACAAAGGCTGCCCTGACTGTTCTAACCATCCTTGTGTCCTTTCTTTCAGAAGTACTACAATGCTTGTATCACATCAGATCTTATGTATGTACAGGTAGAATGTGGTCAGAGGAGACACATCCATAAGCATGGGTCCTGGAAGATGATAAGAAGTAAGTCTTATTTTATCAAGAAGCATGCTAAGCCCAAGACATTTTAATTGTAAGAAAAATGGTTTGCTGTATAAGTTGTGCAGAGTATTCAAATTGACTATAGAGTAATAGTCTTCTATTGAAGCTTCCTCTTATTCTTAATGAACTGAATGATTAAAGGAAAATGTTTCACTCTGACATTCTTTGAGAAGCACTCAATGTTCATACACAGGCACTCTGTTTCACATAAATCTACCAAGGTGTCTGCCATCTTTTCCAAAACACTCAGATAAAGTTAATCCCTTTCCCTCTTTTCCATAAATTCACACAAAATATGATCATACTATTTTTACAGCTTAGACACATTATTCAATATACTTTACAGTTACAATGGTTTCTAAGACACCAAAAATAGCTCTTTGGAGATTCCTAGCTTTTAACTCTTCTAATACTATTTTAAATGGATTTATTTTTGTTTGAAGAAGTTTGAAACACTACTATTCTTTACTTATGCTTTTATAGTATTTATTTTTTTAACAAAAGCACCAACATTCCAGACACGGTATTTAATCAGGAATTTGTAAAGCTTCCCACTTGACAAGTTAATAACTTAAAAAGTATAACCATTACATCACAATGATATCCAGTAGCAATTACAAGCCTTTCTATTCCCTCCAGTTTTAACCTTGTCATTAGTATTAATCTAATACCTAAAGCAAAGTGGTGGAAATAGTCCTTTGATCATACCAGAAGCTGGTTTCACTTGCAGCATAACTGATCAAATCAGGTCTGAGTAGGTAAAGACAGGAGGGCAATACATTCAATTTTAAGTTAAAAATAATAACAACTTTAGGTGTCTTTTCTTCTTTAGTACAATTTCATATATACCACGCTAGTAATTTCAGCGAGAAGGGTATACTTTATGAAGTGGAAGATTTTTTTTACTTTTTTTTTTTTTTTACTGTATTATTCCTTTTATTACCAACCTCTGATGCCATTAAATCCCACTGTGATATTTTGCCTGCAATAGAGCCTATGAAAAGTACAATTCTTCAGAAATTTTATTAAAAACAGCCCATGAACTTGTTCCTGTGTGAACAGTTCAGTTGGTGACCTGCTTCTTCACAACACTTGTCTCCCATTATGTTGAGGACAGAATTCAGACTTGACATTGGTTCATTGGAGAAGAGAATTTCTTATTCTCAAAGGACTGAAATCAAACATTAGTTTTGCAAATATGAGTTCATATAGGCTTTCAATGTGTAAAATTATAAAGTGTTTTATTACTATAAAATACTCAAAAAGAGTAACATGTCATGGTGGTTGTGTACTTTCACAACAAAATTGAAAAAGAAAAGTTTTATTCACTGGCAAACCACTTTTTTTACTACAGTTATACTGAAAAATAATTTTTTGTGTCATTTTAAAATGTTCTTTCTTCAGAAAATAATATATATTTTTACTTTAAATAGAAAAGATATATCCAATATTGATACATGTTTCCCTTCTAAAAAGTCCCTAAATGTAGCTTAGTGTAACTGGGGTGAAGCTATTTTTATATTTAGGTCAAGGATATGAAAATGCCCTACTCATATTTAGATGACAATTTCGTCTATGGTTGCTTGGTTACAATTTGTTCCCTGAGGGAAGTTTTGTATTTCTCACACCCAGGTTGTATATGTGACAAAATTACAAGGTACAAGGTAAGGTACATATGAACTCATATATAATAGTAATACAAAAATCTGATAGGTATAAGAAAAGGAAGTCAGTTGTGTTTGTAATGTTCTACCACTGTATCTCAGGGAATAATTAGATCAAGATCAGTTTTCTCTGTTGTCTCTCATAATCCATGTAAAAATTTAATGCTCAAAATAATTTAATAAAATAACTGCTTGCATTTTTATTTTTCTATCGCTATGATAAAATACTAGGGGTTAAGGCAGCTCATAAAAGAAGAACTCATTTGGCTTCTAGTACCTAAGGGAAGAGGCTCTTGCATTAGGGAGACACGACATCAAGCCATACTCATGTAGCCAGACATGGGAAGCCAAGGGCTCACATCCTAATCCACACGTACAAGGAAAAGCAGAATTGAAGAGGCATAGGCTCAGAATCTCACTACTGGCCATCAGTGATGTATTTCCTCCAGCGAGGCTGCACCAACCAAACTTCCACAAACAGTGTCACCAAGTGGAGGCCAAGTGTTGAATGCCTGATATTCCTTGGATTATTTCTTATTTTTATCACTACACTTCAGGCCTTGACTCCTAACTGACTCATCATGATGTCATAATACAATACATATTCATTCTAACTTCAAAATCCCCATAGTCTTTCACATTCTCAATACTATTGAAAAATCAAAAATCTCTTCTGAGGCTCAATGCAGTCTCTTAATTGTAATCTTCTATGATTGAAAAAAGAAAAAAACCACAGTGTACACTTTCAACACTAAGTGGTAGAGAAGTCACATTATCGTACCAAAAGAAATAAATGGGGGTGGGGCATAGTATAATGTACTAGCCCAAAGCAGAAGGAAACCAAGCATGGACAACATCAGCTCCTGTAGCTTAGTGTCAAGTGTCTAAGATCTTAGACAGTTGGGCTCCACCCTTCCATCTTTACTGCCCTTTATTGTCTGAAATGTATCTCTCTCCCTCCCTATCTCTATTTTCCTTTTTTTTCTTTACTTTTTTTTCTCCTTTTTTATTTATTATATTTGTGTAAACCTGGTGGATTCAGTACAGGCAAGTCCAATCCCCTACTTCCAGGCTGAGCAAAGTGTTCCTGTGTAAGCCCAAGGTTCCAAACAGCCAGCTCATGCACTAAGGACAGGTCCGGGTCCCACTGCCTGGGTGCCTCCCAAACAGTCCAAGCCACTCAGTTGTCTCACTTATCCAGAGGGCCTGATCCAGTTTGGGACTCAATGGCACAGAAATGAATCAATCCTGTTTAAAAAAAAATTGCTCTAGCATTTCCAACAAATCAAGGTCTATACTGCAACCCCTTTTTTTGCAACCATGAGACTGACCTTTCAGGACATTCACTGGGGAACTCAGCATGCTCCACACTGTATGGCTTTATTTGCTCCCTGAAACATCAGTGGAAGAATCCAGAGGCCTCTTCTCTCTTGCATCCTCCATGGCTCTAAAGCCAAAACCACATTGACACCACGGGCAAGCTTGGGAAGGACCTGAACCTCTTGAATTGCATTCACAGCAGCTTTTTTTCAGTTGGTTACTGGGAGCAAAAAGAATGATTTAGGCTAATAGTCACAAGTTGGAGTCAGCCTGAGGACACCATTCTCTTGTTCTAGCACAGAGTAGACCTCTATTTTAGGACACTAAACTCCTAAAATTTACAGCTTTTCTTTCAACACAGCCTTGGCTCTAACATTAAGTGTCCTAGTTATCTTTTCATCTACAAACTGAACTTTTTCATATTCCTGTCCCATTTTCTTTTCTTTTTACTGTAGTCCTTTATGAACATTACTGATAATATCCAGGCCAGAATATTAACATTGTGCAGACTAAGAATTTCTTCTTCTAAAGAAATTAGTTCATTGCTTTTTATTTGAATCCAAGAAAGTGCTTAGGATAGGGACAGAAGAAAGCATGATACTTTTCCTACATATCCTAGGTGTGGCAACTTACCGAGTGCTAACACTTTTGGTCTCTGAGCTAGGCTTCCATGGCCTCAGACTGACTGACTTCCAAGCTGCTACTATGACTGTCTCTTATGTTTTCCTTACAGCATTCAACCATTCCTCTAATATAAAGCTCCAATACGCCTATATTTCTTTCCCCATACCAAAAGAAATTTCCTCAAGTTCTTCAGAGTATTAATCCATTATCTGCTTACAACTCCTGAATTTACATTTTTGTTGTTGTGATAAAATATCATGACCAGGGAAACTTATGGAAAAGATTGCTTTGAATTAAGGCTCTCGAGGAATAAAAATCAGTCATGAGAAGGAGACTGGCAGTAAACAGCAGATGTGGTGGCATGATCAGGAATCTGAGGGTTGAAGCTGAGGGGGAACTGGAAGTGGCGTGAGAATGTTAATCTCGATGTCCAGACATAATGGTATGCGTCCTCCAACAAAGGTACACCACTTCAAACTGTGCCACAACTGGGAAGTACGTGTGGCCATCCATGGAACTGTTAAGGACATTCCTCATTCAAATCACCGTATCATTGAAGTTGATTTTATATTGTGGTTAAATATAATTTTCATACATGTTTAGTATCAATGAACTACAGTGTCTGCTACTGTAGTTGGCGGGAGGAACCTGGGAGAGCAGGGACTGAAAATGATGCAGACTAAAGTTTTATGCAATAGCAAACTTTATTCAGAGCATCAGACAGTTTATACTCTGATGGTTAAGAAGAATCGCTTGAGTATAAAATCACAATGACAAGCTACATGTGACAATGTCTGTGCCCGTTTTTTTCAATAGAGGCATATGAGTAACAACTGGAGTGAGCTTACTCCTATGTACTACATCCGGGAGGAGTACAAAAACACATTCCATAAAAAAATCAGTGTTTTTGAAGACACTGCAGTCACAAACTCACAATTTATAAGTCTTGTTTTCTTATATTGAGAATTCCCCTCAGCAGTCTCCATTCTTGGACTGTAATCTGATACCAGAGCTGCCTAACATTTAGGGTGTCCCTAAGAAATGAATGAAAAACAGGTTTTATTCAGATGAAACAGTAGTGCAAATATCTACTTTTTTTAAATCTTAAAACTTCTGTAATGTCCAAAGTCATACTAGGAATGTTGCTGTTACTCATTTTCACTGGAAAAAATATTTATTCGTGGTGCTGGTATTGAAAGTACAGCAAACACCTCAGCAAAAAAAAATTTTCTAAATTTACTAATACTCTATTTTAAACATATGGGAAAAGGAAATTACTGGTAAAGGTAAAAGATTACATATTTATTTATTTTAGTGTTTAAACATTGCAAGCACCTGGCATTGGTGGCACATGCCTGTAATCCCAACATTCAGGAGGCAAAGGCAGGCAGATCTCTGTGAGTTCGAGGCCAGCCTAGGCTACAAAATGAGTTCCAGGAAAGGCACAAAGCTACACAGAGAAACCCTGTCTCGAAAAACCAAAAGAAAAAAAAAACAAACAGAAAAAAACATAACAAGCATGGCAGAGTACAGTACAACAGTCTTGTCTACATATCTTAATCCTCTTTTTATGGCTTTGAAATATGCATTTTAATTATTATTTACTTTAAAATTAACATATATATTGATATTTCTTTGTTGAGTATAATAACTATATTTTTATAAAGATAATAATATATACACTTTGTAAAGTTATGGATTGAGTCCTGTATTTAAGTTAGTATAGTATTTGCATAAAATGCACAAAGCTGTATCTTTAATGTTCAAAGCCACATCGACTGCATATGTTAGTGCTTATATTTAATATCAGCACTTAAGATTTGAAATAAATATATTTTAGCATCAACTCATTAACATTTTTCTTCTAATAATTATAGTAAATTAAATTCATGGCATCTACATTTCCCTCTCAAATTTTTTAATGTCATCAGTAACAAAATTTGAATAAGTTAATTACTATATGACCTTAAGTACATGGAATCAAATAATGTATAAGAATATGCCCAGTAGGATTGTGTGTGTGAGTGAGTGTGTGTGAGTGTGTGTGTGTGTGTGTGTGTGTGTGTGTGTGTGTGTGTAGAAGGAGAGGAGGGTATTGGTTGATACTACAAATGGAAGAGTTTGAGTCAATCTCTTGTTAGAACTTTCTATACCTATATTTATTGTCTGTATGTATATGTCTGTGTTCTAATTTCCCATTTTAAAAGTATGCAATACTTATTAAATTAGGATGTATCCTGATAACCTCATTTTTACTTATTTACTTTTATCTATGTGTATCTTAGTACATAATTTCCTATAGCCCTGGCTAGCCTGGAAGTCCTTGCTATATAGTCATGATATTCTTGAAATTCTGTTTCCTATGGCTTCACCTGCTGAGAGCTGGGATTACTGGTAATCACTACCAAGTTCGGTTTATATGGTGCAGGAGATTCTACCCAGGGCTTTATGTATGTTGCAAATGTGTCCTACCACTAAGATGCAGTTCCAAGCCATGGTTTTCCTCTTAAATATACTTTTGAAATTAAGATGTAATTACATTGTGACCTATTTCCAGCTGTGGTCACATTTTGAAGATCTGATTTCTATAACTTCAGCATATGAACTTTTGCAGAATATAATTCAACCCAAAAAAGGATTTTAACCCTGTTCTGGTTTAATTTTCACAGTAAAATTATCTTACCACCTACAGAATCTTTACCAGAATATTTTGGGAATAGAGTTCTCAAGTCAAATTAAATGCCCATTTTATATGTAGGACAATATAGACTTCCTGATGAGCCAAAGCATGGATGCACATATGGCTATTTCTCACCCTGCTGCATCTATTTTCACATTTTAAGTTAAGTTTCTGATATCCAAAATGTACAGCCATATGCCTTTCTGGTTATACAATAAACATATTTAAGTTTTATTTCTCTAAAAACATAAATATGACCCATTACATTTAGAAGCTACTTCCAGTTGAACTTGTCATCCACATAGCCAGTACTTCCCTAAGAATTAGGCTTGTATATTCACAATATCACCCTCTTCTATATTTAATCTCAGAAAATTTCACTTTTTAAAATAACTTTCCATTATGTCACATGCCTTTATTCTTTTTCTAAACCTAGATTGGAGATTGATAAGGGAGAAAACTTTATATTTGCTTCATGTTTATATTGCAGTTGATACAGCCAATATCCATTATTGAAGTTTTTCCTTCATCCACACTTTCTCTGCTGCTATGAAGGGGTTATTTTATACATTTGGATTAAGTTATTTGTGTTTCAGTGTCATATGAAATTTACACACTCTCTCTTATTAATAGACTCTTTATATTAGGATGGATAGTTTCAATCAGCTTTTCCCAGGCATTTTTTTTCTAAATACATTCCCTATATGTAAAATAACTCAGTATAATACATCAAAATAAAAAGAAATATAATCATTTTATTATATTTATTTATTTTTGGGTGTGACTTTTGTGCACACATGCCACAGCACACATAAGATGTCAGAGGACAATGTGTAGGACGTGGCTCTTTCTTTTCTCTACCTTGGTCCCAAGGATCAAATTCAAGTTGTCCAGCTTGGTGAAGTGTCTTTGCCTGCTTAGCTACCTTTCAAACCTATAATTACTTTTTTAATGAAGCAAAATAAGTTCCATCTATCTTCTCTATTATTTCTGCTTTATGATCACCCAAGGACAATGTGAGCATTAAAGATCACCAAATCATATCTGTCAATGTGTCTGTTTAAGATGGTCAGTGACTTTGTGACACCAAGACATATTGCAGTAATATAATTGACTTGAATTTATGTCATAGTGATCTTTAAAATTCCTTTCATTATTATACAATGATGGTGAAATTATATGTGCTTTATATATTTTGAAAGTATACCATATTCATTGCAAGGAACACTTGTCAATATTAAGTTAATCTTTATCTTGCATACTTGCTCATTAGACAGTTATTTGTGTATTCTTAATTGAGACCATATATTTACTCATATTAATATTTTCAAATATGCTAACACACTGTCAAGTTATGTTGTTAATTGGTGAAAACTCCTTCACTAGAAGATTAGCAGAAGATTTTGTTTGGCAGATTGTTTCTTTAACCAAGGCTGTTTCTTGAGAGAGGAGAGTATTTGTAAATTTTTCAATGTTTTTACTGCATTGATGCTTCAGAAAAAAAAAAAAAAACTTTCTTTGTTCACTCTGGTAAGTAACTAAATTTAAAATAAAAAATGAGATATAAATTCCGTGAACTCAAAAATTTGAAATAAAGTCAATTTAAAACACTAGGTATTTTGTAAAGAGTTTAAAAAATTCACTACAACAAGGTTATTAAGTATGCTGTGAAGTGGGTGTTGAGATAAGTGGAACAGAATGTCGAACTCAGTCCTCAGAGACGTACTAGAGGATCCTGCCTGGGATTCATTTAAACATAATATTTCTTCTCCCCAGAATATTTTTTTGAAGAGGCATGGTGGGAGAAAGGGAAAAATGGAGAGTGAAGAGAGAACATGAAGTTTGGTGAGAAGAAAGATGGGATATATTTATGAGGAGTTGGAAGAGTAGAAAGTACGGTCAAAATATACTAAATGAAAACTCATTTATAACACTTAACTTCCCTATAAACTAATGGTTTCTTAAAATATTTACTTTAAGGTCTTATATAAAAGTTACTGTAATTTTCAGACTTTCCCTCCAAACACTGCTTCTTAGAAGGAAGGACTAGTTCTAATGTTCCCCACCACTATTCATCTCATTTTGCCTTGCACACAGACACTGTTGATTCTTCTCTTTCAGGTTCTTGCTGTTATGAAACAACCATGTATCCAAAGGTTTTCCTGAAATCAGTGATCTTGTTTCAGTCATTAATTTAGATATTTCATTTTCCTGTAACTGAAGAATACAGAGTCATTTCTCTGAAAACAGTGATAGTTGAATTATTAATAACCATGAGGCCTTTTTTCTATCTTTCATTCAGTGACATCATTTAATAATATTTTGTTTAGTTCATTACTTATCTTCTATCTTCAGGTATAGAAAACAACAACAACAACAAAATAGAACATTAGGTTGAGCTCAGGAAATCTTATGGAAGAGAGGGAGAAGGGTTTGTAGGAGCCAGATGGGTCAAGGACATCATAAGATTTCCATCAGAGTCAGCTAATCTGACCTCATAGGGGCTCACAGAGACTGTACTGACAATCAGGGAGCCCTCATGATCCTCACCTATGCCTCTACATTTATATGTTTCTTCTTCTTCTGGAACTCCGAACAGTGGGAACAGGGACTGTCTCTTACTCCTTTGCTGGCTTTTGTGGCCTTATTTCTCATACTTGGCTACCTTGCTCATCCTTAATTCAAGGTGAGGTGCTTAGTCTCACTACAACTTGATATGCCATGTTTTGTTAATATTCATGGGAGGTCTTCCCTTTTCTGAATGGAAATGGAGGAGGAGTGGATGCAAGGGACAGAGGAGAAGTATACTGGAGGGACTGGGAGAGAGGGGAAGGGGAAAGTGTGGTCAGAATACAAACTAATTAAAAATTTTTAAAGATTTAAAAAATGTAAGAAATATTTACCTCATCTAATTTTTAATTATTCTAATACTTTTTATGAAGAAAATTGTGTATTGAAAGGATACATGCTTATATTTATAGGTTGATAAATTTTTACCCTATTGTTCTGTGTGTGTAATAACTGAAAAATGATATAAAATACTTATTTTGTTCATATCATCCCTTTAAATCACTTTACAGTTAATTTCTAGCCTTTAGAAGCAACTATAGTTTTTCTGTCTGTCAGTATGAATTAGGAAAAAGAGATAATGCCTATGCTCTGGAGAAAAGAGGAAATCATTATGAAAAGAATATGCTAACCTAGGTTAAAATGAAGCAAAGAGACAAAAAGCTACAAATCACATCATTTTTTTTCCTATAAAGAGAAGAGAATACATGGTACTGAAGTAAACATTATGAAATAGATTGATAATTGAGGACTATGGCACAGTAATAAGGATTTGCTTGAGTCATTGATTTTGGTTCCTTTTGATTACTATCCACTTCTCCTCTGTATTGATTTGAATAAGGATGCTTAGCATCAGAGAGTGTATCAACCTAAGAAAACCATATGAGGTGCCACCTTGTTGGAGTAAGTATGGTCTTATTGGAGGAAATGTGTCACTGAGCTTAGCTTTGCTGTTTCAAAAGCAAAAGCCAGTCCTACTGATTGTGGATCAGGATATAGCTCCCAGAACTATGTCTTCGTGTTCCTCCATGTCCCTTGCCATAGTCATAATTAACTGAAACCCTGAAATCGCAAACAAGCCCCAAATAAATGCTTTCTTTTATTAAAGTTGCTGTGGTCATATTGTTTCTTCATAGCAATGGAACAGTAATCAAAATAGCCTCATCAGAAGCTGGTAAATGCTTGCCACTGTCGCTAAGCAAACCTGTTTATCACAAAATATATATGATGCATTTGCTTGTTTGAGGAGATATATTCATAGAAAATTCCACTTGGTATCTTTTACTTTCTAGTGGAAATGTTGTGGTACAGTTCATTTTGCTGAAATGTGTTTTAGGATTTTCTTGGTTTAGTCACACGGCTCACCTATGATGACTTTAGTAGTCGCATAGAGGAAAAGAAGATATGTTGCTTTATATATGATTTTTCTTTAAATAAATGTAATTCTGAGCAATTGGCTGTCTAATTGATTGTATTTTCTAATATCTCACATTTGATTTTATTTTTAAAACCAGACTACTTACCAGAGTAAAATATTGGTCTCCAAGGAAACAAAATCCTTTAGACCTGTTGGCCTTTTTACAAAAATGCATATTGCTTCTCTCTAGGTAGCAAAGAGGGCCCAAAGAGGGACTCATGGATTTCCCTGGGAAGGAGAAATGGAATAGATCTCCTGAGTGAACTGGAGTGGGAGTAGAGGGGTGGAAAAACAAGGATGGGTTGAGTGGATTGAGGGTGGGAAGGAGGCAAAGAATAATGAAAGAGATGTCTTGATAGGAAGGGTTCATTTCTGTTCAGAGAGAAATCTGTTGTAAGGGAAACTCTCAGGATTCCCCAAGGATGACCCAGCTAAGACTCCTAGAAATAGTGGAGAGGATGACTGAACTGGCCATCTCCTATAATCAGATTGGTAACTACCCCAATTGTCGTCAGAAAGCCTTCCTCTAGTAACTAAGGGAAATACAGAGATCTATAGTCGAGTTCTGGGAGTCCTACTGAAGAGAGAAGGGATTGTAGGAATTAAGTGGATCAAAGTCATCATAGGGGAACTCATAGAGACAACTAACCTGTGCTCATAGGAGCTCACAGAAACTGAACCAATAGCTAGGGAGCCTGCATGTGACCAATCTAAGCCCTCTATGAATGTGTGACTGTTGTACAACTTGGTCTTTTGGTGAGACTCCTAGCAGTGGGATCAGGACTTGTCCCTAACATTTGAGATGGCTTTTGGGAATCTATTCCTCATATTGGATTTCCTTACCCAGTCTTAATACAAAGGGATGAGCTTAGTCCTACCTCAAATTGGCATGCCATGCCTTGCTGACACCCATAGGAGATCTGCCCATTTATGAACAGAAACAGAGTAGGAGTGGATGGGAGTGAGGAAGAGGAGAATGTAAAGGGAATGGCAGGATGGAAAAGGGTTGCAGTTGGGATGTAAAATAAATGAAAACAATTTATTAATAAAAAATTCTCTAATAGTTTCTCTAGATTAAAATAATAGCATATTGCTAAATAGTCTATATGATCCAGAACCATCAGATTCATGTATCTTCTGTCTGCATTCTTTCCATCTGCTTCTCTATTCTAATATTGATTGGCACTGGGTTTCTGTCATTTCTTTTATAGGATCTTTGCAGAAATTCTTACTTTTCTTTTCTAGATGACTACAGCTAATTAATCCTGAAAATTTGATATGTGAAACTACCATGGCAAAGAAGAAAAGTGGGAATATCCACCCCCATACAAAGGTTAACTAAATCTGGTCGCTGGCACAATCACCAAGTCACTCCAGAATGTATATGACATAGAAGTGTGTCTTTCCTATTAAAGTGTACTGTTTTTCCTGCAACTGTTTGCCTCTTCTCAAATTTTTGTTCAGAAACACAAGTGCTTAGAACCCCTATGAAAGTGCTCATTCACCAAACCACAACATTAGCTGATTTCCGAACTGAAAACCTTCAAAATCGCACCAAATGATTTCCATAAAAATTGATTCATCTGTACCTACATGTGTCTTTATATACACATATAACTCATTGTTTGGTTTCTCCAGAGAACCCTAAGTAATCATCAACCAAAGTGAGATTATTATGCCAATAACTCTAAGATTCTAAGAAGAACTTCTGCTGAACCTCAGAGACAGAGGTAATAGTCCACATTGAGGTCATGTAAGACTGATATTCTATTGTGTACTCAGCCACTTCGTAATCTCCCTGTAAGAGAACAATGTATTCACCACCTTATTTCTCTTGAATTTCCTATGCAATCCACTCTTACAACCTATGCTAATGCATGGCAGTAATCTCAAGAATATATTCTTCCACACCTCTGAAACAGAGAGCAATGCATGTGCATATATTGTAGACAGCAGAGAAAGCCTTCAGTGAGTTAATTATCAAATGAGCTTATGTTGTTGATATGAGCATGGCCATGCTAAGGGCTCCAAGAGTCTGGACTCTTGAGAAATAATCAAAGCTTTCCAAATATGGGCTTTGCTCAGAGTGATGGGGAAGCGTGACTAGTGTGTAAAAGAATCAAGTAATTTCAGGTTTTTTTCCTCCTGGATATTTCGAGCTTGAGATTGTTTTTTGACAGAGGCCTCATGTATTGTAACCCATCTAACACTTTCTTGCCCCTATATTGTAATACTGTGTGTGTGTGTGTGTATATATATATATGTGTACATATATATGTATATATATGTATATGTGTGTATGTGTACAAATATACACACACCATATATATGTGTGTGTGTGTGTGTGTGTGTGTGTGTGAATCTCTGAGTTGCTGGTGTAGTAAGTGTGGCTCCATTAGAGAACACATACTCAGCTTTTCTATTCATTTGCCTTTGTGTCTGACCTTTATTCATTCCCTGGTCACATACAGTCAAGGTTCCAGGACTCAAGCCTCATGGACCATAGTAGTTTATATAGTTATTATGGTAATAAAACCTGGTAACAGCAAACAGTCTGAAAGAAACCATATAAAATCAATATACACAATAATGCTGGAAATAACTTTCAGATATTACTTGATAATGTGCTTGTTGCTGTTTTTATCTGGGTCAGTTGAGATCAATTGAGGCCAGTGATACAATCGCTTATAAAATAATCTCTGTTAAGAATTTACATATGGTATTCCTCATTCCCCATTGATATTTTTTGTGTTGTCCAATAAAGAGAGCAAAGCCCTTTGTTAGCGACAGAGATTCCATGATTCTGGGACAAATATACACAGGAACACACAAGACAAAATTCAGACAGGCAATCATTCAGACGTAACAGAGAATGAAGGAAGACAGAAACGTCGAGAATTCAAATCTGGACTTCCTCTTGGTTAAACAACGCCAGGGGGAATATCTTATTAATTTTTATTCTGGAACATGAAAGTGACATTTTTTTGCTTCTGAGCTTAGTATTAATGCAAATGAAGTGATACATTCGTATCTGTTGTGTGAGGTAGGTCCTAGCCAGTCCGGGAACTTCCCGAGCTGTCCTGCCTCTGTCTCCCAGCTCTCCTGTGGGCCCTGATGTCCAGGTTTAGGAACTGACACAGTGATGCAAGGATTTTATCAACCAGTCAATCTTCTACTGTAAGGTATTTTTTCCCTTGCTTCTGAATAGTTCACCATTTTGAAAAGTGCTGTTGCAAGCAATTAATAGAGCAAAAATCATTCAAAGTTGTGTTATTCTATTAAATCAACATGTTTTCAAACTTAAAGACTTTTAGTTGGGCAGCTTTTACTAAAATATTCCATATTTTGTAAATTTGTAGATGATAAAATGTACAATGTACATTTTAATTATAATGACTTTAAAAAGAAATGTGTACCTCATTAATTTACCTGTTTATTGATTTTAATTTCTATTGAATAAACAAGAATGAATAGTATATGTACATTATTAGATAATTAAATTAGGATAATTGATATACTTGAATATCTATAGATCATGAGCTTGCTAAGAAATTTTAACATGTACTCTCATCAGTTGGCAAAGACACGTTGTTCTTAACCACCGTCAAGTTTTTATAATGTAAAGATGTGCTCCTCTTCAGGGAGATATTTTGGTTAGTAATATTCCTCTATCACTCATGCTCAATTTTGGTATAACCAATACTTTCTTGAGTCCTTTCAGTTCTATGCTTTTGAATTCACAAGCAACTGAGGCCATGCAGTAATTTTTACTGTTCCTAGTTTATTTCAATCAGCCTAATGTCCACTGTATTCATCCATCATATAGGATTTCTTCCAGTTTTTAATGATGAATAGTGAGATTTTTTTCTTGATGAGAATACTTACTGCTTGTATTCATTCATTAATGTAGCTATGTTTAACCCTATTTTAAACATAGTTATTGTGAATATTGCAACTGTTTTCCTCATTTTTATGTTCACCATTTGATTACATTATAATTGGGAGATGTCATGTGAAAATGTATTTTAAATAAAGAAAAACAAAGAATTTTCTTTTACTACATCATTGTTAATACATGCAATCTTTTGTCATTTTATAGTATTTATGTGTTTGTATTGAGATTTCATTGTGATTTCAACTTCTGTTTTCCAAATGAAAACTAATGTTGGCCACTTTTCACATACCTCAGAATATGTTTCTTGAACAATGTCTGTTCAGATCTTAAGCCATTGTTCTTTCACTTTTTAGTGGTTCAATATCCAAATGTAACTTTTTTGCTAAATCCTTAAGTCATATTTACAATGCTGGGTTCAATGTTAATCATCATCATGTATGTTGCTAATATAATTAGTTATATAATTTTTTTGCTCCTGAAATGTTATATTTATGTATATTCATGGAACTTCAGAATAAAAGAAGAGGGACCAGAAAAATCCAGTTAAAGTGTTTATTTTATAGTATTTTTTCGCCTCCAGAAACTGAAAAAATCTCATATTATTTTTTTCCCCCAAGAGAATTTTTTTTCTGTTTCTCAAAATTCAGCCTATTCTCCCTCCCATGTGGTGATGTTCTCTGGACATGTTCTGACACAAAGAGCAGAGAACCCTAGGTAGCCCATGCTAGTAAATAATTCGGTTGTTTCACTGCTCTTGAAGAGAGGTAGAGGCCTGTTATCTTGTACTGAAAGGGCACATTGGCACCTCTAGACCACTAGAAAAGGGAGGGGCGGGATCCATCAGTTGGAAGGCTCTAATAAAGCCAACGCCTCTATCAGCTGTGTTCTGGCTCTCTAGCCCCTTCTCCGCTGAAGCAGTCGCCAAAATTAGGAGGTTTCATGTTGCAACCAGACATTTCCCTTCTTTTAATTCTGCAACTGATGGAGAAAAAGAACTCCCCTGCACAGTAAAAACAGCTGTCAGTTAAACACGCACTGTATTTTCATTTTATCCTCAACAGAACAGTTATTATTATTGGCTCAGTTTTGCAATGGTATTATGTAGATTCAGAGAGAGTTATTCTTACAATTTCTAAAACGTCAAGAACATACACAATGTAAGTGCTTGTGGCACTTTAGTCCTTTCCTCTTCTGAAAATGCCCACAATGTGTTCATGTACAATTAGTAGTGTGCTCAAAAATGAGCTGTCCCTATAATTTCAGTTAGAAGAAAGCACATTTTACTGTTGATATTTTCATATTTAAATTTATTTATATAGCAGTATATAATTTAAATGTGCTTTAGACCACATTGCTTTCCTTCATTTTATAGGAGAACCATACTTTTTTTTTTTTTTTCAAATGGCATTAAAAAAAGTTATTCAGGAGGCAACTGCCCCTGGGTCCCACCCCTGGGCAACAGCCATCCCGGGAGGACCTACTCAACTTGGCCCAAGTTTCCAGCCATTCAGCAGGCCCTGCAGGAAGGCTTCCCTTTTCCAAGACTGAAGGCAGACCCTGCAGTCTCCACACCCTGCCCCCACACTCATTTGCCTGAGAACCCAGCCACTTCCTGAGACTCAGAGACCAGCTCCCAGCTCCCTCTGCCCCAGAACACCCATCTGGACCAGAGGTGAGTGCCTGGGATTATAGTCAGAGAGGCAACCACTCCTGGGTCCCACCCCTAGGCCCCATCCTGGGAAGACCTGCTCAACTTGGCCCCAGGTTCCTGCCAATCAGTGGGCCCTATGGGAAGGCTCCTCTTTTCCAAGACTGGAAGCAGACCCTGCAGTCTCCACACCCTGCACCCACACCCATTTGCCCAAGACCCCAGCCACTTCCTGAGATTCAGAGACCAGCCCCCAGCAACCATCTGCCCTGGAACTCCCATCTGGACCAGATAGACCCTTCAGTGGACACTACAACCTCAACGCCTTGCCCTCACAGCCATCTGCTGGAGACCCCAACCACTTCCGGAGACTTAGAGACCAGTGTCCAGCATTCCATCCTGCCCTGGAACTCCCATCTGGACTAGAGCTTCCATCTTGGCCTGGAACTCCCATCAAGACAAGAGGTGCTCCCATCTGGACAAGATAAGTAGACCCCAGGGACTTCCTGAGACTCAGAGTCCATCCCCTAGCTCCTATCCAGCCAGCACTCTCATCTGGACCAGAGCTCCCATCAGACCCAAAGCTTCCATCTGCACCAGAGAGAGGCTCCCTAAATCTGTCTGGAATAAGTACACTGAAAAGACCAAGAACGGACCCATGAGGAGATGGGCAGACTTCAAGGCAGAAGTACATACAACAAAATAAAGAGCAATACAGCATAACCAGAACCTAGCCCTTCTCCAACAGCTAGACCTGAACATCATGGAAAGGAAGAAGAAAACAACCTTATAGGTAACATGATGAAGAGGCTAGAGCCTGATATAGAAGGAATCAAAAATAAAGTAGAGGAACAGACAAACAAAAAATGGGAAGAACATTATAAAAAACTAGAGAAAAGGACAATTAAAGCAAAAACAAAAAACAAAGAAAACAATAAGTCCCTGAAAGAAAATCATAAAAAAGCAAGGGAAAGAGTCCAAGACCTGAAGAGGGAAATAGAAAAAATGTAGAAGACACTAGCAGAAGGAATGCTGTAAATAGAAAATCTGAGTAACTGAACAGGAACTTCAGATGCAAGTATAACCAACAGAATGCAAGAGATGGAAGAGAGGATATCTGGTGTTGAAGATACGTTATAAGAAATAGATTCATCAGTGAAAGAAAACACTAAAACAAACAAAGTCATGACCCAAAATGTTCAAGAAATTTGGGACCCCATGAAAAGACCAAACCTACAAATAATAGGGATAGAGGAAGGAGAAGAATACTAACTCAAAGACACAGAAAATATATTTAACAAGATCGTAGAAGAAAACTTTCCCAACTAAAAGAACAAAATGCCTATGAAGATATAAGAAGCCTATAGAACACCAAACACAATAGACATCACAAAATGTCCCCTACCCACATAATAATTAAACAACTAAACATACAGAATAAAGAAAGAATATTAAGTGCAGCAAAGGAAAAAGGCCAAGTGACTTATAAAGGCAAACCCATCAGAATAACACCTGATTTCTCAATGGAGACCTTGAAAGCCAGAAGGATTTGGACAGATATAATGTAGACACTAAGAAACCATGGATGCCAGCCTAGACTAATTTACTGAGCAAAACTTTCAGTCATCATAGATGGAGAGAACAAGACCTTCCAAGACAAAATCAGATTTAAACAATACTTATCCACAAACCCAGACCTACAGAAAGCACTAGAAGGAAAATTCCAACCTAAGGAAGGCAGATAAACCCATGAAAACACAGGCAATAGATAACACCACAGCAGTAAACCCCAAAGAAGAGAAGTACACACACACTGCCACCAAAAAATAAAAATAATAACAGGAATGAACAATCACTGGTCATTAAGATCCCTTAATATCAATGGACTTAATTCACCTATAAAAAGACACAGACTAACAGAATGGATACGAAAACAGGACCCACCTTTCTGCTGCATACAAAAAACATACCTCAAATTCAAAGACAGATACCTCCTAAGAATAAAAGGCTGGGAAAAGAATTTCCAATCAAATGGTCTTAAGAAGCAAGCTGGTGAAGCCATCTTAATATCCAGCAAAATAGAATTCAAACTAAAATCAATCAAAAGAGGTGATTAAGGATATTACATACTGATCCAAGATAAGATCCACCAAGATGAGGTCTCAATTCTGAACATTTATGCCCCAAACACAAGGGCACCCACATATGTAAAAGAGACATTACTAAAGCTTAAATCACATATAAAACCCCACACATTAACAGTGGGAGATTTCAACACCCCACTTTCACCTCTGGACAGATTGGCCAAATTGAAACTTAACAGAGACCTAATGGTCTTAAATGATGTTATGGCTCAAATGGACTTGATTGATATCTACAGAACATTCCACCTAAACAAAAAAGAATATACCTTCTTCTCAGCACCGCATGGAACCGTCTCTAAAATGGACCACATACTTGGCCACAAAGCAAATCTCAACAGATACAAAACAATTGGAATAACTTCCTGTGTTCTATAGGACCACCATGGTTTAAAGTTAGATTTCAACAACAACAAAAAAGAAACAAAGAAAGAAAGAAATCCTACAATCTCATGGAAACCGAATAATGCTCAACTGAATCACCAATGGGTTAAGGAAGAAAGAAAGAAAGAAAGAAAGAAATTAAAGACTTCCTAGAGATCAATGAAAATGAATACACCACATACCCAAACTTATGGGATACTATGAAAGCAGTGCTAAGAGGGAAATTCATAGCACTGAATGCCAACCTAAAGAAGCTGGAGAAATCTCACGCTAGTGATTGACAGCACACCTGAAATCCCTTGAACAGGAAGAAGGAAAGTCTCCCAGGAGGAACAGATGCCAGGAAACTATCAAATTGAGGGCTGAAATCAGTAAAATAGAAATAAAGAGAACAATACAAAGGATTAATGACAACAAGGAGCTGGTTCTTTGAGAAGATCTACAAGATAGACAAGCCCTCATCCAAACTAACCAAAAGACAGAGAGAGAGAGAGCATCCAAATTAACAAAATCAGAAAAGAAAAGGTGGACATAACAACAGACAATGAGGAAATCCAGAGAATCATCAGGTCATACTTCAAAAACCTCTACTCCACAAAACTGGAAAATCTAAAAGAAATGGATAATTTTATGGAGATATTCCACATACATAAGTTAAATCAAGACCAGATAAACCATTTAAATAGTCCAATAACCCCGAAGGAAATGGAATCAATCATTAAAAGTCTCCCAACCAAAAAAAGCCCAGGACCAGATGGTTTCACTGCAGAATAATACCAGATCTTCAAAGAAGACTTAATACCAATACTCTTTAAATTGTTCCACACAATAGAAACAGAAGGCATATTACCAAATTCCTTCTATGAGGCTACAATTATCCTGATTCCTAAACCAAACAAAGATGCAACAAAGAAAGAGAACTGCAGACTGATCTCCCTCATGAATATTGATGCAATAATACTCAATAAAATACTAGCAAACAGACTCTAAGAACACACCATAACAATTATCCACCATGATCAAGTAGGCTTCATCCCAGGGATGCAAGGGTGGTTCAACATACGAAAATCTGTCAATGTAATACACCATATAAACAAACTCAAAGAAAGAAAACCACATGATAATCTCACTAGATGCAGAAATGGCATCTGACAAAATCCAACACCCCTTCATGATAAAGGTCTTGGAAAGATCAGGAATAAAGAGAACATTCCTAAACATGATAAAGGCAATCTACAGCAAACCAACAGCCAACATCAAAATAAATGGAGAGAAACTCAAAGCAATACCACTAAAATCAGGAACAAGGCAGGGCTGTCCCCTCTCCCCATAGTTATTCAATATAGTACTTGAAGATCTAGCTAGAGCTATAAGACAACATAAGGAGATTAAGGGGATACAAATTGGAAAGGAAGAAGTCAAGCTTTTCCTATTTGCAGATGGCATGATAGTATACATGAGTGACCCCAAAAATTCAACTAAGGAACTGATACAGCTAATAAAATCCTTCAGCAACATAGTAGGATACAAGATCAACTCAAAAAAATCAGTAGCCCTCATATATACAATAGAGAAACAGTATGAGAAGGAAATCAGAGATACATCACCCTTTACAATAGCCACAAATGATATAAAATACCTTGGGGTTACTCTAACTAAGCATGTGAAGGACCTATATGACAAGAACTTTAAGTCCCTGAAAAAAGAAATTGAAGAAGATATCAGAAAAGGGAAAGATCTCCTATGCTCATGGATAGGCAGGATTAACATAGAAAAATGGCGATCTTACCAAAAGTAATCTACAGATTCAACGCAATTCCCATCAAATTACCAACACAATTCTTCACAGATCTGGAAAGAATAATACTCAACTTCATATGGAAAAACAAAAAATCCAGCCAAAAGAATCCTGTACAATTAAACAACCTCTGGAGGCATCACGATCCCCGACCTCAGGCTCTACTATAGTGCTACAGTAATAAAAACAGCTTGGTACTGGCATAAAAACTTATATGTGGAAAAATGGAATCGAATTGAAGACCCTGACATTAACCCACTCACCTATGAACATATAATTTTTGACAAAGAAGCCAAAAATGTACAATAGAAAAAAGAAAGCATCTTCAACAAATGGTGCTGGCATAACTGGATGTCAATGTGTAGAAGGCTGCAAATAGATCCATATCTGTCACCGTGCACAAAACTTAAGTCCAAGTGGATCAAAGACTTCAACATAAATCCAGTTACTCTGAAGCTGATAGGAGAGAAAGTATGAAGTAGTCTTGAAGGCATTGGCACAGGAGATCACTTCCTAAATATAACACCAGTAGCACAGACACAGAGACAAACAATCAAACAATGGGACTTGTTGAAACTGAGAAGCTTTTGTAGAGCAAAGGACACAGTCAACAAGACAAAGTGACAGCCTACAGAATGGGAAAAGGTCTACATCAACCCCACATCTGACAGAGGGCTGATATCCAGAATATATAACAAACTCAAGAAACTAGACATCAAAATGCCCAAAAGTCCAATTAAGAAATGAGCTATAGAACTAAACAGAGAATTCTCAACAGAGGAAGTTCAAATGGCTGAAATTCATTTAAGTAATTCCTCACCATCACTTATTATCCAGGAAATGCAAATCAAAATGACTCTGAGATAGCACCTTACACCTGTCAGAGTGGCTAAAATAAAAAACACAGAAGACAGCTTATGCTGGAGAGAATGTGGAGCAAGAGGAACTCTCCTCCACTGCTGCTGGGAATGCAAGCTTGTACAGCCACTTTGGAAATCAATATGGTGCTTTCTTAGAAAATTGGGAATACATCTCCCCCAAGACCCAGCTGTATTACTCTTGGGCATATACCCAAGGAATGCTCAATCATACCACAAGGGCATTTTCTCAGCTATGTTCATATCAGCATTGTTTGTAATACCTAGAACCTGGAAACAACCTAGGTGCCCTTCAACTGAAGAATGGATAAAGAAATTATGGTACACATCCACAATGGAGTACTACTCAGCAAGGAAAAACAATGACATCATGAAGTTTGCAGACAAATGGATGGATCTAGATAAAAACATCCTGAGTGAGGTAACCCAGACTCAGAAGGACAATCATGGTATGTACTCACTCATAGGAGGATACTAGATGTAAAACAAAGATGACAAGACTGCTACACAGCTCCAGGGAGGCTACCTAGAAAACGGGACCCTAGGAAAGACCCAGAGATCACCCAATGACAGAGAAATGGCTGAGATCTACATGAACAACCTGGACGACAGCGGGAGTAATGAAGGGCAAGGTTCAAGGAAAGAAAGCTTAGGGGAACAGGAGATCCCAGCTGGATCAAGAACAGAAAGGGAGAACGAGGAATAACAGACCATGATAAATGAAGACCACATGAGAACAGGAATAGGCAGAGTGCTGGAGAGGTCCCCAGAACCCCACAATGATACATCATCTGTAGACTGCTGGCAATGTTCGAGAGAAAGCGTGATCTGACCTAGTCTGGTGATCAGATGGCCAAACACCCTAACTGTCGTGCTGGAACTCTCATCCAATAACTGATGGAAGTGGACACAGAGATCCTCAGCCAGGCCCCAGGTGGAGCTCCAGGAGTCCAGTTGTTGAGAAAGAGGAGGGACTGTAAGAGTGTGAATGGTTGAGACCAAGACTGGAAAAAGCACAGGGGCAAATAGCCAAATGAATGGAAGCACATGAATTATGAACCAAAGGCCATAGAGCCCCCAGCTGGATCAGGCTCTCTGGATAAGTGAGACAATTGAATAGCTTGAAGTGTTTGGGAGGCATCCAGGTTGTGAGACCAGGATCTGTCCTTAGTGCATGAGCTGGCTATTTGGAACCTTGGGCTTACACAGGGATACTTTGCTCAGCCTGGAAGGAGGGGACTGGACCTGCCTGTACTGAATCCACCATGTTTAAATGAATCCCCAGGGGAATCTTGGCCCTGGAGGAGATGAGAATGTAGGGGAGGGGATGGGGAGATGGTGGGGGTGGGGCGGGATGGGGTAGGACAGCCAAACCCATGGCTGATGTGTAAAATTAATACACAAATATAATAATAATAATAAAAGAAAAAATGTTATTCATAGTGAGATTTGTTACACACACACACACACACACACACACACATGTGCATTTATAATATATTCAGCAATGTAGAAACAGTGCCATCTTCTGTCTATGTTTTATCCAACAATTGGGAATGAAGATTGATTTAACATAGATCAGGAAAAACTCAGGAATTTAAAGACTTTATGATCATGCATAATATGCTACATTTCTGAACACTTGCAAAGTGGCTAATTATTTGATAGGCCTCTAAGGGCAAAGTTGTGTTTCAAACAGTTCTGTGTGATTAATTATCTAAAATCTTTGAATATCCAAACAATACAGAAGAGAAGAAGAAGGCACAGGAGACAAGCGACAGTGACAGAAACAGCTGGTACGTGTTCGCAGCAATTTGATATTCACAGAGTTGAACAGAAACAAGGGGTTTCTGGTGTTGCTGTTGTTGTTTTCTTTATGTGGTTGGTTAATCCTCTGTTCACTTATCATCTCATAAAAATGTTTTTGCATGAAAATTTTTCCATTTACCTGTTTGTCAGAGACAAGGATGAAAACTGGGGAGCGGTAGTATTAGAGTGCTCCTATGTTTCAACATCAATAAACATGATTAATTTGCATATGCCTTCTGTCTCTTAGATTTCAAAGTTTAGTCAAAGATCACAACTAATATAATACATATTTTTATTTCTCATTAGTCATGAAGACATAATTCTTAAAATTCACAATAATTTGTAAGGTGAATTCTAGAGTCTGAAAGAAAAGAAAAAAAGAAATTTATCAAAATGTATTCAATAACTCTCATCAGGATTACATGAAGACCTTTTTCTTATAAGGAATTAGATTATAGTACTACAAAATGGTGAGAAATTATAAATTTGAGTGCTTTTAACTGTGACTACAGCTATATAAAAATAAGGCTGCATGTTAAAAACATTTTCATTTAATCCCAACTCTAGCTACCTTCCCAGGAGATTATATGTGGTATGTGATTGTTTTACATATTTGGATACAATCTCTGACTGGAACAAGCAAATGGATGTGTGAGTGCAACTCAGAGTGTGCATAAGTTACATGCTATCTTCACATGCAGGAGAGGAAAATAGTGTCTCCCTTTCCTGTACACTTATATGGCATCAGTTTCTTAAGACACACTCTCGTGATTTACAGTAGTTTTTTAATCATGCCCTAAATATTAACTCCCTTGTTATAAAGAATCTGTCCAAAGTATATTTGCAAGCCCAAAGATAATTTATTTCATTTATATTATAGATTGTATCTAAAAAATTGTTTTGGTAGATAAATCATTAAACTTACATTTAATAAAATAGCTATATATCAAGCATGATGGCTACCTGAAGTATAAAAAGACCTTTGTCACTAGATTTTTCAGTTTATTTCTGATTAGTACTAGTAACGGTTCAGAGACAATTCCTTGTGTATGCTGATATTCATGTCCTATTCATGTTATCACAGGGTATAATGTACTCATTAAAAGATAAAAGTAACTCAATGGAAAATCCTAAAATATTCAGGTGTTTAACTGAAAAAGCTATTTAATAATATCAGGTGTGTGTGTGTGTGTGTGTGTGTGTGTGTGTGTGTGTGTGTGTTCATGCGTGCACGCTTAAATGTGTGTGCACAAGTGTGAATAAGCATGTAGATGATTCCAAAATATAATTATAGGCATTCATGGCCATTGCAGTGGCTAACATAAGTGTTAGTGTTCCAAACTCAAGTCACCAACCATAGTATCAGCCACTTTCCCAAGTGAATAATATTTCCAGTCCTCATATCAGAGGTTATTGGCTGACATCACTTCTGTATTCAATATTGTTTAGAATGGTCAGTCAGTGTGAACATTTAGAAATTATTCCTTTCAGTATATATGGACATATTATTGCTATGCTGCTATGGATATCGCTCTGTATAAATAACTACTTAAAAGTTAAAACCTTCCTTAAAAAAAAAAAAAAAAAAAGAAAGAAAAGGGGAAATGCTATGGATATCGCTCTATATAAATAAAATGCTGTTTGGCCAATGGCCAGGCATGAAGTATAGGCGGGACATGAGAGAGGAGAATTCTGGGAAATGAAGGCTGCGGCAGAGGGAGATACTGCCATCTGCCACCATGACAAAAAAAGAGATAAGGTACTGATAAGCCACGATCCACATGGCAAAATATAGATTAATAGAAATGGGCTAAATATAAGAGTAAGAGCTAGACAATGGTAGGCCTGAGCTATTGGCCAAGCAGTTTAAATAATATAAATATCTGTGTGTTTATTTTATAAGTGGGTTGTTGGACTAACAGGGCTTGATGACACCTGGAAAGAAGCTCTCCAACAACACTATGCTTTCCACTTTATTTGAATAAAATTTAATTATCTCATTGTCTTTTAACTGAAAAGAACTTTCTGATAATAAATGTGATAGTTTGAATAAGGATAGCCTCCATAGGCTAATGTATTTGAATGTTTGGTTTCCAGTTGGTGGACTGTTTAGGCAGGATTAAGGATCATGGCCTTGTTGGAGGAGATGTGTCATTGGGGTGGGTTTTAGGTTTCAAAAGCCTACTCCAGCCCAGTTAAGTATTATATATATATAATATATAGTTATGGTGGTGTCTCCTAATAGCAACTAAACAGTAGCTTAGAACATATATTATTTCAGATGCCTTTTATGACAAAGACTTGAAGATTTATGATTACTCATAGAACCAATTACTAGCATTTTTCAAGGACCAGTCTGAATGGTCAAACCATTTTTTCTAAATGCAAGAAAATCAGAAACAAACATACAAGTGCTGGACAGTTCCAGGTGTCAATTGCTATGATCTTTCATATTCAAATGGTCAATAAAATTCTTATCTTTCTTCTTGGTATTTGCACTGTTTGACCAATATACTCTTAAATTTATTTGAACCTCTGTATATCTTACATGGATCCTGATCAGCCTTCTACAAAAACCAACAGTTTACACTTTTTCATGATTTAAATATATTTAATGACCAGTGAACTCCATTTATAAAGATAAATAAATAAGCCTTTGATTATTTATTTTGTGTACATCTCCCAATCAAACTTATTGAGTCATGGTGACATTGCATTGGCCAGTTTTGTAACATCCTCATCCTTATTTCAATGAAATTAGTTAGCTATAGATTATTAGGCTTCTGTTTCCATGTGTGTGTAGTAGGAATCTTAAAGAGTCTTGTTAATAAAACTCAAACCCGAGGCCAGTTATTGGGGTGATTGCTGGAAGATCAGAGACACAGAACAAGCCACAGCTATCTCACCTTGCTAGTTCCTCAGGTGATCCTGTTTCCTCAGGCTGGAAGCTTCTGAGTCCTCCTCCACATGAATCTCAGCTGAACTATATTGCTCCAAAACTTAACTAACTACATGCTTTTTCCTCTTTAGTTCCTGGTCCTCACGCCTTATATACCCTTTTCTTTCTGCCCCCACTCCCTGGGATTAAAGGCGTGGGTCACCATGCTTAGCTGTTTCTAAAGTGGCCTTGAACTCAGAGATCCACCTGGCTCTCCCTCCAAGTGCTGGGATTAAAGTTGTGTACCACCACCGCCCAACTTCTGTTATGGCTTACTCTTCCCATTTTCTAGCCACCATTTCTGGCTCTGTTCTAGTGGCTGTCTGTTTTCTGACCCCAGATATGTTTATTTCGGGGAACACACAATATTTCAGGGAACACAATACCCACCACATGTGTGAGCAAATATTTTCCTGAGCATAATCTTGGAACTATAGATCTGATTAAGTTCTGTTTATATGAAAGGAAGAGAATACCTTGTAAACTTCAGAAACTGTAAAACATTTCAGGCATATGAGAAATGTTCTTTGCACTTTGAAGGATTTTCATGAGTTGAGCAGACAAAACGATGGTCAAGAGAAGCCCAAGTTGATGAATACTTTCTGGTGAATGGGTATCAAAGTGGATGATGAGGAACTTTGACTGTATGGATATTGTAGAAAAGATGCAGTTGCTAAGAAACTTAAGTTAGAAGGCTAGTCAGTAGGAATCGAAATTACATATTAAAATGAATGCTAAGCTCAATCATATAAAGTGGGAACTTAATTTTTACATGTATTTTATTATATGAATGAATGTGTACCATATATATGGGGGGGGGCGGGGTACCCACTGAAGGTCTTAAGAGGTTAACTGGTCTACTGAATCTGGAGTTGCTGCTGGGGATTGAATCTGAGACTTTGAAAGCAAGTGCTCTGAACCATAGAGCCATCTCTGTGGCCCAATGGAATTTTGATCAGTGAAAATACTGGCATTACAAAGAGCTATGAACCAAATAGAAGGACTATATTTTTTTTATATAAAACATGTCATTGGGGCCATCACTTGATTGGACTAAGAGAGCCTTTGTCCAGTGACTGATGCAGGCAGTTGCAGAGATCCACGGCCAGGCGCCAGGCTGAATCCAATAGCTAAGAAAGAGGAAGGATTTTGCAGGCAGGGGATGTCATGATGGGAAGATGTACAGAGATGACTGGACTGGCCACACTAGTGGAAGCCCGTGAACAGTAGACTAGTGGCTGTGGAGCCCCCATGGGACTGGAATAGGCCATCTGGATATGGTAGACAGTAGTTTGGCTTAAACTGTTTGGGCGGCACCCAGGCGGGAGATCGGTATCCATCCCTGGTGCATGGGCAGAGTTTTGGAGCCCTGTGCCTGTGGTGTGATGCCTTGAACAGCCTTGGTGCAGTGGGGAGAGGCATAGACCTGCCTAGGCTCAGTGCTGGGCTCTGCTGACTCCCCATGGGAAACTTGATTTGGGGAATGTGGGGTGGCTTGGGAGGAAGGGCTGGAGGGTGAGAGGAGGGAGGAGGGAGGATCTGTGGGTGGTATATAGAGTGAGTAGAAAATTTCTTAATAAAGAAAAATGAAAAGAAAAAAAAATCTTGTCATTGGATTATTGGTAGATCTGAAAAATGTAACAGAGGTCAATACCATAATACATATTGTTTATTTACCCAGACAATAATAATCATTTTTTTTTAAATGAAACAACTAAATTCCTATTTTGGGTATAAATGGGGAGTGGAGAAACAAACTTCAGTATTAAATAACTTCAACTTATAGAAATGTTTATGTATTTGGTGTCCCACAACATATGCTTAGTTAAAATATCATGACTCAAGAAACACTTATGGGCCTAGAATTAAATGAAATGGATGTCTTATTGACATAAAACAATATAGTATAAATGTATAAATCAATGTTTAAAAAACGATATCAAGTTATAAAAGAATGATATTAACAAAATGTATGTTGTTTGGTTCCTAATACAAATGTTATCATTTTATTTTCTTTTATTATTATTATTAATACATTTTTTTTCATTTTACATACCAACCACAGATCCCCCTCCTCCCTCTTCTTACCCTGCAGCCCACTCCCTATTCCTACCTCTTCTGAGTCAAGGTCTCCTATAGGGAGTCAGCAGAGCCTGGTACATTCAGTTGAGGCAGGTCCAAGTCTCTCCCTGCTGCACCAAGGCTACACGAGGTGTCACACCTTAGGCACTGGGCTCCAGAAAGCCTGCTCATGCACCAGGGATGGATTCTGATACCCCCGCCTGTGAGCTCCACAAACAGTTCAAGCTAAATAACTGTCTCATGTATAAGAGGTCATCCATTCCCATGGGTGCTCCACAGCTATTGGTCCACAGTTCTTGGGTTTCCACTAGTGTGACTGGTTGTCTCTGTAAGTTCTCCCATCATGATCTTGATGTCCCTTGCTTATAGAATCCCTCCTCTCTCTCATTGATTGGACTCCTGGAGCCCTGCCTAGCACCCAGCCATGGATCTCTGCATCTGCTTGTGGTGGTATTGTGTCCCCCAAAATATTGTGCACCCTAATAAACTTATCTGGAGTCAGAGACAGAACAGCCACAATATTAAACATATCCAGGCAGTGGTACCACACGCCATTAATCCTATCATTCCAGAGGCAGAAATCCATCTCTTCAAGGATACAGCCAGGCATGGTGACTCATGCCTTTAACCCCAGGGAGTGATGGCAAAAACAGAAAGATATATAAGGCATGGAGAACAAAAACTAGAAGCATTTGGCTTGTTAAGCTTTTAGGCTTTGAGCAATGGTTCAGCTGAGACCCATTCTGGATGAGGACTCAGAGGCTTCCAGTCTGAGGAAACAGGATCAGCTGAGGAACTGGAAAGGTGAGGTAGCTGTGGCTTGTTCTGCTTCTCTGATCTTCCAACATTCACCCCAATAACTGGCCTCAGGTTTGTTTTTATTAGTAAGTGCCTTTAAGATTCATGCTACATCAGCTTCCATCAGTTACTGGATGAAGGCTCTATGATGACTGTTAGAGTCTTCACTAGACTGCTGCTAGGAGTCTAAGGTGGGGTCATCCTTGTGGATTCCTGGGAACTTCCCCAGCACCCTGTTTTTTCCTATTCCTATGGTCTTCATTTATCATGTTATCTCTTCCCTTGCTTTCCCACTCTGTCTCTGTTCCAGCTTGAACTTCTCATTTTCTTATGTTATCATCCCCCATTCCTTGGCCTTCATTATCTGCCCCCTCACCCCCTGTTTGTTCATACAGATATCATGTATTTTTCCTTCATTAGACTATCTAGGTGTTCTTCTCAGGGTCCTGCTTGTTAGCTAGCTTCTCTGGAACTGTCTGCAGTTTCATGATATCGTTGTTTTTACTGCTGCATAGTACTCCATTATGTATATGTACCACATTTTCTTTATCCATTCTTCAGTTGAGGGGCATTCAGGTTGTTTCCAAGTTTTGGATATTACAAATAATGCTGCTATGAACATAGTTGAGCATGTGTCCTTGTGGTAAGATTAAGCATTCGTTGGGTATATGACCAACTGTGGTATAGCTGGGTATTGAAGTAGATTGATTCCCAATTTTCTGAGAAACTGCCATACTGATTTCAAAGTGGCTGTACAAATTTGCAATCCCACCAGCAGTGGAGGAGAGTTCCCTTTGCTCTGCATACTCTCCAACATAACCTGTCTTCAGTGTTTTTAATCATAGCCATTCTGACAGGTGTAAGATGGTATCTCAGAATCATTTTGATTTGCATTTCCCTGATGACTAAGGATGTTGAGCAATTCCTTAAATGTCTTTCAGCCATTTGAGATTCTTCTATTGAGAATTATCTGTTTTGCTCTGTAGCCCATTTTTTAATTGAATTGTTCCATACTTTGATGCCTAGCTTTTTTAGTTCTTTATATATTTTGAAGATCAGCCATCTGTCAGTGGTTAGTGTAGACCTTTTTCCATTCTGCTGGCTGTCATTTGGTCTTATTGACCATGAGCTTTGCCCTACAAGTGCTTCTCAGTTTCAGGAGGTCCCATTTATTAATTGTTGCTCTTAGTTTCTATGCTACTGCTGTTATGTTTAGGAAGTATTCTCCTGTGCCAATGTGTTCAAGACTACTTCCTACTTCCTCTTCTATCAAGTTCAGTGTAACTGGGTTTATGTTGAGGTATTTGATCCACTTGGACTTGAGTCTTGCGCGTGGAGACAGATATGAATTCATTTGCAACACCATTTGTTGAAGATGCTTTCTTTTTTCCATTTTTTTTTTTTTTGTCAAAACTCAGGTATGGATTAATTTCAGAGCCTTCAGTTCTATTCCATTGGTCCACATGTTGGTTTTATGCCAGTACCAAGGATTTATGACCGTAGCAAGTTGTTGTTTTGTTGTTGTTGGATTTTTGTTTTTGTTTTTGTTTTTTACTATAGCTCTGACTAAGGTAGAGCTTGACGTCAGGGATTGTGATGCCTCCTGAGGTTACTTTATTGTACAGGATTCTGTTAGCTGTCCTGGGTTTTTGTTTTTCCATATGTAATTTTTTTTTTCAATTCTGTAAAGAACTGTGCTGGGATTTTGATGGGGATTGCATTGAATCTGTAGATTGCTTTTGGTAAGATTACCATTTTTACTATGTTAATCTTATCTATCTATATGCCCCACCTCCCCCAAACTCCACCCATCCTTTGAGACTGCAACTGCTCCTTGAAACTGAGCCTGCCAGTGCTGATTAGACTAAGAGGTGAGTCTTTGTTCTCATAGCTTTTTTTTTTAAACTTGGACAGTGAGACTGTGGGTGAACAGCACAGATTCAGCAAGGCTACGCTGAATGCTTTATTTTTTGAGAAAAAAATCCCTATTCAATGACTATGATCCAAATAAAATAGAAATATTTATGCTATGAAGGCATATAAACAATAATTATTCAAAGGGAATTAAAATTTGGGGAAAGATGAATTATATTTCACATTAAAACTGAACAGAACAACAAAGTAAATCCTCACAGTCATTTGTAATTAAAAAGGAACACTATGGTTCAGGTTGCTTGGGCAAAGCTTGCTAACATAACAATTTACAATATTTGAAAGATTCTTAAGAATTTGAAACATTTTTCCAGGCAACACAAGACATTATATTAAACATTTATTTTATAGAAATTATCAAGTGACTACTTTTTGCTGTTATTTTGTGACCCAAGGATATGCCTTGATCAAATTCTGGAGTTTAGAAAATAACATTGACAGTAACCTGAGAAATGAAGTGACCTCTGATGGCAAAAATGATTATAATAACCTGGTTGGGAATTTATGAACGCCTACAAAATCACGTTACAGACAGTTGAGTAAAGGTCATGTCTGTAAATGATATGGTATACTATCCTTTGTAATTTTCCACATGGTATGAAATGTATGTTGAAAAAGAAAGAAGTGGAGATGCTGAAAATATTTGTACTTGGGCAGCTCAACATTTGGTGACATTGTTTACCTGAAAAATAAAAATAAAACAAAAACCTATTAATTTGTTTTATATTGCCATGGCAACAGAAATTCCAACACTCAGTTCTTTAAAGCACTATTGGTTATCATTGTGTAGTTGAGATTTAAAATTTTTATAGGGGGGTCTCACTTACCTGAATCAACTCATTAGCATGACTGTATCTTTTCTGGATATTCTAGGAGAAATGCTATTCCCTCAGCTTCTTGGCTTGTAGAGTATCCATATTCCTTAGACTTAGAAAACCTCCCATTTTAAAAACCAGTAGTGGCTTATGGAGTCTTTCTCACATGTCTCCCTCTGGTTATGAAGTATGCACCTATTTTTTCCTATTTACAAATTCTGTGTTGGATACAGAATCAGTAACACAGAAATTCACATAGTTTAAATTACACTTATGAGCAGTATAACTCCATTTGATATCTTAATTTTCCCTTGTCATCTAACAAAAACTATCTTTAGATTCTTATTTATTTATTTATTTATTTGGTGTTAGTTAGTTAGTTAGTTAGTTAGTTAGTAAGCTAGGTGTGGGACTAATGTGTGTCAGAGTACAACTGGCAAGAGCTGTTCTCTTCATCTACCATGTACTTGTCAAACTCAGGTCAGCAGACTTGGGGGATAGCACCTTTACCAACACAGCCATAGTGGCACATTTATTCAAAGAGGTTCTTAGGCATTTGGAATGTGGATACATTTAAAGGTTTGTTCCTATGCCTGTCACATATTATATGTGTATATATACATCACTAATGAAATGAGTGAAAAAGAACCTTTCCTACAAGATGTGTGAGTAAGTAATGTTCTCAAATTCTATTCATACACAATTTCTAGGAAGCACTAAGAAACATTTGTGAGTTAAGGATTTAAATGTGCTCTGAATCATGTCAATAGATTTGTCCTAACCACATATAAATAATGCTGAAATTACACAATATATTTATGTTTGGGGAGTTTCATTCTCAATATTTATGTGAATTTTATATTGTTGAATAAAAATTACTGTAAATTTAGGATTTAAAAAACAAACTGTATTGGATCATAGTTCAAGGTCTTAAATTCCCCCACAATTTTATTTCATTTTTCTAGCCAGGTTCTTGGAAAATTAAAGAAACTGTCATACAGCTCCAATCACCATGAGAACATGAGTGAAAATGTTCTAAGTTTATTGTTTTCTTGAAATAGACTTTCTATACAACGCTGCTGACTATGATTTTTTTCTTTAACCCCACCTCCTTCCAGATCATCCTCACCTTAGCATCCACTCAAATCCACATCCATTAATGCTCTCTTTCATTTAGTTATTTTTTTGGAAGAAAGACTGAATCCTTCAATGCTGTACATCCTGTTGAGGGAAAGGTGCTTTCAGTTTCTTAGGGTCTCTCACAGGTCTTGCCGTGTCATCCCTAGGCTCTTCAAATCAGCAGCAGCAGCAGGCAGAGTGCTTCTGCTTTTCCCATACCACTTCCATTCAGAAACTACCAGTAGAAGGTCCCTTGCTTTAAAACCATCCATCTTTGACTGTATATTCTCCCTATATTAACTGACAAAATAGTTTAGATATGCAGGTAAACTCATTCAGGCCTCAGATAATTAGAAAGGGTCTCAGAGATCATCTTGAATTTCTACTTCTCTTTATCACTTAGTGACCTTGCTTCTTGTATTATTCATAAATGTAATCTGAATCTGAAATCTTGAATAATATTCCTGCCTAATGTATGCTCACCCCTCTGCTACAAAATGTATGTATGTTGTTATTCCCATACTTTTATACATATAAACATATATATGACTAAGACAGGCTCTTAAATTCTATCATTACCCCATGCCATAGACCAAATTCTCTCAGTCTCTTCTAGTATATAGGTAGATTATACACTATTAATTGGTTTCTTCATAATCTAGAATTTATTTTATATATCATGAATGTTTTTGCTTTTGAGAAAGAGAGAGTGGAAGATCTGCAATGTTTACTATAGCAATTATAAATAGAAAAATAGAAGTGAGAGAGAAGAAAGGGGGAGATATGTTAAATGATAGTGTGATTTATGACAGGTGGATGATTTAGATAAATTAGTGATAGAGCATATTTATAGATATGTGATAGATAGATAGATAGATAGATAGATAGATAGAAAGCTTATAGATAGATAGTAATATTAAAAGAAGTGGATAATGAAGGAAAAGAAAGATAAAGAATAAAATATTTTACCAAGGAAATTACTAGCAATGTCCTCATACTCATTGTTGAACATCATTGAATGAGGCTTCAACCATTTCAAAATATGCTAAGCATTATAAAATATTGCTAATAAAACTCGCTTCTCTGAAATTCAGTACATTTTAAAAACTAAGAATCTAAGTCCATGTCCCAGGACATTAAGAAACTTTGGGTCATCAGTTAGGTTCCATAGAGATTACTTTGGAAGTCACATTATAAAAGGTTCCCAGGGGTTAACTGGAAGAATATAGGAAGTTATCCTGGAATAATAAACATCCAGGTCTAGTTTAATCATAATGTTTTTACTTGTCAGGTTTCAGGAAGACAAAATGTAGAGATGCGACCCACTTAGCAACATGGGTTGGGTGTATATGTCGCATAACTCAAACTCAACCTTTCATTCCCTATGGCAGTCACTAGACAAAATTTAAAGACCCAGTTTTGTTTCCATTTGTTTTGTCATGAAAATGCAGAAAACTTAATGAGTATGCTTTTCTGAGTGAGTCTGTATAACAATTTTAATTAGCCAGCATATGAAAAAAATCTAATACTCTAGACATTGTAACAGCCTGAAGGTATTTACCACTAAGAATCTTCCACTTTCTTCACTACATTAATTGGTAGCACAGTTGTAGTCAATCAAAATCAATGAAGTATAAAGGCACCATTAGAGATTTAGGTGAAAAATACTAAAATAATAATTGTATTATTTTCATTATTATATATAATAATATATGTATTAGATTTTCACAATGAATTATATTTTCATTTTTGTTAATTATATATTTAATTTATATAAATGCTATACTACTCATAATTGATGTTGGGTTCAATTGTATTTGTTATTTAAGTCCATCATTCATTTAATGAAAATAACAAATAAAAGGTATTAGGAAATAAGGATACTATTGAACTAAAAAAATTAATTTTCTAGTACAGCATTTCTATATAATAATTGAAATAACTCTGTGGGTAGGTTTGGTAACTTCATTATTTAGAATAGTTGTATTTAGGTGGAGTAGCTGGGAGTTTTCCTGTGTCCCACCCGGCCATACAGCTGTTCAGACCCAAGTAAACACACAGAGGCTTATATCAATTAAGAATTGCATGGCCATGACCTATGACTCCATTTTCTTGCTAGCTAGCTCTTATAACTAAACTCAGCCCATTTCTATTAATCTATATGTCACCATGTGTTCCATAGCTGTACTTTTGTGCCATTACACGCTGCTCCCTGGATAGCAGGAAGGTGTCTCCTCTACCTCTGCCTTTCTTCTCTTGGTCTCTCTATTCAATTTCTTGCCTAGCTATAACCTGGCTTGCCATAGGCCAAATGGCTTTATTTATCAACTAATCAAGTTCTTGTACATGGAATAAAACTGAAACATTACTTCTCCTTAACAGACTGATGGATATTCACAGTACATAAGTGACTGTGCACGTGATCCTTTTCTCTTCACTCCCTTTTCTCCTCTGTATGCTGTACACTTCCATTATTAACTCTTTTATTTCTGTACCTCAGGTGTTTTCATACCCTCCCCACTTGTTTTCCTTGAAGTCACTCCCCTAGTTTCATGGCTGTATTCTCCAGGAACTAAGCATTCTAACATAGTGGTCTATGTTTATCACTGATCTTTTCACAACAGTGATAAAATAGAATAAGGATAAATAGCCCTCAGCAGATGAACTTTTATTGAAAATATGGCATATAGTCAAAATGGAATTTTATTATAATAAATAATGCAGTATAGGAATATAATATATAACAAATAAAAATAATGGTATAAAATATGAAAGAAAATAGATGGAGCTAGAAAACAACATTATGTGAGGTAACTCAGTCATAGAAGTTAAATACATGTTCTCTATTTTAGGAAGGTTAAATTTTCTATCTCACATCTTTTTCAGGTCTAAAATTACCTTTTCCTCATCAAGTAATAAATAACATGGAAAAATGAAAGAAAATTAAAATCCTCAAATTGCAGATACAAGAAATAGTACTTAATATTCAATCCTTAAGTTGATTTTCATTTGATCTAATAGTTCAGTTTAGCAATAATAAAAAGAGGGGGAGGAGTTAATGATAGGAGATGATTAACACTCTTAAGAATATCTATAGGCATGTCTCTTGACAAATTAGAGCATATTATATATGTAAATGTTGTACTACTAATTAGAAATGCTTCATGGTTCTAAAATAAAGCCTACAAAAACATCTGAAATTCTACAGTTCCAATAATTATAATGAAATAATTTCTGGCACATGGAACACATTTTGGAATTTCTCATAAAGCTTTCTGTAATACTTTCATTAAATTCATAAATGTGGAAGAACTTGCTCTTTTAATAATACATTTTTTTTAATAGCGGTGATAATCAGTTTTATAGGTGTAGTCAGAAGGTTTCCTGTGTCCTGCCTCGTCTGAAGCTGCTCAGACCCAAATAAACACACAGAGGCTGATATCTGAATATAGTACATTATCTATGAGTTGTATAACATATATTAGCATTTCTAGCATTTCTCTTTTTTTTAAGGGCTAAAATGAAAATATTTGAGACCTAAATATGTTCACAATACAATGAACATAATGGTCTCAAAAACATCTATGGGATGTTCTTAACAACAGTGGACAGTGTGCCTATGAGGTGACTATGATTTAGGTTCCAAAATCAGCCTGATGCTGATAATGATGCTCAGTGACAGATACTTGCCGAGAATGTGTGAGACTTCGGTTTTATCCTCATTGAGAAACAACAAACAAGCGAACAATGCAGAGTCAGTTTGACCAATGATCCTAACCAATGTTCTCAAATGAAGTCACTTATCATGTACAACCAAATATCTTTAGCTACATGTGGAGTGAAACACCTTTCCTCAATAAGCTTGTTATGCCCAACAATACTATGAGAATAAATTTTAAGCTGAGAAATTAAAAAAGTAAAAACATGTATTGAATTTAAACTCTAAAATGGGAGAATAAGCTCCAAATTGAAAATTAATATAGTGCTTTTCTTTTACTATAATGAAACTTTGGCAAATAGTAATTGTGTACCAAAAATACATATAAACAACACTCAGAGTTCTTAAAAAAAAGATAGCTAATAAAATTATTTTAAGAGCGACTTCCCCTATAATAAATAATTTCCAGAATTTGCATCTTCAGTATGGCTGAAAAAATATTCAAGATGATGTTTGATTTTAGAAAGATTTATTCATATCATTGATATAAACAACAAATGAGTAATTAAAATTTAAATGAAGAAAAGAGTTTTAAGAAAACACATAGAGATATTGGCCTTGTTTTAGTTTTCAGACCTGCCTAATGCAATTGACATAATTAAGCACTGAATAGTGCACTTATGCTTTCTCTGAATAATGCAAGTACTAATTTTGTCCTTTTTGGTAAAGATGGAGCTAGTCATGCACAGCGTAAGTGCATGGAAATGAGTGAGTATAATGAAAAGTCATGTCAACCTTGGTTCCAAAATACATCCAATGTGACATGCAAGCTTGCTGCAGGGATAGTACTCTTCCAGCAAGTATATTGTTTGTTATAGTTCTGATTTTGGCAGAAAATGAGTTAGGAGTTTACATTTTGATTCTGTAATATATTTTAAATATGTCAAAGTAGAATTATGAAGAATATAACTAACTGTTAGAGATAAAACAAACCAGGGTCTATCTTAACATCCAATAAAATTTTTTCTAGAATTCATATATTTATATAAACCTTGTTATTCAGGTAAGGTTTAGACTTACTGATTCATTATTAACAAGTTGAACACACCACAGATAATGAGTTAGTGTGCATTAAATTAGATTTAAAACTAACTGTAGAAAAAAGAATAATTGTGACTTCCAAATTTTGGTTCTTTTATCTTGGGGTCTGCTCATTGGAGGGATAATTATGCCAAGAGAATTTTCATGAAAAGACACAAACAACAAGATGACATGCTGATGACATGCCTATGGTCACAAGGATGTCCTAAATACCCTACTCATATCTTAACAGTAAATTTGAAAGGAATATGGTAGTGTATGCCCAGAAGCCCAATTCCTAGGAGGCTGAATCAGGAGGAATTATGTTAGAGGCCAGTTTAGAGAGAGTCTATGTCAAAAAAAAAAACACAAGAAATAAAACAACAACATGGAAAAATGCTTTAATTTTCATTGTATTAAATATAGTTGTATATTCTAGATGCATAGAACCTGAGGTAACATATATTGATATTGTTAAGACACTATGTTTAATTTATTACTAACCAATGTTCAATTGTTATAGGAATTTTTCAACTCGAATTTATTAGATATATTTAAGATTTTATAATATGTATTTATATTCTTTCTCATAAATTTGGGGGACTTAAATAACCTTTGTAAAATGATTTAAAAACCACATATATTTCTATAGCTAAGCATTTTTGCCACTACAGTCTAGACAATAATAAAAATGTTTGATAAAAATTGATACTATTTTACAGGAAAAAATAAAATGGAACGCCTGGTAATAATGGCAATAGTATATAACAATAATAATCTATTTAAGACCTTTTATGTATTTATAAAGAAGATGTATATTCTGTCTCCATTCATTAATTTTCAAGTATTAAACTAAAATATTGATACCTGAATATTCTATAAGCTTGAAAATGTTTAGTGAAAACATTCTGTCTTTGGTATAAAAACAGTGCTGTGACATACTTGGCAAAATCTCAATTATCAGTTGCTGATGTAAATGCTGATTCTGGCATTGGGTCAAACATTAGATGATGCTGCCATCCAGAATTTGAACCAAGTCAATGATAGAGAGGGAACTGTTCATTCAAATCAACAATAGTAACAGAAAAATCCTTTAGATTTAGACTTAGAACATTGGTGATTACATTGTAGAAAAGCAACTCAAAATAAATCCTTTTGAACAAATCACTAAAGATGATATCTCCAAGTCTTATTATATCTAAATCTCTTTCTTTTATCTATTTATCTATCTATCTATCTCTATATGTACATATATTCTTTGCCTACTAGTTCTTTCATTTTGCTTTCTTCTTTGCCAAGTAACAGGGGGCTGTTTTCATGCAAGCATTACCATAGAATGCATTATAACACATTCTGTGAGACAATGTCAGTGGTGCAATGTGATAACCATTCTATATTTATTGTGATCCATAAGTATTTTCCTATTTTTCCGTAACTATTTTAACTATTATTCTATGTCAATATATACAGAAAGTTTAATATTTTTAATTTATTAGAAAGTGTCTTCTCTCTGTGTTAAATGGCAGAAGAGATAAAGACCTGTCAGAATAATTTGTGAGGTATAAATTCTTTTATGGAGTTTAAACTCGGGAGTTTAAAAGAATCAACAATGACCTGGGATGAGATGCCAATCACTATTTTATGATGTTCAAAACTCTGATTTCCTACAAACACTATACATTATTAATATGGCTTCAAAATAGTAATTACAAATGCTAAAAATATTTGGAAAATGTACCTGTCTACTGTGAATGTTTTAATATTAAAACTATAAAAATTAGTAGTTTGTAAGTTCATGAGTTCCATGTTATGATTTCATAAACACAATTATATTACATAATAGTATACTATTGAGTAAATGCAACATTCAGGGGTTTTGTTTTTAATCCTATGTGCATGTTCATGCAACTTTGCTAACAGATACCGATGTGTTCAGGAGCTGACACTATGTTGTTCACCCATTTGAACAATGCCATAAAACTTTCAGACAGCTCTTCCTGCATGGAATAACACAGACAGGCCCAATAATAAAAGCATGATTCAGGGCTCAGTAAGGCTAACTGTGAGGAAGAAATACAATAAAAGCCTACAAGAGATGGTGTAGATTTGGAAATGTCGTTCTTCTTGTTTTGTTGCTCTTCATATCCTTGGGCTCACTGTAAAGATACGTCAAGTAAAATCAATGCAGACAAAGGTCATTTCTGTTTTGATGTATGATTTTATATCTGAGATTATTCACATAAGAATTTAAAGTGCTTGAATGTCCACTATACAACCAATATAGGCAAAGACCAAGAGACTGTGAGACTCTTTAACTCCCAGGTGCCAGACAAGTGAATTGGTTGTCTTCCAAGTATGTATTCTCCCTAGGAGTTCAACTGTAAGCCTTTCATTTGGGAATATGAACTATGCTAAACCTAAAATGCATCTTCAGTAAGAGAAATGCATACAGATAGTGTTGAGAACATTTTGATGATTTTGCAAATGGTCCCTAAGAATAAAGAAGATGGAGAAAAATTGACATTACTACGGGAATTAAGCCACAGGTCAACCACACCAGGGGCTGACATCTCAGTAATTGTAAGAACACTGCTTGAGCCTCTGAAAACTTGAACCAAATTATTCACCAGTGTGTCTGGAAGATCAGAGAAGCAGCATTACTGGTAACACAACCTAGGTACAAGAATTCAGAAAGACCTAGGATCAGTATGGACAAACACAGAGGGTGATTTTTGACGACTCTTCTTTCTGTGACAATCCTAAACCCCATAGAATGACAGACTTAATGACACTTAAGTTGTATTCTTGTTACCTTTCCCAAATAACCACATTTGCTGTTTATACAAATAAGGACTATTTGTATGTCTAATGCACATTTGATTTTCTTTTATTTCTACCTGCTTGTGCATAATATTTATTTTATCAGAGGGATACTACTGTTCTTGGAAATACTTAAATACTGGATCATTGCACAGAGAAATCTGGGAAAGCTTTCATAACAAGACTTTCCTCCAAAAATTCATTTACTATATTTTCCTTGGATAGAGGACACAGTAGGTATTTAATTCATAGGGACAGATCCATAACCTGATATTAGCCAAAAGGCCAAGAAGCAATCCAAAGCATATTTCTAAGATATGATCACTGTGACTGCAGCTGAAATAAGTACTTCTCAATATCTTATTCATGGATCTATCTATAATCTGACAGGGTCATGTTTTAGTGATTCTCTTTTAATGATGACAGTTATGTCTCTTTCCATTGAATTCCTCATATGGAATTGCAGAGTTTGAGACACAAGAGTTAATTTTTTTTTCTGAGAATAGGAGATGATCTATATTCCCAGTTAGATAATGTATTACAATGAAAGGTATGTGAATACTGGGATCAAAGTTTGAATATAATTATGATTTTTAATGGAATTATTTCATTGAAGAGATAGTCTCATATTTGTAGTCATGGTCAGTCATAAATATTACTAAATTCAGACATACAATAAATTCTATTGTAGGGAGCTTCTTGCTAATGATTCTGTATTTTTCTGTACTTTATTATTTTGGATACCCAGCAAGTCTATATTCTCCAGTTGTGAATTTTTGATAAGACTATTATTGGACATAAATGTGCTTCCTGTTATGGATACCTAAAGAGAAAATGTAATCGGTACCTTCCTGTGGTCAGATCAAGACACTGATGATGAGATTGGATTCTTCGCATGCTGAGGAAAAGAAAGAGATCTAGCATCACAAAGCTTTATTTAGTTAAATAACTGTGGGCTGGTAACAACAGAGAAATAAAGACTATTGCTTGTTTACTCTTCATACCTACAAGGAGATCCCTTACACACAGGTAAATTTACAAACCCCAGAAGAGGTAAAAACACAAATGTGACCCAATGCTGCCCCCATATGGCTGAGATGCCAAGTGCTCATTAATTTTTCAGTTGCGTGGTTAGCCCCAATCTTCCATTCTTCTTCCTTCCCAAAGAAAAACATTAAAATCACAGAAAATCTTTCATTTTCTGTCAGTATCACATGCAGAAGTAAACTACATATCTTGGAAATAATGTTCCAGATTTCTCCAATGTGAATTTTCAATATGTGCATCAATTAAACACATTAAAGCTAACCTCAGAGGCACCAAAATGTATTGGTGCCACATTTAGAACAGAAAGAAAAGCTTTTCCTTTGAATAATTTGACCAGGAGTGAGTTCAAGTTTGAATTCTTAGGTTTTCTCCCTTTTCTGTTTATCTTTAGTTTATGGTTTCTGGCTTGTCTGTTGTTTGTTGTGTGTCTATCTGTTTCTCCCTGATGTCTAACTGTGAAACATCACAAATAGCATCATATGTGGAAAGAATGGGGGATTATTCACAGAAATATTTAACTGAGTTTTACAGTGAATTAAATTATATGCAACAGATCCCAAAGCATTCAGTACTACAAACATGTCATTTATCAAGCATTATCTGTGTGCTGCATTCAACATTTATGGCAGGTACATTTTATATAAGGTCATTTTTTTGCTTATTGTTGGCTTCTGAAAGTGATTATCAATATACACATACACACATGCATAAATGGATTTCTGGGCAAGAGGCACTAAACAATATCATTTGAGGTTATACCTATTTATTAGCTTATGTAGTAAAATATGAATACCTGGAAAGTCCAAGGCAGATAATGTTTTTGTTACTTACAGTGTTCTCTTAAAGACAGGTTAAACAAGCAGACTGAGTACATAATGGGACATTAGGCTAAGTCTTAAGTGACTTCATTATGTATTATTTATTAATCTATAAGTTTCAGCAGAGATTCCAGTCTCTTTGAATGTTGGAGATATTTTTATAAACTGTATCACTACAAACAAAGAGACAATCACCTCTATATATTTGAACTGCAGTTATATTTAATGTGTTTTTGTTAGGTGATAACAACTTCATAGTGAAACTTGAAAACCTATTGTATTTATCTTTCTGGATCATGCATGAACTTGAGAGAGATTCAGTGGGGAAACATGAAGAGTTGGAGTGGGGAAAATGAAAAATGAAAATTATATATAAATAGATTTTTGTCATATAATTTCTCAAACTTTAAAAATCTGATTTAATTTAAACATATAATAATTTATGAATGTATGTACTTTCCATTTCAAGAAAACAACAGCAATAGCCATAAAATAGAATGCATTTGTTTAAGAAGGTAATTTAATATTTTTGAAATACCTTATGTATGTTTTACTTTACACTACCCATTATTTTGGGTTCTCGAGGAGCAAGAGCATGGTCTAATAATTCTTCACATACATGACATGTTGAGTAGATATGATATTCTAATCACCAGTAATCATGGCTTATTTTCTGTTTTATCAGCTGTTATCAAGTAGTTGTTGAGATAATTATACTATGTCATTTTGGTATTTGAAGATTATAAATTAGAATGCAGCTGAAAATGGGTATTTTGAATTTTTTTCTTAAAAGCAGACAATGGTATGTGTAAAAAGTCCAATTAATACCAGCAATCGAAATGACTCTTATCATCAAAGGACTGCAGTGGCGTGGTAATATTCCGTAGACTTGTCAAAGAGAAATTAATTTTAAGCTTCTCCCTGTAATCTTATTTCTTCAAATTTATTATTTTCTCATGTTTTAATACAATGGGTTCAACTGTAATTCTTGTCACTATCTTTCTATTCACTATAATTTTTTTTCCTATGGCAAATCAAGCATGTGAACTGAGCCTAAATTTTCAGCTTCAATTTAATACTCAGATCATCTTTTACACATCTCCAAAACGGGAAAAATAGGTAAGATGTTGCCTTCTATATAGTTTTAAGCTTGAAATAAATGTAGGACATTCTACAGCAACACAATTTTTTTTTTTTTGAGATCAAGGCTTGTGAGAAGAAGTAGACAAAAATAAGTTGGGCGAGATGTTCAAGCTGTTTCTGGATCCCAAAGTCTTAACTAATCGGTGAGTCATTTTTTAAAATTGTTTCTTAGAATATCTCAGGTTTTTTTCTGAACTGTATATCCTTACATTCCACCTACCTCTGCCACTCTGAGGAGTCTGTCACTGCTGTGTCATCAAGACTGAAGCATATGTTCCCAGCAAGCATAAGAAGAGTTCAGTGATTTTTAATGAAATATTTCAGAAGGATAGTAAGTATGTCCTCAATGTAGCAAATGAATGACTCAGAAATACGTCTATTACATGTATGCTGATACATATGAATTGACCATTCATAGTGAACATGGGAGAATGACCATGAGTTCAAAGCCAGCCTTGTTCATGTAGTGAAGCTATGTCTCAAAACAAGAGAGAAAAAAAATGAACAAAACAATAGACCATGATGTCCAATGAACACATGAATAAATGAAAAATAATCTTTGTTTGGTTTTTTCTTTAGTAAGCACTCTGTTACAGCATGTCAGGGATTCTTCACTTTTCTCTCTGGAGATGTAAAACTATGACAGACAACTCCTTGGTTTATTTCAAGACAGCAGTTGTTGATTTGTGAATCCCTGTCTTTGTCACTCTTAATCTCAATGTGATTAAGCATCTCTCAAATTTATGGGCAATTTTCATTCTGTTTGCATGCCTCAGAATTGAATTATACTGGGTATTAAAATTCATGACACAAATAATCAAGTGTAAGAAAGGAGAGAGTCCTCAGATGTCAGCAACTGGAAAATAGACAATCAAAAATGTGTCAGAATTTTAACATTTGCAAAGCACAAGGACACTGTGTCAAAATTAACACAACTATATGAATTAAATGTACCTGGATTTTTCTGGAAACTGTATTATTAATTCATAGCAATACATAAAAGATACATTTTGATTCATTTTCCTTAAAAATAACAATAGTCTATTATGAAAAATGGAGCCATAAACAAATGCACAATAAGTTGTCATGCTCATTCTCATGATCATACCGTGTACATATGACAAAGATGGCTCTAGAGGACAATGAGTATGTTTATGATAAAACAAACTGTTTTTGAGAGAATGCAAATTATGTGTTCAAGATCAAGTTGATCAAGAGAGAAGTGACATGGGAAGCTGGAGAATTAAGATCATGTTTATTAAGTCCAAAATAAAGGATACCCATTGTGTTCAGCATATGCACTGTTTTATTCAATTCTCAGACATGGATGTACAAATTAGATATTATTATTTTGGTTTCTATTCTTGTTGCTATGATAAAATACCCTGCCCCCCAAAAAAAAATAAGTCATTTCAAGAACACGTTTGTTTGGCTTCCTCTTTTAAGTTGTGTCCACTGTTCTAGAGAAGTTAAGGCAACAGCTAGCCACATTATGTCCCCCAAGAGCAGAGTGCAAGGGATCAATACATATGCCCCATTACTTAGCTTGCTCTCGCCACTTGTGCAGTTGAAGGGAATGTTAACAAGAACAGTGTGCAGATCTTCCTACCCCAGTTAAGACAATCGAGATATTACCCCATGGACTTCCCTTCAGACCAAACTGTTTTGACAATGACTGATTGAGAATCCCTCCCCAGGTGATTCGATACTGTGTTTTCTGGTAAATTAAAACTAAGCATCATAGTTACTATTGTCACTGTTTTATATTGGGTGAGGAATCCAAGTATGTTAAAGAATACACATATATGAGAAACACATATTACATTTTATTTATTTATTTATTTGGTTTTTCGAGACAGGGTTTCTCTGTGTAGCTTTGTGCCTTTTTCCTGGAACTCACTCAGTAGCTCAGGCTGGCCTTGAACTCACAGAGATCCTCCTGAATGCTGGGATTAAAGGTGTGTGCCATCATCGCTCAGCCATATATTACATTTGTAAAGCAATCAAATATACAGTCTTTTTCCTATTGTGCCATTCCTAATGTTCACTACAGGGTTATATTATTAACTGTCATAAATTTACAATTTTATTTTGCAAACATGAAATCTGTAGAATATATATCAACAATGCTTCATCACTATGTTAGCTTATGATCATTTTCCTTATGCATCGCCTGTTTCTCTAGCTTTCAGTTTTTTGCAAAATACTTCACTAAAATTTGATCTTTGATCATCTGTTCATGCTCATTCAGCTTTTCATCAACTTCTTTTAATTCTATGGAGATAACTACTTTTTAGCCATATTCTCAAGTTCTTCCAAAATTCTTCTTTTGATTTATTAACTTGGATCTTATGGATTGCCCATGTCCAATGTTTGCTCATGAATTTACCAAGCAAGCCTATTTTTTTTTCCTATTGAATACTTCTGTCTCTTGGATATTATCACAGTTTTTCTACAAATGAAGATGTTCTCTCTGTTTATTTTGGGTATTTAACCTTTTTTTTTTTTGTTCTACAGACAACTATCTACATAAACAAAATACATTAGAATCATCCCCTTGTTTCCATTCCTGCTAACATGAAGTATGGCCATTAATGATGATGAACAAGTTTTTTGAAACATATATGTCTACTTGTTATTGCTTCAGCAATTCAATCTATTCTATGTGGTTAAACTAGATAGATCACACATATCACACTAAAAACAGTGTTCTTATTTAAGTATGCATGAGATTCTATGCTGCCTAATGAAAAGATAAACTCTAATTGGAATTACATTCTTATATTCATATCAATTTCTTCTAACCAAAAAGCTTGTCTTTTCAATTATCATTCAATAATTTCATTTGTCTCAACAGTCATGTGCTATTTATGTTTTTTTATTTTTATATAAAACTTGTATATGTTTCTTATGCCTTTATACAATGCTTCTTTATCTAATAGCTTCAGCCCAGTGTAGATTATGTTAAATTTGTATAACAATGTCTCAACACCTAAGTGTCTTAAAACACATGAAATGTCTTACACAACTATATCAACTATATTCTCTTATTAAGGCCTAGCAAATTTATTTTGTAAAGCATTATATTGTCAAGACTGCCAGTAACTGTAATTACAAGGAACATTTATGGGGGAAAGACAGGTGATTTAGTGTGAATTTCTCACCAGCATCTGTGAACATGGATTTGTAAATGGCACTCATCATTTTCCATTTTTGCTTTTCATTCACTTGGCTGGCACCTCTCTCATCTGTTAACAAAAAAATGTCTAAAAATACCAATTGGCAGCCATATCATTAGTCTTAACATAAAATTTAATATGTCCTTAAGCAATACTCTCTCCTAACTGTTCCTTAGGTCTTTGACATATTAGGTTACTAAGAAAAAAAAGTCACAAATAATCCACCCTGATCATTCAGTGTGCAGCTAAAATAAACAAATCCACTCTCCTTCTTGTTTTCAATGTATTCTACATTATGGAAAAGCAGTGAGTAATCACTTCTCAGATGGCTTCTTAGATTATAAGTGTTATCCAATGTGTTTTAAGTCGTTATGCCACTTTTATTCCAGACAAGTTCCTAGGTAAACCAGCAAGAACCCGATTGTTGAACTCATTCAATCTAATGCAATTTTGACAGCTTATTTTCTTTCATACACTGTATTCCATCATCCACCATGTCTGATATGCATGCTATACTCATTATCTGCTAACAAATCAATGTCATAAAGGAAAAAATATAATAACAAATGATTTACTCATTACATTTTATGTCTCTAGTAATGATCTGTTTCTTTCTCTCTTGATATGAGGAGGGCGCTTAGGAAAAAAAAAACTTTCTCGTATTTCAATATTAGAATACAAACACACACACACACACACACACACACACACACACACACACACACACAACATATACTCCCCAGAGTACATTTAGACTCTGATTTTTCTCTCTGCCTAATAGCTTCCTTTATATCAAAGTAGTCTCTTTTTTAAAAAAATTAGAACTCAAATTCTTTTTTTATGTTTTTTTTTTAATTTTTAAAAATGTTATAATTAATTTAATTTTACATATTAGCCAAGAATTCCCCTGTCTTCCCTCATCGCACCTTCCCCTAGTCCTCCCCCCAATGCACCCCCCATTCCCACCTACTCCAAGGCAAGGGGAGCTTGGGGATTCAGCTCAGCCTGGTAGATTCAGGTGAGGCAGGTCCAGTCCCCTCTCCTTTCACCTAGGCTGAGCAAAGTGTCCCAGCATAGGCCCTAGGTTCCAAACAGTCAGCTCATGCACTAAGGACAGGTCCCAGTCCTACTGCTTGGGGGCCTCCTAAATAGTTCAAGCTAATTGACACTCTTACTTATTCAGAGGGCCTGATCCAGTTCCATGGGGACTCCTCAGCTATTGGTTCATAGTTCATGTGTTTCCACTAGTTTGGCTATTTGTCCCTGTGCTTTTCCAATCATGGTCTCAATATCTGTTGCTCATATAATCCCTCCTCTCTCTCACCCATTGGACTCCTAGAGCTCCACCTGGGGCCTGGCAGTGGATCTCTGCATCTGCTTCCATCAGTCATTGGATGAGAGTTCTATCATGAAAGTTAGGTTAGTCAGCCATCTGATCACCAGAGTAGGTCAGTTCAGGCTTTCTCTTGACCATTGTCAATAGTCTATTTTGGAGGTATTTTTGTGGATTTCTGGGGACCTCTTTAGCTCTTTGCTTCTTCCTATTCTTCATTTATCATGGTCTCTCTTTCCTTGTTCTCCCTTTCTGTTCTTAATCCACCTGGGATCTCCTGCTCCCCTAAGCTCTCTTTCCCCTGAACCTTGCCCTTCTTTGCCCCCTCTCCTGTCCAGTTTGCTCATGTAAATCTCATCCATTTCTCTGAAGTTGGGCAATCCCTGTGTCTTTCTCAGGGTCCTCATTACTGGGTAGCCTCCCTGAAGAGTTGTGAGTAGTAGTCTTGCCATCCTTTGCTTTACATATAGTATCCACCTATGAGTGAGTGCATACCATGTTTGTCCTTCTGAGTCTGGGTTACCTCACTCAGGATGATTTTTTTTCTAGATCCATCCATTTGCCTGCAAACTTCATGATGCCATTATTTTTCTCTGCTGAGTAGTACCCCATTGGGTATATGTATCCATTCTTCTGTTGAAGGGCATATAGGTTGTTTCCAGGTTCTGGATATTACAAACAATGCTGCTATGAACATAGCTGAGCATGTGCCATTGTGGTATGATTGAGCATTCCTTGGGTATATGCCCAATAGTGGTATAGCTATGTCTTGGGGGAGATTGATTCCCAATTTTCTAAGAAAGTACCATATTGATTTCCAAATTGGCTGTACAAGTTTGCATTCCCACTAACAGTGGAGGAGAGTTCCCCTTGTTCCACAGCCTCTCCAGCAAAAGTTATCTTCAGTGTTTTTGATCTTAGCCATTCTGACGGGTGTAAGGTGGTATCTCAGAGTCACTAGTGACTTAACAGCACACCTGAAAGCTCTAGAACAAGAAGAAGCAAAGTCACCAAGGAGGAATAGACACCAGGAAATAATCAAATTGAGAGCTGAAATCAATAAAAAAGAAAGAAAGAGAACAATACAAAGAATCAATGAAACCAAGAGTTGTTTCTTTGAGAAAATCAACAAGATAGACAAGTCCTTATCCAACCCACCAAAAAGCAGAGAGAGAGCATCCAAATTATTAAAATCAGAAATGAAAAGGGAGACATAACAACTAACACTGAGTAAATCCAGAGAATCATCAGGTCATACTTCAAAAACCTCTACTCCACAAAACTGGAAAATCTAAAAGAAATAGACAGTTTTCAGAATAGGTACCACAACCTAAGTTAAATCAAGACCAGATAAACCATTTAAATAGTCCAATAACCTCTAAGGAAATAGAATCAGTCATTAAAAGTCTCCCAACCAAAAAAAGCCCAGGACCAAAAGGTTTCAGCAAAGAATTCTACCAGCTCTTCAAAGAAGAGTTAATACCAATGCTCTTTAAATTGTTCCAAACAATAGAAACAGAAGAAATATTACCAAACTCCTACAAAGCTACAATTACCATGATTCCCAAGCCACACAAAGATGTAAAAATGAAAGAGAACTACAGACCAATCTTCCACATGAACATTGATGCAAAAATACTCAATAAAATACTGGCAAACGGACTCCAAGAACACATCAAAACAATTATCCACCAAGATCAAGTCGGCTTCGTCCCAGGGATGCAAGGGTGGTTCAACATATGAAAGTCCGTCAATGTAATAAACCATATAAACAAACTCAAAGAAAAAAAAAACCACATGATCATCTCACTAGATGCAGAAAAGGCATTTGACAAAATCCAACACCCCTTCATGATAAAGGTCTTGGAGAGATCAGGAATCCAGGGAACATACCTAAACATAATAAAGGCAATTTACAGCAAGCCAACAGCCAACATCAAAATAAATGGAGAGAAACTCAAAGTGATTCCACTAAAATCAGGAACAAGGCAAGGCTTTCCACTCTCCTCATACTTATTTAATACAATACTTGAAGTTCTAGCCAGAGCAATAAGACAACATAAGGAGATCAAGGGGATATAAATTTGAAAGGAAGAAGTCAAGCTTTCCCTATTTGCAGATGACATGATAGTATACATGAGTGACCCCAAAAATTCAACCAAGGAACTCATCCAACTTATATACACCTTCAGCAATATATCAGGATACAAGATTAACTCAAAAAAATCAGTAGCCCTCCTATATACAATTGACAAACAGGCTGAGAAGGAAATCAGAGATACATCACCCCTTATAATAGCCACAAATGATACAAAGTAGTCTCTTAATTTCACGGCATGAAATTAAACTTCCTTTAACTTTGAGTGAGTAGCATCATTCTTCATGCATTTATGCACTCATTTATTTGTTTTATGTGAATTGGCATGCTCATATGCCATGATATATATGTTAGAGAACAAATTTAAAAAGTTAGTATTTATGTTCTTATATAATGTGGGTTCTTGGGCTCAAACACAGGTCTCTATCTTGACGGTAAATATCTTTGTTTGTAGAGTCATCTGGATAGCCCAAGAATTATATTTTATAAAATTATGTTCATTCACAATTCCATTTAGCTTAGACCTACTCATGGCTTTTCTTCTTAGTATAACATCTCCTTTTCAAAAATTTATAAATCATATGTTGCATCAAATAATTTACTCTAATCTCACATATTACTTTAATTAAATGAAATGGGCAGGGAAATGGAATCATCTGTATCATATAATAATCATCAGAAAATTAAGTGCATAGATTTATATAACAGTGAAAACATCTGGCAGTGAATCAGCAATATTAAATGCTAGCTGATACTTTGCTATTTCTTGTTACTGGGTCTATTCCCTTTTTTATAACATGCTGATTAATATTTATTGTCACATGAAAATGTTAAAACCAAGAATTGCATTTAATGCTTTTGAGATGTTCTTCTCATATCAAGAAACTTCAAGTTTCATCTACTCATCATTTTTTCCTTCAAGCCTATTTTCTTCAATGTAGGTATGTATTAAACTAGTTGCATTGAATTATTTTGATAATGATAGGACTAAAGAAAGCTGAAAAAAATAAAATAAGGAATTCATGAATATTATATGTGTGTGTGTGTGTGTGTGTGTGTGAAATATTCAGTACTATTATTGGCAAGTATGTGAAAAGATTTATACTTTTATCTCTACTATCTTCCTTAAATATTTAATACTGTAGTGGGAACAATGGCCTGTGGCATTCCATGAATATGGAGGACTCTTTCCTTTTTTTTCTATGGAACATTCTGAGCATAAAGGGAATGTGAGGTCCCACTAGAGGTTACATTTTAGTCTACTCTGTGTAACCTTTACATCTGCCAAGGGTGCTATGTGGAGGAGTAATGCTGTCATTTGTACTGGCCAGTCACTTCTCAGCCACCAGTCATCTTGGCTGAACAGTAGAGAACATGAACCTCACTAGACATCAGAGACCCATATATGTGAAGGATGCCCATACCACATGTTCCACTGCCCAGTTTCTAACACAGAAATTGTAAAAGGATAAATCTAACTCTTTACAGCTATCAAGAACACAAATAAACATGAGCTGGTGTGGATAAAAATAAATATTGCCTTTGTGAATAGTTTTTTTTTATTGAATGGATACCTAATTTACTTTCCTATTAGAGAAAATTGGAATACGATTCTATTGTTATGATCACCCTGCTTCATCTCTGTGAGCGTATCACTTTGGCATTTAAGTTACCAAAATCATGCACAATGTTACATTGTTTTCAAGAACTCTATATAAATAATATTTTAAATAATAATATTTCAAAACTTATTAAATAGACATATGTTTACTTCATAATTTTGTCAGTAAATTATTTTTATTTCCACCAGCTTAATTTAGAACCTTAGAAAAAAGTTGTTTACCTAACTATGGTTTGCTTTCTGTGAACTGTTTTCTTCGAGACATTACATATTCATGTATTTGTGAACCATTTCTTATCTTAAAGACCAGGAAATTTGAACTGAATGAAAATTGTTGTTGTTTTCGAATTTCTCTTCCAATCTAAGCCATTCTCATGAGTCAGGAGAGAATGTATAAAGTGAGCATGTCTGCTGATGGAAATTTGGTTCAGAAGAACCAACTCTAGAGGCAAAATAGCCAAGTGACCAGAAATTAATAGAGATTTAAGTAATTCACAATTGAATGTCATAATAAAATAGTTTGGTTTTTTACTCAGGTATGTGAAGGTAATGCTTGACAAACAGCCAGCACACACACACACACACACACACACACACACACACACACACACACCCTGACGGAGGGAGGGAGGGAGGGAGGGAGGGAGGGAGGGAGAGAGAGAGAGAGAGAGAGAGAGAGATTGAGAGAGAGAGAGAGAGAATCATACATGGAAGGATCTACAGAAATCTACAAACACATACACACTTTTCAAGACTTGACTTTTAAAATACTGTTTTATAAATGTCTTCCATTATGGTTTTAAAAGTATACATATATTTTTCTTATTTTATTGAACAAAATTAATGCATTTAATGATTTTTATTACATTAAATGTTATATCAGCCCCTCACCTCAGCAAAGTAAGTGATGAACCACATTGTCATTGTACTCTATAGTCTTCACTGAGAAGGTGACAGACCCTCAGAACAGTGCTCATGAAACATGAAAAATGGCATTACAGTGAAGGAAATGTTGAAATAGCAGAAAAAAAAAACCTGAGGAGTGTGTGTGTGTGTGTGTGTGTGTGTGTGTGTGTGTGAGAGAGAGAGAGAGAGAGAGAGAGAGAGAGAGAGAGAGATATTAAGAACTACACAAATTTCTACTATCTGAATAATAATTTGGGATTAAGTATATTATTTATTTATTATTGGACATATATTCTCTCGTATATTACATCCCGATCACAGATTTCCCTGTCTCCATTCTTCCCAGCTCCGTTAACTTTCTGTTTCCTGCAGATCCACCGCACGCCCACCCTCTAACCCGCCCCCCAACCCTGTCTCAGCTTTCCTTCTGAAAAGAGCAGGCCTCCAAGAGACAATACGTCAATAGCTGGGAAGGAGTCCAGCCAAAGAGTCAGAGACACAAAGAAGCCAAGTAGTGTCTGGTTTTACTTGAGGCTCACTCCATGAGAGAGAGAGCTCAGGTCCCTACACTGCCTGAATGGCCAGAAACTGGAGACTGGATAGTCCAGACACCTAGGATAGAACTGATGTCACTAGAAAAATAAAATAACAAAATAAATTGATGAAACTGTTCTTAATGATAATCTACTGTACTCATGGATAGGTACCTTGTCCAGTCATCAAGAGAGGCTATCTCTGGCAGCAGGTGCAAAGACCCATAGACAGTCATTGTGCAGAGAGGCTAAACTGCAGGTCTTCATCAGGTTCCTCCCCTAGGAGATCAGGGAATCCCATAGGAGAAGGAGAGAAAAGATGGTAGGACTCAAAGGTATTGAAGATATTGGGAGAATCATCTAAGCAGGGACTTAATAGAGACAGAATCAGAAAGCATGGAGGTCATATGGGTCTCTACTATGTTTTCTTTGTATATGCTATGGCTGGATTCAAACAGTGGGAGTGAGTGTTTCTCTAACTTTTTTGCCTGCTCTGGGACTCTTTTCCTTCTACTGGGTTGCTTGCCCAGCCTGGGTATGAGGGGTTTTGCCTTGTCTTACTGTATTTCCTTTTGCTGTGTTTGCCTGTCTTCTCTTACAGGACTGTCATTTACTTAAAATTAAATGGAGGAGAAGTGAATCTGGGTGGAGGCAGCCTGGAATGGAGGGAGGGAAAACTGTGTTTCAGATGATTTCATGAGAGAAGAATCTATTTTCAATAAATATAAATAAAAGAATAACATCAGGGAAGTGATTCCTAGTGCCTTGTCCAATCATCTTCAGAGAAATAAATTATACAGTAACTGAGAACATTGTTTCTTAGTTATCATTCATTCTTTGTAACTTCACCATTCATCACATTTTTCTTTTCATATTTCAGACATTAACTTTAAGCTATCTTTCAATTTTTAGCTCAAAAGGAATGTTTAAGGTATTCTTACATAAATCCAGAGTTCCTTTTCAGGAGGAAAATGCTATACACATACTGAAGACATTTTTACATCCAAGAAGATCTTTTATAGATGGAATCAGATGGTAAGAAAATAAGCAGGGGTGAATGATGCCAACAAATTAGGTTCTAATTTTAAGATTAAGAGCTAAGATACTCTACAAGGAAGGACAGGTTGATTTTTATAAGCTATGATGGGTTAAGCTATTAAATTGTAATGTCTCAATAATGACAAACTCATTGAAAAATGTCAGAATATTAATATTTTTCAGTGTTTTCCATCTGCATGTACTTTTCAAAGTAGTTTCCATACTTATAGACTTGATACAGCTTCCATGATAATGTGCCTAAACCACCACATTTATAGGCTTGTCTTACACTCTAGTTTAGACTGTCAGCCTGGAGGACTAGGACTGGTGCTTAACAAATTGTGCACACTTTCCATCGTTCCTGAGTTGGATTTGCCATGTATGATTTGGCACGTGATCACATTTAACTAGGAAAATAAAATGGTTTATCTTGTACGCTGAAGTGACTAAAGACAATAGTATGTCATTCATTAAAAATAATCTATAGAAAAAGGCTATCAACTTGGAAGTGGTAGGAGGACATCTGAGGAACTTGAGGGAGAGGAGCTGGGAGGAGCTGGAGGGAGGAAAGGGAGAGCAAAGTGAGGTTATTCTACTTCAATTGAAAACATATTTTTAAAATCCACAGAAAGGATTTTGAATAGCATGGTCTCACAAAATAATAAATATTCAAAGGTAAAAGTTTGTTACCTTGATTTGAGCAGGTGGCACCAACTATGTGCATTTATTGAACATTTTCAAAGTGCAGCTTTGTGTGTGTGTGGAGTTTATGCATCAGCTAAAAATAAAACATCCTCAAAATACATAGAAAAAAAGAACGACAGAAGAAACATTTCACTAGAAAAATTAATAGAAACTAAAGTTTCCAGCTCTGTCAATGGTACATCATTTGCTTAGGATGTATAAGATACAGGATTCAGCATCCAGAACAGCAAAAAAGAAAGAAAAAATATGATTTATAGTAAAACCTTTAATTTAACAAATTAAAGCTTGCCTGAAGATATAAAAATCAATATCTATATATTCAAAAGATTACTAATGAGCATAGGAGCATAATTTTATATTTACAAAAAGTTCTTTAATATTTTTTCAAAAAATAAACAGGTTAACAATTATATGTGCTTATATTTTCAGTGAGTTACAGTTATTAGAAGGGAACATTATAAAATTTAGCATCATGCAAAATATTAGAAAAGACAAAAATATTCAAAATTCATTTATAAAATTGGAAAAATTTTTCTTTGATTGCATACCAAATACAATTCACATTGTGACCTTGAAGTCATATAACTTGTCCACTTTCTATATAATAGACTAATTTCCCTTTCACTTCAAATCAGTTTTCTTTTACCCATGTCTCCTTCATCGTTTGAGTTATTTAAAAATAGTGGTTCACTACATTATGCAGGTTTTACAAATACCGGTGTGCTTAATTTTAAATAACTCTAAGAAGCCGCTCACCAGCAGTGTCTCTTTGAATTTTATTACTCTCTGATAGCCATTTTATCTGTGTTCAATCTGTAAGCCACATTTAGACACAGAGATAGATGGTCCAACTAGTAGATGCACTGTGAGTTTTCTGATGTTTTATGTGAGTTACTATTGGTCTTCACAATTGGAATACAATACTACCCCATTACCAGGATAGGCAAAAAGGCAAATTGCTTCTGTAGATACTTCTGTTCCTTGTCTATTTATTTTGTGTGTTTATTTTCACTCAGTAGTTCTCTGAAATTGTAGAAAGCTGCAAAGATGTTTGCCTGTGCTTCTGGCATATGTAGTATATACAGAATATTGTTTTGCTTTTTGAAGAAAGATAATTTTCATGGAAATGTAATAATAATAATTCACAAATACTCCAAACTCCATCATGGTAATAATTTCGACTCTTTATTGAATTAGTTTCAGAACAAATCTTTTCTTTTTCTCACTCATGAAGAAACACTCCAGTCCTATGTCTGGTTAAACTGAGTAATTGTACTCACACCAAAAATACCTCATTGACATCAACCAAGCTACCTACAGTATATTAAATTATATAATATAGTTACCTTATTTGGAAAATATTATCAAGATTAAAAAAACACAGCATATTATGATATGATCTCAATTTCTGCTTAACCAGTCCCCATGCCAATCTGTTAAATAGAGTCCATGGCACTCTGCAAGACTGGATAAAGCTGGAACTATGTAGACTATATAATTCTCCCTGATAATAAAAGTTAGTTATTGCTAGTTATTTTAAGGAGCCCATGTTCCTGGAACTATATGATAAAGGCAATGTATCAGTGTAGCAGTGAACATTTAGGTGAATTTTAAATGTGTGATGGTTTTTGTGAGAGGAACTGTCATACAGAAATTAACTCATGGCACTGAGGTCACTTCATGATAAGTCAGATACCAAATGCTTAGCCTAGTTGAAGACAAGAACAGCCCTTATAATTTGAGAATACTCATTTTCTAAATCATCATTTATTTAAATATTAATGGCTCAGTTTAATCATGAGAATGTAGATGTGCAGTGTACGAAATGGCCTCCTTCAAGAAGTTCAAACTTAATGGCCCACACTAGCCCTTTCATAATACGTTTTTTGATAAATCAGAAGGTTTCTCTTTCCAAAAGTTCATCTTTTTCATGTTTAATTCAGGGTACATTTGTAAGTGGTAACGAGGCTCTCAGGACACTTTGCTATGACCTCAGGATACAAAGTTGGTGCACTGTTCATTTTTGCTGGTTACAGGGTTCAGCTCAGTTTGGTCTGTGTGGTGACACTGCCACTGCTGATGATTTCTCATCTTTTGCCAGAAGCAGTGTTTGTGGAAACACTCACTGTGCTTTATAGTAGTCAAATGGAGTGTTTTGGAGAACATTTAATTCACCAGAGAAGCAGATTGAGTCTAAGAATATTCAATATATTTACATACAACCTGGAAAATACAGATCTAGTACAGGATATTTTTGTAACTTTTATTTTCACTTGCAAGAGAGAAGTATATTTATAAAAATGACAGTTTGATATTTAAGATTTAGGAGGATTTTTTCTTAACTTCAGGATTTCAGTACATAGTCAATTAGTCAGAGTCAACATTTCTAACCACAGAGTATAGTATCATCAGTCCTATTGCTCAGGATGAAAGCTGTATACATCATTCAGTTTTCTTTCAAGATTCACTCCATCTGTGGCTAGAGAGACAGCGCCATAGTTAAGGATGCTTGCTTCAGGTTCCTGTCCAGCATCCATAATGTGACTCATAGGTATCTCATGCACATTTATGGCTTCCTTGTATACCTTAACACATGGTACACATACAAACAGGCAGGCACCTGTGTTTGTGTGGTGCACAGACAGACAAGCAGGCACACACATGTGATGCACATATAGACAAGCCAGGCTAACATATGCACCTAGATACACAAAAGTTAAAAAAGTAAAAGAAAAAGATTACCCCCATTCAATTTAGCTCTTTCAGTGTGTTAACATTAATCAGCCTTGATGTTTCAGAGAGAGGAATGAAAGAAGGAAATAAATTAATACCAAGTTTGCTCTTTTTAACAGCATTAATTTATAAGTAGAAAGGTAATTTAGTACCATGCTTTAGGGGAAAACACTGGGAATGGAACAGTAATGCATATGATTCTAATCTGCAAACAGTACAGCTGAATATGTATTCACTTACATTTTCCATGTATGCATGCTCTGTTCATCACCCAGTCCTTTATTCTAACACTCCTTTGGCACAACATCAAAGAGTATATGCATCTGCCATTTAGAGCTGAGCAACTCGCGGGTTCACTACTGCTCTGGGAAAGTGGATCTTCCTAACATCACTGAGTTTCCTGAATCAGACACTAATAAATTATCTTTAAGTGACTTTAAAGTAGGCAATTGGTTTCAGTACCTTACAAGATGTATGTTCCTGATGCAGCTGAGCTGTATTTTTTTTTTAAGAAAAAGATTTATTTATTAATGTATAGTGTTCTGTCTGCATGTATTCCTACAGGCCAGAAGAGGGCACCAGATCTCATTACAGATGGTTGTGAGGCACCATGTGGTTGCTGGGAATTGAACTCAGAACCTTTGGAAGAGCAAGCAGTGCTCTTAACCTCTGAGCCATCTTTCAGCTCCCTGAGCTGTATTCTTAATTTTCAAATTCTCAGACAGAGCAGATGAGTTTGTTAGGGATGATGAACTTTGAGGCTGAGTTTTGACAATATTGAACAATCAACCCTAGGTTTCAGCAGAACAACAATATAGGTATATTTTTCAAAACACAAAAGAAAGACATCATGTTCCTCCACTTTTCTACTTCTGAAACACACACACACACACACACACACACACACACACACACACACACACCACATACCACACACATTCATATATACCAAATAACTCATCCTGTATAGGAAATAAAAGTTTCACAACATATTCTAATTTTACTCATTCTGGCCTTGCAAATGCAAATGTCCATAGTAGAAATCAGATGTCATTTACAAGAAAATTTCCCATCATCACTGTCTTGGATACAGTGATATGGGTTTAAATTAAAAATTTATGTGACATAAAAGACAATTATATGTACAAAGCATATATTAATGAGGTATAATTTGATATTTCAATACATGTATATACTTTATCATGCTTCTAATATGTTAAACATACCAATCTCCTTCAACATTATAATTAAAACATAAATACTCTTTACCTTTCCAAAATGTAAAGCTCAATTTGTTTCTCTGTGGTCACTATAGTCACTAGAACTTATTTCTATATAACTGTAAATTAATTCTTGCTATTCACTTTTTACTCATCCCTCTACCCACCCAGCTTCCCCCAATTGATGATAGCTACCAGTCTATTCTCACTTCCTATAATTCTATTTTTGTGGGTTTCTTTAGATTTATATCATGAAGCACTAATTTTCCTCTACTTAGCCTATTAACATAAGATTCCTATGACCATTCAATAGCATATACTGCTATAAATATACACCATGTTTTATTTATCCATTTATTGGCAAAATAGACACTAAGATTATTTACATATCTTGGCTTTTGTGAGTAGTGCTGCAAAAATAGCCCTAGCTATGGTAATGTGATGCTGACTTTGTTTTCCTAGCTATGGTAATGTGATGCTGACTTTGTTTTCCATGGGTACATACTTATTACTATGTCATATGACACATTATCTATTATGTTTTAAAGGCAAATCAAATAATTTCAAACCTCATTCTCACCAATATAGAAGTCATTTGTAAAAACAAAAAACAGACAGGGCACTGGATATTAAGTAGACAGAGAATTTATAAGCAATTGAGGAATGCTTTAGAAGCAGACCTAAATCAACTGTGCATCGATGGAATCACAATTGCTCTGTGAGCTGAGAAAGATCAGTGAAGGCATAAAGATAAAAGAAAATGCACATTTTCTTATAATCTGGCTGTATGAATGATGCTTTGAAGTATATTTTATTGAATATCTGCAAGCATAATTTAAGCATTTGGAAATATCATCAATAAGTTATACACATAGGCCTCTTTGTCTAGGAATATCAAAGTAGGAAATGTAGAAAACACAACTAGTAGGTTAATATAAATTCTAACTCCTAACAACATTCTGCTATTGTCATAGATCGCTGTCTTACTCAGGCATCATCAGAGAAGTTCCCTCCTGCAACAGAGGGGAACAAATGCACCTAGAGCTAGCCAAGCCGCAGAGCATCAGAGACCTTGGAATTCTTGTTCCGAAATGAAATGGCCCCATCATCAATCCCTCGCCTCAAGTTGCAGGAGTCTCTGCACAAGAGGAGGCAGAAAGGTGGAAGGGGCCAAAGGAGATGGAAATCACCCAGGAAACAAGGCTTTACAGACACAACAAAAGAGATGCACACAAGAACTCACACAGACTGTGGCAGCATGTATGCGCCTGCGCAGGTCTAAGACAGATGAGGTTCAAGAGCTGAGAGAAGTAGTTGGACACAGACCCCATCCTTAACTCAGAAGCTATCTCCAACTGATAACCACTCTCAAAGTAAAAAAAAAAAAATAGTTTTCTTTAATGGAGTCTCATTGAGTATACAAACCACACTTAAGGATAGGCCCATGACCAGCAGTAGATGGCCAAAAAAACCCAAAAAACAAACAAACAAACAAAAAAAAAACAAAACTTAACTCAATGGTATTTTTAAAGATTTTTTGACTTATAAAGTTTTTTTTTCTATGTATTTTTTAACCCTATAGATCCTTGCTTAGGTATTATTATTTTGATTGGTATCTTTATGAGATTTCTGTTTGGGTGAATATGTATGTCTTTACATCTATGGTCTCATGCTTTTTCTTTGCCTCCTTTTTATGTTCATTTTGTTTGTTTGTTTGTTTTGTTTTGTCCCAATCAGGTTTATTTTTATTTATTATTATATTTATTATAATTAATTATTATTAATTTCAGAACTCTGCTTTCAAATGAGAGAGAGAAAGAATGGGTATAGATTTTGATGAATATGAATTGAAGTGGCTGGGAGGATCTGATAGGAGAGCAGGAAGGGAAAAATACTCAGAGTACATTATATAAGAAAATCTATGGTAAAAGTCATGTCTTTTGGAGGTCTAAATATTCAAAGTAAATGTTGCTAGAAAATATTCCTAAGGAATACATAAACAAGGTGAGTTAACCCAATTTCTAGTGTCATTACCTTTGGTTTCTGTCTCCTGTTTCAACATTTCTAGGCATTTAAGCCTTTGTAGAGACCTATCAAACAAAGACTGACTCCTGATAGATCTCTTAATGCTGTGCAGTTTATGTCAATTATGTAAAAGGAACTTACATGAAAGCAGATCAGCACACCAATTGAACTGTGTAAAATGTTATTCTGCGATATGGGAAGATTCTAGCCAACTGGAGGTCTTGGATGTAAGGACATAGTTTTTCTCCTTAAACCAACCCAAGTCAGCATGGCTGTCAATAATCATTCTGAAGATATAAAGGCCATGATACTTAAATCATGACAAGCACAAGGACAAGAGAACACAAAGGCCTGTAATAGCTGCAAGGCATTTCAAAACCATAAATAGTTTCTGAACTTTGATCCCCAAACGTTTAACTACACAAGTATAAATATCACAAGATAAATCTCAGCAGGATCATGTGGTAGCAAATAATGGGAGCAGAAATAGAAGTCAGAATTATTCAGTAGTAAATGCAGTGAAAACATAATTTTTGACAATAGTATTTGGGCTCAGTGAAATGCTTAGATCTTCTTAATAAAAACATAAATATATAAGTTAAAAAAGTGAGGAACTATTTTATGTTTTGTGACATACTTAGTTCAGTCAGAATCTTCTCTGAGACCATGGGTTTGGGACTGTCTATTGAAGCTGGTGGGCCCTTCAGCAGGTACACAACAGAAGACAATGACTTTCACCCATTGTTTTTTTTCTTGAGTTATCTTGCCATGATGGTCATTATTAGGTCCATAGGAATCATGCCTGGGTAGACTGTTGATTGCCTCCCTACTTTGGAAGCTTGTGTGGTGCTTTTGTTACTACTAAATCCAGTCTTCAGAGAAGGAGCATTAAGGTCCATTCTAGCTTTGGCATCTCAAAGCTCTGTTTCTGAAGTGCATAGTGTTCTAGATGGTTTTGTGTCAACTGAACTGAAGCTAGAGTTATTGGAAAAGAGGGAGCCTCAGCTGAAGAAATGCCTCCGAATGACTTTTCTTTGGGAATCCCCCACCCCCACCCCATGAACTCACTCTGTAGCTCAGGCTGGCCTTGAACTCACAGAGATTGGCCTGCCTCTGCCTCATGAGTGCTGAGATTAAAGACATGTGCCACCACCATCCAGCATTCTTAGGACATTTTCTTAATAAGTGATTGACAGGGAAAGGATCCGGTAATTGTGAATGGTGCCATCACTGGAATGACTACAAGAAAAAGATTACAATAAAGCATGCCTTTAGTCCAGCACTTGGGAGGCAGATCTCTGTGAGTTCAAGGCCAGCCTGGTCTACAAAGCAAGTTCCAGGAAAGGAGCAAAGATACACAGAGAAACCCTGTCTTGACACCCTCTCCCCCCCCCCAAAAAAAAAAGAAAAAGAAAAAGAAAAAAGAAAAGAAAGCTATGGGAAACAAACCACTAAGTAATACTCCTCCATGGCCTCTACAATAGCTCCTGCCTCTTGGTTTCTGCACTGAATTCTTGTCCTGACTTTCTTCAATGGTGAACAGTGATATGGAGGTGCAACCCAAATAAACCCTATTCTACACAAATTGATTTTTGTCATGACATTTTATGGCAGCAATAGAAGCCCTAACTAAGACAAATGATGTATATAATCTTCTCTTCTACTGTCAAAATATATCAGAATGTGCATATGATGATAAGTGACAATTTGAGCATCCCTAAGCTAAAAATGTAAAATTCAAAATGATCCAAAATGTGAAATTTTCTAAGCAAGCTTGCTTCACATCGAGAACTTTACATCATGAATATTTGTTATATATAAAATATTGAATATTTATATGCATTATTTGTTTGCACAAAGGGCCCCATCAGCCACCCCCCAAAATATGAGCTTAAAAACTTTGTATTTCACTAATTTCCAACAAGAATCTGATATTTGTAGTTGGCTAACTGCACCCTTTATGATAATTTATTCTAAGCAGATAATTCACAGAAAGTCATGCCATATCTAGTATTTTTAGTATGAGAGACAAAAACAGCCACAAGACTACACATGTATTTGCTGGGTTGAGATTTTAGGTCACACAGAATCAGAATATTTCCAAAATAATTGTATCCACTTAGCATGCAATCAATTGTGTTTGTGTAATGAAATCATAATAATATCTCTAGACACTAATACTTTCTTGAGCTCTCCTGGTTTGCTCTATTCTCTGTGTGTTGAAACATAAAATGTTCAAGAGTTAGGTATTTATGTCCTCATAGACAAAGACAATTTGGAACCTGATGTTTCAACTCCTTCTGAGTGTTATGTAAATTATCTCTTTCATTTCTCATTATAATTCATATCATTTTCCTTTCAAAACATGGCTGTGAGTATATTATATTTCAACAAACATTGCTAACAACAGACTTTTGAGTAGGGTGGATTAGAGAAACTCCTGAACTTAGCTTGTGATAAAAAACAAAGGGTGCCCTTGTAAAATGTTGGAATAGTCTTTGTCCTGACAGCCTGTATATTCTAAGACAGTAAATTGAGTTTTATCTGACCTACATCATTGTACTAAATTATTCACAGAAATTGTGCAATGAAGTAAAATGACAAATTCTTTGAAGCAGAATTTCATGCCAAAATGCAATTTTTTTAAATGACTATATCATGTGTACTAAATAAAATGTATTTTATAAGGCTTTGGGGTCCACTTAAATAAATAGATCTGTTAAACTAATATAACATTGGCACAATAAAATAATCTATTTTGCAAGTTTTTAGTGGGTTTTGCTAAATTGCCCTGACAAATTTGCAATCACAGGGCTTGGAATTTTCTAAAACTTAATGGTTTGAATCATCATAAGGGAAATTTAAATTTTTATGTTCTTATTAAATACAGATTCTCCAAATGTGACTTTTTGTGGGAACTGTTTCTGCCTGAGGTACCAGTTGAATTATTTAATTGACATTTGGAAACTGTGAGTTGGTCATTTCAATGCCAAGACAACAATCTTGTCCCTTTGATATTTAAATATCAGTTTTATTTTTAGTAAACACTAAATTTTTATATCTTATATTTCAAAACTTTATTACTATTTGTGGTCTTATAAGAAAATTAATGCTATATATCCCTTACAATTATAATACAAGTTAACAATTGTCAAGTAATGTAGTTGCCAATCAAAGACTTTTGTATGCTTTCAGCCAAAATCCAAAATGAGAGAGATGAGCAATTTTAAACATTTTCCTTTTTGTTACTTTTAAAAATACTGTGGGGGTTGGGGATTTAGCTCAGTGTTCGAGCATTTGCCTAGCAAGCACAAGGATCTGGGTTCAGTCCTCAGCTCTGGAAAAAAAAAATACTGTGAACACTGGCTTAATGTTTTACCCTACAATGAAGGTAGAGTTTTCCTTAAACTTTACATCATCTCTTTCATCAGGTGGTTATAAGTTTGCCTAACATATTAAAATCTCTAGGTGTATTTACCTCACTTCCTGGGGAATTTTGTTAGCTGAAATTTTTCCCATTAAATTGTGTGATTTATATTGAGATGTTGTTTTTCCTTTTTTTTTTTTTTTGTTTGTTTTTTCGAGACAGGGTTTCTCTATGTAGCTTTGTGCCTTTCCTGAAGCTCACTCTGTAGACCAGGCTGGCCGTGAACTCACAGAGATCCACTTGCCTCTGCCTCCAGAGTGCTGGGATAAAAGGCGTGTGCCACCACTGCCTGGCTTGTTTTTCTTCTTCTATGCTTTGTTTAGATGTGTATACGTTTGAAAACATGGTTTTCTTTCTCTTCAATAATTTTTATATATTACATGACTGTCACGCTCTCTTTTTTATTGTGAAGCCATCAGTGTTGTTGAATCACAGGAATCTAGTCACATAGACTAGATTAAAATTCTGTTCAAATTCATGTCTCTAGTTATTCTCAAATGACAAGAAACAGAAGAAAGAATACAATGAAGTGTCTCATATAAAGAGAAAAATGAATCAAACCCTGCCTACTGTTCACTTTGAAATAAAATGATGGGTGAGTGATTGATCATGTTAAAGTTGTACTGTAGCTTTTCTGACCTTAAAGTTACTAAAGAGAATGAGTTGTTTGAAAAAGAAACTTTAATTACATGCTGTTCAATAGCAGTATGGATCCCAGAATCTCCCCAGAGTTGGAGGTGGTGGGTGAACAGTGCAGCCACCATGAAGCCAGGCTCTTAAGGAATCAGGCAGAGCAGAGCCAGTCTCCAGGGTAGAAGTGGAAGTTCTATCCATGCTGCTTAGCAGTTTAAAGGCTCAACTGGTCAGAAAAAAGATAGAGATGTGCAATAAAGACAGATTTAGTAACAAACAACAACGACAAAAGTCTAACCAGTTTACAGTATGTTTTAAAAATGTGTGTAGGCTTGGAAGAGAGAAGAGAAAGGGTAGAAGCAGTCATAGATTAAAAAATGATTTAAAAATAATAGTAAAGCCATTAAAAAGGGAATAGAGTATTAAAAATATGGTAAGCCACATAAAGGTGGAAAATACACAGAGAGTTTGGACTCTATATTTTATTGTATTGTCTTTGAATTTTTTTTGCAGTTTATGGGAAAATGATAACTGCTGAGAGACATTTGATTGTGAAAGCTACTAAGTTAAACCAACTATATATGTTAAAAATAACTTCAAAATTTAAGCCAAAAGATATGTTACTTTGGGAAAGAATTTTTGCTTTTATTTCCAGCAGAAATGAGAGGCTATGGGTTCACTCTAAGAAAAATCAAATTTGATTGAGGAAGAGCACCCTGAAAAGTCTCTGATGGGAGTGGGTGGCCCAGATGATCCAACATTTCAGAGAGCTTCTGTGGCCGTCTTCTTTGAGTTCTACATCTAGAACAACTTCAAGACTGCTGTCTGAGATGACCTAGCCTCACAGAATTCTCCAGTCTAGACTTGATCATAATCCTAAATTTTCTCAGGGTCCCCCAGAGATTAATAGCACCAAAAATAAACAGGAAGTAGTCTAGAGAGTTAAAGCCACATACCCAAAAGATGGGTCATGGATATTTATTATCATTGGAGGAGGGTTGGGTACAAGTTGTTATTGGTCGTTGTAAAAAAATAAATAAATAAACTAAACAAAAGAGATCAGATTCAGGAATCTTGTAAAATGTAAAGGGGGTATATAGAAATGTGATACTGCAAGTTAGGATAGAAAGTGAATTAGGTACAACACTTTGGACTCACCATTAGGAGAGATGATGGAGTAGTTTCTCTGAATTTGTCAAATGCAAATGGACTAGACATTGTTTATATAATTCTTGCCTACAGTTATTATATTTATTGTATTTAGACAAAAAGGGAAAATGTGTGATATTATGTCTGTATTCTGACAAATAAAGCTTGCCTGTTGATCAGGGGGTGGAGCTAGCCACTAGTTAACCAAATTGGCCAGGAGGTGTGGCCTCACACCTTTAATCCCAGCACTTGAGTGGCTCACACCTTTGATCCCAGATCTTGGGAGGTTCATGCCTCTAATATCAGCATAATCTGGAGGTGAGGACAGGAATATAAGGTGGGTAGAGACAGAACTAAGGATTTGGTCTAAGGATTCATAGAGGAAAGAAGTCTCTAGTGGTTGCTGTTCTGCTTCTCTGGTCTTTCAGGTTATTGCCCCAACATCTGACTACTTGTTTTAATTAGTAAGACTAATTAGGATTGTGCTTCAACGGCTTGGACAAAATCCTAAGGCAAAAGGTGTCACAGGCTATTTTAGATAACTTACTTATTAAACCAAATGCATATGAACGCTGAGTTTGGGATAATATAATGTTCTAACACACGAAACCAGAGGTGTGTCCAGGCTCAATGACTGGAAAATTCACTGTATGAGTTCATACACTCTGTCCTTTTTCATATTGTGGATTTTGCTAGTCTTAAAACAATATTCAACATTGTCAGGCGGTGGTGGCTCACGCCTTTAATCCCAGCATTTGGAGGCAGAGCCAAGCTGATCTCTGTGAGTTTGAGGCCAGCCTGATCTACAGAGTGAGTTCCTGAAAAAGCACAAAGCTACACAGAGAAACCCTGTCTTGAAAAACCAAAATAAATAAATAAATAAATGAATGAATGAATAAATAAATAAATAATAAATGAATGAATGAATAAATAAATAAAATAAACACTAACCAAAGGTGACAGGCAGGCATGATTTGTTTTGCTGCACTCTCACATGTAGAATACCTAAGTGGTAGTTTGCTTCAAGATGAGGTTACTCTAATATTTAATAGGCTAGGATTTGTTTCACTACAATCTTATCTACTAGTCTTTGCCATGTACACTTATGCAGACCTACTGTGAAGCATACCTCTGACTGTACGGTTAACCACAGAAGAAGAAATTCTACATAGGAAGTTAAAGAAACATTGCTTAACAGAACACTAACTAAAATATATACAATATAATCAAGAAAAGTATATTCCTTCCATGTTTAAGGATAAATGTCAAATCTTAAGCATAGTAATCAGTGTGTTTTCCATGTTGAGACTAATTATTTCTGACCAACTAGTTCATCTAAGGCCAAATTAACGTGGAGTGAAGGGAGATAAAACTATTTTAGGAAATGTATATACTAAAAAGCTGATCTCTGCTACAATGCTGCATTTGAAGCCATGATATGATCTGCCTTATCAATAATATAAAGGAAATGAGGAATTAAAAATATATGGCTAGGCTTCCATTCATTTGGCTATTTGTCCCTGTGCTTTTTGCAGTCTTGGATTCAACAATTCACACTCTTGCAGACCCTCCTCTTTCTCCACAGTTGGACACCTGGAGCTCCACCTGGGGCCTGGCTGAGGATCTCTGCATCCACTTCCATCAGTTATTGGATGAGAGTTCCAAGACGACTGTTAGGGGTTTAGTCATCTGATCTCCAGACTAGGTCAGATCAGGCTTTCTCTCCACCATTGCCAGCAGACTACAGAGGATGTATCATTGTGGATTTCTGGGGACCTCTCAAGCACTCTGCCTATTCCTGGTCTCATGTGGTCTTCATTTATCATAGTCTGTTATTCCTCATTCTCCCTTCCTATTCTTGATCCAGCTGGGATCTCCTGATCCCCTAAGCCTTCTTTCCCTCATTATGAATTATGAACCAAAGGCTGTGGAGCCCCCAGCTGGATCAGGCCCTCTGGATAAGTGAGACCATTGAATAGCTTGATCTGTTTGGGAGGCATCCAGTCTGTGGGACCTGTCCTTAGTGCATGAGCTGGCTGTTTGGAACCTTGGCCTTACATAGGGACACTTTGCTCAGTCTGGAAGGAGGTGACAGGACCTGCCTGTACTGAATCTACGAGGTTTAAATGAATCCCCAGGGATGCCTTGATCCTGGAGGACATGGGAATGGAGGGGAGGGTCTGGGGGTAAGGTGGGGGTGGGGGCTGGAGGGGGGAGGACAGGGGAACCCATGGCTGATGTATAAAATTTAAAACACATAATAACAAAGAAAAAAAAAAAAAAAAAAATATATATATATATATATATATATATATATATATATATAGCTAGGAAAGAGTATGAGGAATCCGAAGTGAAATAAAAAAGTTAAGCTTTACACAAAAACCAAAGTTACAGTGTGGTGGAAAAGTACACCTTCCAACTTTTTGGGCATAAAGGTGAAGGGGTCCATTCTAAAGTTCAATCCAATACCTGTAAGATAATACTCCATGCACAATACTTTTAGAAACTTGAGATTTTGGAAAAAATTGTTTCTTAACTTTAAAAAATATAAATCAATAGTAAGTTATTCCTAAGCTTGTGGCTTGGTGCCTGGAGTCCTGTTCAGATGAAAATCAGAAGTAGGTGATATGTTTGTCTTGTCTTGTCCATTCCCTGATGCAAAATACCCAAGTCTTAGGGCCTGAGCTGGCATACCTGGAAGCCTCTAGATTTCAACAATGAGAATGAAGGGTTTATTTCTCCAGGTCTTTGAAGCCAGGCACTTATGTGTTTGTTCTGAGACTGGAAGCTGTGGACTTTATTCACTAGTGGAACTGACATTTGGCTGCTCTTAAAATCGTCAGCTTCCAACAGTGGTGAATATCATCAACAGGTGGGAATAGGCAAGGTCTACTAGTGTGACAGATCATGGACAGGTTCCAGATACTGGGATCATTCTTTCCTAGAACGGCTATTGTGATAAGTCTCAGGTCTAGGTGGTCGGGACACTTGATTACTTGATAGATACCTGGAGCTCTTTCTGCAACTTGGGCTCACATTTTCTCATTTCGTATGTGACAACTCGGTTCCCTATCCTTTCAGCCAATTTCTATTTTTAACTTCTTCTGCCCTCTTCCACCACGGCCACTGCTGCCACAACCACCCCCATAGTGGTTGCCATGGCTACCTTCCTAGTCACTGGTATTCCAGTTTCATTCTCTGCATCTCTGCTCTATTCTACCAGCTCAGCCTCTTCTACTGATGATGAATTTTAAAAGAGGCAAGAAAGTACACACCCAAAAGAACACTCTCAGTAAGTCTCATTTTGCAACACCAGGTGGCAGAGCAGAAGAGTGAATCTTAAATTATTTTAAATATGGGATAGAGAGAGTACATAAAGGACCTAAAGGATGTGTGTGGCAAGGCCTTTATAACACCATGCAAGGAAAGGTCAATTTGAGCACCAGTCAGAAGCCTTCTACTGGACAGCCCACCAGTGATCTATCCAGAATGTGTTAGACAGCATATGACAGAGGAAGCTTGATATGCACTCACCTCCATGAGATATTTCATGACCCTTACAAATGATTGACTGTAAGCTTTCATTCCTTGAACTAATCCCTTGAGATGAAATATATGAAAATGAATGTGAATAGAGATTTCATTTTAGAACAGGTGTCTAATAAGTAGTGCTTTCTTTTTTAAATAATTTAAAATCATTGTTTTTTTTCTTGATATAGTGCATATATCCTTTGCTACAACTAACTTTAAGAAAAGAAGGGCTCTTTAGCCTGTATAAGAATTTGCAGTTAGATATTAAGTCATTAAAATTGAGAGTATGGTAATACCCAGCAGCTATGACAATTGTTTCAAGGTTATATATTACTCTGAGGCTAAAACGAAAAGTGCATAATTTTGGTTTTTGATAGCAGTAGTCAATGATCATTGCACTAAAGCCTATTTAAGAAGCTCAATTGGCAATATTTCTATTATGTGTAGCACCACAGTATTCATATTATATGAATGTTTAGAAAGAAATGTTTACTTTCTATATGAGCATCTACATAATAGTTCCTGCCAAGATATTAAATCATAATACAATTGTAGTTTTTCTTGAAACTGATGGGTAAAATTAACTATAATCTCTATGAATTTAAAAAAAACAACCCTCTTAATGGCATTATAGAAGTTGCAGCTGTACAAATAGAGATAAGTCCCTAGAACTTGTACGGTTTGTCACATAAACTTTGTGTTCTAATTCTTAGTAACGCATTTGACTCCTTGCACTCTCTCTTGGTAGTAAATTTTATTCATTTTGACAGCAAAAGTAATTGCTTTGAACATTAAAACAGGCACTGTTTGGGAAAGTTTAACAGGGTTTTCCTACCCCACTTCTGCACTGTCTGATTTTCTTTTTACATAAATGAATTGGAAAAGGCAAGTACAAGCTTAGTAGTTTAAAAATGAGATATTGGTAAAGACATTATTGCAACTTTATATGGGAAAATCTTTCATTATTTCCCATTAGTTTGCATTATGGAAATTTTCACTAAAAAAAAAATGACTGATCACTCTTTACTTAAGAATGCTTTTCTTGTAACCTGAATAAGAAAACTTACAACAAGTTCAGACACACACACACACACACACACACACACACAAACTGTGTGTGTGTTGACTGTGAAACTATTGATAGGTCTTAATGAAAACTGAAGCAACTCAATATTCAGAACCTAAGAAAAGGCGGGAGCACAAAAATGCGGATTCCACAAAGCTGTCCTCCAGCCTCCAGAAACAAACATAGTCTTATAGCCATAAAGAATAATAAATGCTATTTTTAAATGAAATGATAACTTGAAGTCTTAATCTGGCACTAAAAGTCTAGAAGATACCAAGAGAGCTGCTTGTCTTCAGTCTACATTGGAAGACCTAAACCACTGGTTCTAATGTCCGCAAAACATTGCAGTAGCCTCGAGATAGAGCAACATGCCAACAGAGTGAAGGGAAAACATTACAAGACAGTATCTTTTCCCCATATCCTTTTGTTAAGCTGTCACCAGAAAGTGCTGTTCACATTTAAAGTAGGTCTTCTCACCTCAAATCATCTAAGAAAATTCCCACAGGAGAAGCTGGCAACTAGCAATTTAGTCCATCTTCCATCTGGTCAAATTGACAACCAAGACTGGCCATCATACTCATTATTACAGAACAATTTATTTTCACAAAATTCAGTACTATGCTAAATAAAGTTTAGGATTAAAAATGGAAATGGAAAAAATAGAGTAACAAGGAATCACAAATTCCCTAGAACTTTATGCTGGGGGGAGAAAATAGTGAACTTCAGTGCCAGCCAGATGATGGCCTTGACACCCAGGTAGAGTTTTCATACAGTTCTGATATTTCATCAGACCACTTCCCTTGGCAAAAAGGTTCAGAGAGAAAAATGAGCCAATGATGAGCAGGACCACACTTTGACAAAGAATGCTTAGCCACACATACCTCATGCTTTCTGTTTAAACCGAAATATCATGTTATCTCTTTATTTGTATTCAGTGTGGCCAGATTGAGTTAATTATTCCTTGTTTAAAAAATGTAGGGAAAAAATAAAGGGAAGAAGATACTTTTTCACAGCAACTATAGCTGGTTGTATTTGTTTAGGGCACCAGGAAGTCATAAAGGAATAAGAAATATTAATGAGACAGTAAGTAATTATTTGACATTTTTAATATTTAATATTTTATGAGTATATACATACTATATAGTCTTTCTGGTATATGCATAAGAATATATGGCTGAAATTATGGATATATATATCAAAATTATGGATATATATATATATATATATAAAATAAAAGCCAGTAGCCTTAATGAATTTAATAAAGCAAAGATTAAACTTAGCATAAGAACTGTAGAAAGGTAACCAATTGTAAAAATGTTGAGAGGTCACCAGGAGCTGCAGAATTGTGCAGCACTTACTGCCCTTGAAAGGACTCAAGTTCAATGCCCAGCACTCACACTGGGTGGTTCACAACTGCTATCACTGTGGTCCTTTGTAAGAGGGCCACAGCCAACAGATACCACATGTAATAAGCTTTGAATTTTACAGACTTTACAACAGTAAACAGCTAAAGCAACCTTACAAAGTACACAATGCTGTCATCACAAAATAAAATGCAGTCTATTCCCTATTCAAACAAAACAAAATATCCACTGAATAAGCCTGTATATTTTCCTGCAAATAGAGGTCATGGCTTTGGGAGAGTTAGATGAATTAAATTATAAAAGAAACTGTTATGAAAATGTATTGGGTTCATAAAAGAAATGTGTTTGCATAAAGATAATTCCCTTACAAAATACACAATTATATATTTGTCACCACAGACTCTGTTATTTTTTATTTTCAGTTTTTTTTTCTTCCTAGATTAAAATCATCTGTACAATGTTAGCTCTTTGTAGCTGGAGTTTTTCTGGTCCTGTCTGGCTCACAGTCAGGACAAATCTCTCTCACCTGCCAGTCTCACAGCTGCTCAGACCCAACCAAGTAAACACACAGAGACTTATATTGTTTACAAAATGTATGGCCATGGCAGGCTTCATGTTATCTAGTTCTTGTATCTTAAATTAACCCATTTCTATTAATCTATAAGTTGCCACGTGGCTTGTGGCTTACCAGTACCTTACATCTAACTTGTCATGGTGGTGTCCTACAATGTCTCCCTGACTTAGCCTTCCACTTCCCAGACTTCTCCTCTTGCCTTGTCCTGCCTATACTTCCTCCCTGGCTACTGGACAATCAGTGTTTTTTTATTAACCAATCAGCACAACACATTTAACATACAGAACATCCCAAAGCAGCTCTTTCTTGGACTCTTCTTGCAGTATAAGTCCTTCTTTCTTGGTCAGAAGACTTAATGTGAATGTTATACAGAAAACAACTATATGTTTTATAAGGCAAATCATAAATTTTTTGAAAAAATATTGAAGTTTTTGAGATATATTCACAGGTAGAAAAACTGAAAATTATGCAGGATTGAGTTTTTTTTTCCATCTTGGTCATAATATCAAGATTTACTTTCAATGAATCTGCAATATGCGATTTTGTTTGTTTGTTTGGTTTTTGAGACAGTTTTTTTCTGTGTAGCTTTGTGCCTTCCCTGGAACTCACTTGGTAGCCCAGGCTTGCCTCAAACTCACAAAGATCTGCCTGCCTCTGCCTGCCAAGTGCTAGGATTAAAAGCATGCGCTACCACCACCTGGCGCAATATGCTTTTGTTATAAATCCAAAACATTTTTGATGACCTTTAGTTCTAAAGGTCCAATTTGATTGGCATCAAGTATTTGGTTTTAAGGTCATATGATTTATTATTTTATTTTTAATTAATCTCCTGATATTTTCAGCATTAACTTGGAGGCTTTGCTGATCTAGTACCACATTGCAAACTTTTACAATATGTACCTTGGGGGTTCACCAAGATTTTGAGTACAAGATTCCTCAGTGATATTCCCCTGAATGTTTCTTTAATTCTTCTCTTTGCTCACTTCATAGACTTTTAACAATTTGATATGAATGAATTGGGTTTTGCTTTTCTCTTAGGTAGAGTCAAACTCTACAGTGCACCTAATTTCTGGATCTATTAGACAATGCCAAGCAACCCAGTCACATGAATAGAAGGCATGAATAATGATGGCATTGGAAGATTGAATTAAAATATAATTCCTGTGATTAGATCACATGTCTAGAATGTCAGAAGAGACACCTGCATGCACAAGGTACATTAGGTGTGGTGTGAAGAAAATGAAATCTTCCCCTCTTGGTTGTTTGAAGATAAGTGAATATGTAAATCTTGTTTGGTAGAAATATCTTGAATATAGAATGAAATACAACTAAAATAGAGATCATCCAAATTATCTTTTATAATTTGTATACTATATAAAGTTGATATTTCCTATGAAGGAACTCATGATATTGATTTAAAGAGCTCTAAAATACATATAAGTAAATCCCTTTTATGATATTTGTCACTTAATGCTTCTCATGGCTTTTCATCTTAGCCATTCTGTAAGATGGTATCTCAGAGTCATTTTGATTTGCATTTCTCTGACAACTAAGGATGTTGAGTTTTATGTTCTATCATATATATGTAGGACTTGTAGTATGGGAGACTGAACCCAGAATGCCATGCCTGCTAGGCAAGCATTTGACCAAATGGGCAACACCCACAACTCATGATTTTTCTCCTCCCAATTCTGCTATTCTCTTCTTCCCCTTCTTCCTCTTCCTTTTCCTTCCTTCTCCTCTTCCTTCTCCTCCTCCTCCTTTTCCTGTCATTTTAGTAGTAATGCTGAAATGACCCTTGGTCTTCATATAGCCAAGAAAATGCTCTGTTTCTGAAATATATTAGCAGTCCTAGCCTATATACTCAATGTAAATTGTACCAATTTATTTCTGCTACAAAAGTTACTCTTACAATTGACAACTATGATTTTTAGTATAAGTAGTTGGTATCTTCAAAAATTTTAACCTCTAGTGTCATATTCCAGGCAAGGAAAAGACAATCAAGTTGTATAACACAGTGAATAATTTGAAACATCTGTGTTACAAATATTTTCTTTGATCTATGGCCTTCAACTAAAGTATGCACAAACCCAGGGCCCACATTCTCAAAGAAAATGATTCTCCCTCTTCCAGCAGAATTCTATTACAATAATTATATGGTTAAAGATGGGAGCTAGTACATGTCTTCCTTCTCCATGCTGGGATTTTATATGGCCAGACATGGTGCAGGGCTAGTGCATCCTGTCTCAACTTCAGTTAATTCACAGGTGCACACAGCCGTGTCTAGGCTAGAAATATATAAGTCAACAAAAAGAATTATAATTTATAAGGATATCTAAGCCATATATGTGTGTGTGTATACACATAGGTCATTCCTATAAATGCTCAGTTTTTCATAATTCAGTTTGTCTTGTTATTTTTCCTTTGGGATTAAAATGCCTTATACTAAAGAATAAATAAGTGAAAGTCTTGGCAACAAAAATAAAATCAGGAGTTTGGTAAACATGTTTTCCATCATTTTCCATAAGGAGTCAGAAGTGTGGTTCATGAAGCATCTGTGAGATGAGCATTACCAAAGCACCTTTTTTAAAACCACCTACTCCTTTTATATGTGCCTGGATGTGTAGTATCACCTGTAAGTAAGTAAGGCCTGCGGAGAAACTCTGCCTTAGATCATAATTTCATAGTTATGAGGCATTAGATGTTCAATGATTTAATAGACTGGGCTTATAATATCAATATATTTTTATAAACTTCATTATTTGTCTGTCTGTCTATAACTCTCTGTGTCTGACTCTCTCTGTGTGTCTCTCTGTGTGTGTATGTATGTCTCTTTCTCTTGAAAGAAAGGCACAAAGAGACAGAAAATAATTTGAAAATACTCTGCTTTGATTTCCATAAAAGAACATCATGTTGTTTTTATTCACTTACTTGTGGAAACTATATCAAGATATAGAGTTAATGTGTGTTTTTACTACTAGACTTAGGGCAAATAAATTGGTGTACAGCATGATCATATTTAATTATTGCAAAGAAACCAAATGTGATGAAGACATGAAAAGACCTTGACTCAATTAACCATTCGTATCTATAACAGATAATAAACTAAAATGCTTTTGAATTTACATATCAATGTTCTATTAAGATTATGACATATTCACTAATTTCTTCAGCCTCACCACTGGATAGTAATACCATTTCTTAGTTTTGTTTTTAGCATAACTAGACAGAATATATTTACTCACAACTATAATTTAGATTTTTTTTTTAGTATGGTACAAATGAGAAAGTAATTTATTTAATGTAAATTATCTCCATGTAATCACAGTTAATTTACATTGCTTTTCTTGCTGTCAAATCAATACACTTTATCTCAAAAATAGCCATTAAAAAGCTACAGTAAAAGAACATCTAGTGCTCTTTGCCACACAACTGTCTTGACTGAGATAACAGAAAGTAGATGCAGCCGCTCACAGTGTTATTTATTACAGAAGACTCCCTTTTTATAACTTTAATCTTCAATTATACATATTACAATTTGACAGAACCTTTAGTTCTTAATCATCATATAAAGGATTTTATTAAAATATATGTTACTTATGTTTCCCCATGTAAATTTGATGTACTTTATCTTTTCATCCAACATAAATAAAATTTAGAAGAACTAAATTTAATTTTGTGGAAATTACAAGTTTAGTGAGAATGCGGTCATCCACAGTCTATACATATATGGCATGCATAATTAAATCCATTGATAAAAATGGTTCATTTTAATGTATAGTCAAAAATGTTATGTGAAATAATAAAACATGATGATGGTTGCTTGTATTTAATAAGCTCTTATCATACAAGAAAACATATTCTTGGAGTTTCTATTATGGAGTCAATAAAATATCTGGTAATCAGTTAAATATGACATGAGATGAACAATGTTGGTCAATATCTTTTATATTATTAGAGGGCAGTGGTTCAAACATATAAAATCATTTATATGGCATGAATATGTATGTTTGAAAAATATTTTTTTCCTAAAATAATACCTGAATGTGTAGGATGACATGATTTAATGCTTCAATTAAATCTTAGTTAAACTAGATTGCCCTCTTTAATTTTACAATTTACAGCATATGCTTTGAATATGTGTTGCTCCCATTGGCTAGTAAGTAAAGTTGCTTTGGACTATGGCAAGCCAGTTTAGAGAAAGGCAGGAAATCCCAGCAGAGATATTGAGCAAAGAAAGGAGAGATGGGAGAGACACCAGCCAGCCCCGCAAGGATAAACATGCCAGCAGAGTGGTGAAAACATAGATTAATAGAAATAGATTAATTTAGGATTATAGAGCTAGCTACCAAGATACTTAAGCCATTGGCCACACAGTTTTTAGTTAATGTAAGACTCTGAGTGTGGTGGTATTGTGTTCCCCAAATTATTGTGTACCCTAATAAATTTATCTGCGGTCAGAAAACAGACTGCCACTAGATGCAGGGGCTAGAATGGTGGCACTCACACCTTTAATCCTAGCATTCCAGAGACAGAAATCCCTCTGGATCTCTGAGTTCAAGGCCACATTGGAAACAGTCAGGCATGGTGACACAAGCCTTTAATCCCAAGTAGTGAGCCTTTAATAACAGGGAGTGATGGCAAAAACAAAAAGATATACAAGGCGTGAAGACCAGAAACTAGAAGCTTTTGGCTGGTTAAGCTTTTAGGCTTTGGAGCAGCAGTTCAGCTGAGATTCATTCCAAATGAGGACTGAGAGGCTTCTGGTCTGAGGAAACAGGATCAGCTGAGGAACTGGCAAGATTCCTGCTACATCTGAGTGATTATTTAATAAATGGCTACAGGACTGTGGGGCTGGGTAGGACCAAAGGAACTTCAGGCTACATAATTCAATTACTGATGTTTTAAAGCACCATGCACTTTACAGTCATAGACAACTGAACTGAGAAGAGAGAACACAGAAAACACAGAAGAAAGTTATATATACTCTGTTGAAATAATTGTATCGCAAAGTATTGGCAGGTCTGAAATTATTAATCTATCTAACTCTTCTTTCTAAGAAACAATATAAAAATATATCATTCATAGCAAAAATTTTAATACCAAGCCAATCAAAAGTTCATTACAATGGTATATAAATTCATAAAATTCTAATGGAAGTTTTCATTATAATTCCAACTTAATTTCATTTCACAATATTCTCTTCTTTTCAATAAATCTAAGAAAAATTATGCTTCCTAGTAGACTGTCAATCTTCTACAAAAGTACAAGACTATTTGGGAAATAATTTAAGTAATAAGCATCCTTTTTTATTGTAATTAACACTGAGTTGACACCAGCCTAAAATTCCCTGTTGATCCTATAAGTTCAATTTTCTTTTCTCTTTTTTTTTTTTTTTGAGGTTTCAATATTTTATTCAAGTTTTATTTTAAGTGATGTTAATTACAGCACTTGAAGGGGAGGAGCTAATTCCACACAAAATGAAAGACTCTATAATGTTCCCATTAAACTGCTGAAAAATAGAGTTGTGAGGCTCTAACACAAGTCACTTTAGATTGCTAGTGTTGTTGTGGTATGACCGCGATCACCTGCAGAGCTTAAAGCTGGAGATCCCAGAAGATCCTGGAAGCTGTTTCATACTCTGGTACAATGGGAGAGACAGAGAGACAGAGAGAGAGAGAGGGAGAGAGAGAGAGAGAGAGAGAGAGAGAGAGAGAGAGAGAGAGAGAGAGAGAGAGAGAGAGAGAAAGAAACCTAAGTCCCATCATGCCTACCCTCTCCACCCTAAAATGGCACAAAAGAAATAGCTAACCAGAAGAGTACTTTTGGTGTAAAAAAGGTAACTGATGGGCTAGGATGGGAAGAGGGCATGGAGATCTGTCTAAAACGGTCCCTTTCACACAGGTGTGTGCATGCTTCTCAGCAGCTAGGATCTGGACACCAATGTTCAGGAAGTCACAATTTCATCTGTGGACTACAGATTGACAAAGGACCCGCACATCCCCAGCTTCCACCTAGGGCCTGACATCTCTAGAGGGGCTCCTCCCCAACCCACATCTACAGCTAAAAGAACCCTTTCAGGAATGGGGTTTTTGCTGTACCTCTGAAAAGGTAAACACCTTAAAGCCGGGACATCCTTAGCCTGGAAATACAACGTGGTATTTATCAATTCTCACATACCCAACATACAACATTAAAAAGGTACAATAAATTCTGAAGGTAACTATCCTGCAAAATAGTTTAAAATGAATGATTGTACAATATTCATTTATGCTTGAAATTCTAGTCCTAGACGAAGCTTGTGGCCGCCTGCATTGATGTTCTTGCCATCCAGCAGACCCGACAGGGTCAGTTTGATACCTGGCTTTAGGGTCTGAGTGTACCCTAAACCGATCAGGCTAGAGTTGTTCACATTGGCCGAAAAGCAGGCATCAAGGTCGACCTGATACTTGGCGGCATTCCAAAAAGAGTGTTACTGTTTCCTGCTGTCCAGGCGAGATCAGCAGCAGTCTCCAACTTCTCGTTCACTTTCTGATAAATGAAGGCACTTAACTCTGTCCCATCGTTCACATTAGTATGAAGATGGAATTCGTCTGTCTTGTAGCCAACAGCAAAGTTGCTTTGGGTCACTCGGGACTTCGCCTTCTCAAATTTCATCTGTTAGCCAGTCTGCCAGCCCTCATAGCCAAGCACCAGAGCGCCACGCATCGAGGGCCCAGCGATGTCAAAGTCCACATCACAGACCAGGTTGATATGCTCCCACTTGTACCCTGTCATAATTTTAGCATTTTTCCTCTCAGTGTTAGGCAAGAAGGATGACTCAAAGGTCAGCTTCAGTCCACACTCGAGCTAGTCTTCCAAGGTGATCTCAGTACCCAGGGTGTTGTCTGTGTTCCACCTCTCTGTAAATGTAAGCCTCAGTCCTTCTGTACTTGGTTTCCAGGCTGCCATTCACTTTGGTGGTCTCTGTGTTGGTAGAGCCTGAGCGGGTAAATTCCAATCCATTCTCAGACTTCGTTTTCAAATCAAGTTTTATTAACCCCAAGCCGTAGCCCTTGGAGAAGACATCCCTGGCAGCCTTGCCAAGATGAGCATATGTGGGAGGCACAGGCAGCTTCTCGGAGCAGCGGCTATGGCAGCGGCTATGGCGAGCAGGCAAGGAGAGCAGGAAACAGGCCAAGGGTGGGGTAGCGCAGAGCATGGTCCTAAGTCCATTTTTCAGAGCAAAAGTTTCACGTACTGTCCACGGTAGGAAATATGTTATATATATGTAAGTGTGTTTCTTACAGACCTGAAGCATTTTGAAGATTACATTTTTATAAAGCCTATCATATTCATTCAACATTTCTAGATTCACATAGGCAAACCATAATCAACCTTATGTAGCTCTCTCTTCTAGGTAACATGGGCATAATGGGCATTAGTATTTTGAAGAGACTGGTTACTCATTAATTTCTAGATATGATTTTAGGCTACTACTACAATCATAAAATAATCAAAGATTTCAATGAAAACTATATTAATCTGAAACTTAAAAATTTTTAATGGGTTGGGGATTTAGCTCAGTGGTAGAGTGCTTGCCTAGCAAGTACAAGGCCCTGGGTTCGATCCTCAGATTCCCCCCCCCCAATTTTTTTTAACAATATGTGATTTTGTACAATGCAAAACTTAAAAACTTGTCTAATTTTATTACTTAACCTGTTTAGAAAATTGGACACATTATAAATATTGTTTATCTTATGTCTTTAATAACAATGAACATATATACTCTTAATATTAAATATAATCATCAGGCATATAATATTTCCCAAGAATGTTTCTTTGGTTTTTCTATCAAAGATTCCCTTTGTATCCACATATACAGTGACATATTTTATGCAATATCCTCTTCCATAAACAAGAACATATTCAATATAGATCTTATCATCAGTACATTAAACATATATTTAAATCTGGTAAATATTCTAAAAACACCTTACTCAATCAGAAACAAACAAACAAACAAACTCCCCTGCTTGCTATGAACTGAGTTGAACGCCAAGAGACCACAGCTTCACCATATACGAGGAATAACAGACAGCTGGGGGATCAGTTCTAAACAAGACATTCATAAAAACCCTCTGAAGACTCAGAAAATACTGCAGAAGAAGGGTGGAAAGAATACAAGAACCCCCTCCCCCCAAAAAAAAACACAGAAAATGAATGACTTGCAAGAGACTGGGAGAATGAACAACCAGGCATAGATAGAGCAGAATTTCAGGAAGCCCTACCTCTAACCACTGGACTATTTGCAGATGGTAGATTTGGGGGTCAGTAAATTATTCCTTTAGCAAAGTACACAATTGTGGTGAAACTGGATTTAGTAGGCTTTCTACTCCAAAGGAAGCACAGACGTCCCTGGTTCAGCTAAATGTGTCACAAAACAAATTAGAAGTCTTGAGCCCAGGAAGAGTCCTGGTCTGATGAGAAGTAGAGGTTTTAAGTTTGCAAAGGGGACAAGAAAGGATCTGAGGGAGAGGGTAACCATAATTCATTATGCATGTCTAAGAAATTTCCTAACAAAATCAATGTTAATGAAAACACGGGATACATGAGATGCCATCACACTGTACACCACTGTACTTTCAATGAATTAACATGGAAAAGAGATAACCTTCAGACTGGGATACAAGATTTTCATAAGCTTTAAATTTATAAATAACAATATAAAGTACAAAATACACATGATAAAACGCATTATCAATAAGTTAATAACAAAAGAAATAAGCGTAAGTATGAAAGGTATAATAAATGGGGACACATGGTTAAGAGATTCAATAAAATATTGATTGGCACTAAACTTCAAGGAATCAGCTATCAAGATCTAGGTGATAAACCTACTTCAAGCCATATGTAAGGGAGATACAGTTAATATATAGAAGAGATATCCATACACAATTATTTATCAAGTCAAAGGTTATGTATAAGCAAATAAATAGTGATATTGTGTTCCCCAATACATTGTGAACACTAATAAACATATCTGGGGTCAGAGAACACAGCAACCACTAGACACAGAGGCCAGAAAATGGTGGCACACACACCTTTAATCCTAGCATTCCAAAGGCAGAGATCTGTCTGGATCTCTATGTATTCAAAGCCACACTGGAAACAGCCAGGCAGAGTGACACACGCCTTTAATCCCAGGAAGTGATGGCAGGAAGCAGAAAGGTATATAAGGCATAAGGACCAGAAACTAGAGCCTGGTTATGCTTTTAGGCTTTTGAGCAGGAGTTCAGCTGAGATCCATTTGGATGAGGACACAGAGGCTTCCGGTTTGAGAAAAAAACGAGATCAGCTGAAGAATTGATGAGGTGAGGTCAGCTGTGGCTGGTCTGTTTCTCTGATCTTTCAGCATTCACCCTAATACCTGGCTCTGGGTTTGTTTTTATTAATAAGATCTTTAGAGATTCATGCTACAGAATAGAAAAACAAATTCTGGTACAAATAAGCAATGAAAATAAGGTGACTACAAGAAGATAGCAATCCATAAAAGAAATGTTCCCAGAGATAATTATGTCAATTAATAAAGTATAGATACTGTATTAAAAAGAAAATACACACATTTCTTCATTAATATGCAGGATCATAAAAATTGTATTATAGAAATTGAGAGTGGACTGGTGGTTACCAGATGTTGGGATAATAAAGAGACATAAGAATTAACTGAAAAATATAAAAAGGTACAAAATTACAAATGGATAGTAAAAAGTTCTACTGTACTACTATATAATTAGGTGTCTATAGAAAGCAGCAATTACAGTGCAAAAAGTCAGAAGGAAAGATTTTCTTTTTTATAATTTTCTGAAACATGGAAGATTTAATGGTTTTATGCTTTATGTTTGCTGTCAGTTAATGAAAATTTTACTTCTGTGTTTTTTACTAGGATCTATAGGGTTAATATTATTTCCTAAGCAATGCTTTAAAACAGAGAGCTGGGAGTGAGCAGAATTCAGGTCCATTTCTTTTTAAAAGTTCCTTGCTGATAATCAGCATTTATAATCAAAATGAAAGCATACAAATGTATTATGACTCCAAAATAGGATGGAAATTAATTATTTTTCCTTTAATGAAGAGTAATTTCTTCTCATGTAATATACCCATCTGATAAAGGCTCCCCATGCTTATTCTCCTCTAGTATTCCCCTTCTATCAAAATCTAACCCCCTAACTTCACCCCTATCAAGAGCCAAACCCTTTCTGTCTTTCATTAGAAAAGAAATGGGCTTCTCTGGAATAATAAAAACATATAACATAATAAGATAAAATAAAACTAACACATCACAGTAGAGCAAAACAAACCAACAAAAGAGCCCAAGAAAAGGCCCAAGAAACAGACAACCACATATTTGCCAACTAAAGAATCCCCCCAAATCACTATCCCCCTCCCCCATGTCCTCTCAGATTCTCCCCAGCTCACACCAACTCAATTTTAGCTGTCCAGTTCAGCATCTCTTATGATCGTTAAATTGTGCAAACAGCTTATGTCCATCAATAAGTGAGTAATAAAAATAAAATTATATGTTTATGTACATGTGTATATATATTTAAAGAAGGAATATTTCAATGAATAATATGTTCATTGAAATAATCTAGTTACAAATGGTTAAATACTGAATGATTTCACTTCACTCAGAAATGTTTTGTATTTTATAGTCTTCCTAACAATAGGAGCAAATTCTGTAGCGGTTTCCATAGGGTTTTGTTGAGGGAAATGTATACACTGCTACATTACACATTGTTTTTCATGGTGTCTTATTTATGCTAGATGGAAAAATTCTAGAGATTATTTGTAAAATAAGATAGTTAGATTTCACAGCATAGTGTCGTCCAAATAAAATTTCACTTAAAAAGCAAACCTCGCCGGGTGGTGGTGGTGGCAGCGGCGGCGGCGGCGGTGGCGGTGGCGGCACACGCCTTTAATCCCAGCACTTGGGAGGCAAAGACAGGCGGATCTCTGTGAGTTCGAGACCAACCTGGTCTCCAAAGCAAGTTCAAGGAAAGACACAAAGCTACACAGAGAAAACCTGTCTCGAAAAAACAAAAAACAAAAACAAAAACAAAAACAAGGCAAACCTCAAATTAAATGTTACATTATTAGATAAAAGGAAGTAAAAATAAATAAGCAAATGGGCACATGAAAACATTAACTGTTATTTATGTTGCTTGCCTTGTTTAGGATTATGTTAAAGGAATATTTGCAATTTTTTTTTTTAATCAGGCACTACATAGTAAATATGCAAAGCTCTGGTGCTTTATAGCACAAAATAAAGGTTATAGTTTACAATAATTCACATTAAATTTCACAAGAAAGTATTTTTGCCAAAAAATGAGTGAATCCAGCAACTTCAGAGGTCTACCAGAAACTGTGTGGTTGCCACATTTGATGATGATAAATGCTGTCATTGTAGTCAAAATAGATAATGAAAGATATGTTGCAGGGAATGTCAGTCAGGTACTTAAAGGGAGTAGGTCACACACAAATTTAACACAGAAATTTAATGATGAACTGAGTAAATGCTTCAAAGAATACACATTTTCCTCCCAGCCTGGCATTGTCCCTTTCTTTTACTTCCCCATATATCCTCATCTTTATGCATTCAGATTTGAGTTAACTTTGCATTTTCGTTTCTTTCACGATCTACTCCGAAGGTTGGGTCTCCACACAGTTATATCTTGTATACATGAATTTTAAGGCTAGTGGCATTTGGAGACTGGTATTTTTGGATGGTCTGTTTTAGGAATTGAAGTAAGGCTTCTATCTATACTAGTAGACTAAAAGAAGGATTTCTCATTTTGCCATGTGAGAACACAGAAGTTGCCATGCAAGAAGATATAATCCTCTTGTGACCCCAAATTTTCTGACTGCCTCCTCTTGGTCTTCCTGGTCTCTAGAAGGAAAATGAATAACTTTCTGTTTTTATGTAATATCCAGTATGCAGTGCTACTTACAGTAACTGAGCTGAGTACACTATTTTCCTACTGCAATGTGAATATATTAAGTGGTGCTCTTACAAAACAAGTACCTTAACAAATCTGATTTCAGTAGTACTCTAAATTATATTGGAAGTTATTACAGAGTCTTAATAAAGGAATGTTTCAATCACAATTGTGTTCCACACAGATATCTATTATTTCTGTAGAAGATAATTAATAATCAAGAGAATTAAGCAACTTCTGTATTACTGAGCTATCCTGAATTAAATATAAGTCTCCTTATGGCTCATAAGAGCTTACTGACATTCAATACCAAGGATGGTGGACTCAAAGACAATCATGGTATTTCTATATGTCAATCTATTTCCTCTGAATAAATGTATAACCAACACATGTGTAGAGAGAGGTTTTTTATTTGTTTGTTTTTTGTTTTGTTTTGTTTTTTTGAGACAGGGTTTCTCTGTGTGGCTTTGTGGCTTTGTGCCTTTGCTGGAACTTGCTTGGTAGCCCAGGCTGGTCTCAAACTCACAGAGATCCGCCTGCCTCTGCCTCCCGAGTGCTGGGATTAAAGGCGTGCGCCACCGTCGCCACCACCACCCAGCTGAGAGAGGTATTTCTCTCTTTCTTCCATAATGCTGCACCATTCACATGAATGTTGTTAAATTTGTGTCAATTTTTCTTTAAACAATTGTGTGTCTGTGCCTGTATCATTTATATACCTATATAATATCTATTTCTACTTTATCTATGCATGGTATATGTATATTCAACTGTATAATAAAAATATAAACTTATGAATATGTTTCATGATGTGTATTCAGCTTTTACAATTGTACAGATTTAAGAGCTAGCATTAGATTCATTGGCATATTGTGGATGATAACACTATTCTTTTAGAAGGAATTTCACATAATTTTAAATCAGTTTATCATCTTTAAAGTTGAGAATGATTCCTTACAGGAATAATGACATCTTTTGTTTCCTCACAGTTTGCAATCTTTCTACGTATAAACTAACCATAATAAACTATGTTTGTCTCTCTGTCTATATTTGTCTTCCTCTTGCTTATGTTTACACGTGCATACACACAGACACAAACACACCAATGACTTTTCAGTTTCACTTCCCAGGTATCATAAAAACTAAATGAAGGAGGTAAAAATGTTTACAAGCTGGTTTGTAACTGAATGGTGCCATTGTCTCTGGCATGGAAAAGCAATTCTGTCTGTCATTGACATGCAGCAAAATTCACTTATTCATCAGTATCTCAGCACTCTGACAATGAACAAGTCCCTTTACTGTTCAAAGTCTTATTCGTAGCTTCATATTATAAATCATGCTAATCTTAAAATATTGAGTGAAAGAAAAATGATACACATAAAACATCTCACTTGCAGTAAAGAAATATAAGAGAAATACATCAATGAAGAAAAACAGAAAATATATTGTTTTACCTTGATCCTTTGAAATAGAAATAATGGTACCATGGAAATGGTGATTTCACTACCCAGCATTAAGTTTGGATAACATAGTAGATGTGTACTGAATTCACCCCCAAGGAGAGCCTATAAAATACTTTGAAAATTATAGGCTCTCTCATAATGGAGAAAGTGAACAAAGATCCAGGAACAGAAAACAGGCTTTTATGTTCTCAGCACATTTTGACTTACAGTAGACCCAAAGGAAGGCAACACAGACCTATTGAAAGCAGTAAGTTAATATTTTACAACCATGCTGGGCAAGGCTTTGTTTGCCTTGTACATAGAGTAGACACAATGCCACCATATACGCTAGTTGTTAGAAAACAATTAAGATCTGTAGCATTAAAGGAAATAGATTTCTTGCCAATAAGAGTTGAAATTATCTACAGCAAATAAAATAGCAATTTACCTATAGGCCAATCACACATTAGGGAGAAAATTACTATTCTAAATTATGTTTCAAGAGTTAAAGGGATTTCTAAGATGCTTTTAAAGGAAACATTCAGAGTGAAAGCTTTAAGTTTATTTGAATTATCAAAGGTTTGTAGAAGGATGCAAAAGTTGTTTTTTTTTTTTTTTAATATCTGATAAAACCCACAACCTGCATCTTGTTCTCAGAAGGGTTTTAATAGAGATGTAGGATTGCAATGGTCATTGTCATTTGCATTTAGAGCCATATGGCCCTTCAAGCAAAACACTGTACTAGAATATCACCACTGCATTTGGAACTCCTTTCTAATTTTAAACAAGAAAACTATAGTGTGAATACCAGGAATGCACATCTGGACATACAGACTTCTCCATAGTCAGAGCTGTAAAACAAAAACAACCTAAGTTTTGATATGTTATTCCTTATACATAAGAAGATAGAGATTGAAATATATAATCATAAAAATGTTAAAAATATATAACCTTCAAAAAATCATTGTGATTTACAGAGTAATGTAGACTAAGGAATCATTATACTGAGTCTTGGCCTTCAAAAATAATACCATGAATAACCTCTGACATGGAAACTCTGAAAGGATGACACCATATTCCACTGAGGCTGTAGGAGGAACACATTTCCTCCTTTTACTGTTGTTCATGACAGGAAACTACTAATACTCAGTAAACTTTTACATGTTTTTTCCCCCAGAAATCTAACTTCTAAGAAACTATTTTCAAAATACAAAGTAACACATTTTGTACATCACTGAAGCACTAATTGCCATAAAAGGAGACTAAAAACAATCTTAATGTTTATAAACAGAGAGTTTGTTAAATTACACAGACTGTAATATGAACTAGTAGTATATCTTTAATTAGTTTATCTAGAATATATTGGTCATTCTGTTAGTGAAATAAAATCATAAACAAATTTTATATTTATAATTTACTCCATAAGATCATAGATTATATATTCTGAATTATAATTATATAATTATAACTTCAAAACAATTTATTATGCTCTTAAAGATTCTTAGAATTTTGTGTGACTCTTATAAAAATGAAGTGATTATTCATGATGATATGAATTTTATGTTTTTAGTTAGTTAGTTAGTTAGTTAGTTAGTTAGTTAGTTTTCAAAACAGGGTTTCTCTATATAGTTTTGGTGCCTGTCCTGGTTCTTACTCTGTAGACCAAGCTGGCATCCAACTCACAGAGATCTGCTTGGTTCTGCCTCCTGAGAGCTGGGATTGGATTAAAGGCGTGAACCACCAAAGCCTGGTGCATGGGTACTTTATAGGCATTTCAAATTTAGGCTTCTGTAGAAATGTTCATGTTGTTTACTTGCTGCAGCAAGACAAAAAGTTGAATTGTATGCTGATGGGTTTGCCAGAAGTGATGGTTTGGGAATCTGATCAGGCAATCTTCACTGTCTGGGTCTTGGAGCCGTCTATAAACAAGAATGACACCAGGAGGAGGAGACATTGATCAGATAAACATGCTCAAAATGGTGAGCAAAAACAAGAGCTTTAAGCAATAAAGTATTTGCATTTATATTGGTTGTATCAAATTAGATCAGCAACTTCCTAACCATCCTTTATACACCATCAAAATACACTACTAAATTACAATTGTCCCATAATTTCTTAATATATTATTAATTTTTCTAGATTGGCAAATTGTTCGAGTGGATTTTATTTTGGTAAAGTAAATACACTTATGTCCAGATAAGTACCATAAAATCAAGAACAGTTATTTATTTTGATGAAGCAATGAAAGGTTGTATTAATTTGTGTCCGCAAACACTGATCACAAGCTACATAAATTTGAGATCGTCTATGAAGCTATAAATGTGAAGTTTATGACAAAAAAAGGCCAGTTAAGATCTTACTATGGAAAATTTCTTATATTAAAAATTATATATAATATATAATTTTATATAGTTATATATAGTATATACTTTCTATGTACTAATATATAAAATGTATTTCATTCCAAGCCTAGAAATAGGTTCAGGTTGAGGATAGATCTATAGCAGGACTCTTTAGCACATTGCTTCTTCTAGGTATACTCTACCAACACCACAGTATCCTCACAGAAAGTTATCTCTTTTACTGGTTTGCTTTGTCATACAATAGAAGTGTGTAAAAGTACTTTCATGCAACTTTTATAACTGTAATGCTAATTTCTCTGCCCAGATGATTCACTTTGTAAAGAAGAAAAATAAGTCAATATGGAGAGATGTGGAGCCCAGTCCCAAGAAATAAATCTACAAAACACTCCTTTACCAAAGGCTCAGGAAAGTCCATAGAAGAGGGGATAGAATGATTTTAAGAGCCAGAACATCAGAGAATTTGGAGTGAGATTGTATATTCTGGTAAGATCAGAAGCTACTCTCATAAAGTCTCACCAACATGAAGCTCAAATATGAACTATACAAAGAAAATATCAACAAACACACCAAAACACATGGGAAAAAGTCCATGAGGCCTGAAGCCTTACACAAAGAACCCCAGGCAAATGAATAAAGCTGGAGTTGAGAGAAGATCATATCAGTTGTTCTCCTGTGCCAAGCGGTCAGCTCTAAAAGCATACATGAAAGTAGCATTATGTAGACTGAACGTGGTATATTTAGGGATAGATATGTATATGCAAATACATATATGCATATGATAACAATTGATGAAAGAAGAAGCCATAAATTTGAAGGAGAAGCTGGAAGGATATATGGGGTGTTGGAAACAAGGAAACAGAGGAGAGAAGTAGTAGTTAAAGAAAAATCTCAATAAGAGTCTGTCATCTTGTTTTATTGCTTGTTGATAGATTACAAGAGAAAGCCAGCCATTGTAAGCAGTTAACATTTCTAAAAATGAAAACATGGAGTTTAATTCAGCACCTCTACAAGTCCTTATAGCCATTATAAACTCTATGGTCTGCAGAGTAATAATAAGTAGTTTGTGTTTATCTCATTCCTGGGCTGATGTTAAACTTTACTAAGGAAGACAAAACATTAAAAAATACTATTAACTCGTCACCTAGAAAAATCAAGAAATTTATTGCAGTTTTAAAAGCACTTTCTAATATAAAATTAGAGCAGATCTACAATGCTACTTAATATCAACAATATTTTTAAAAATATGAATCATGCATGTGCATGTGTGTCTGATCATGCACTCATCTATGAATGCACTGGGTCCAAAAGTTAGCACAAGAAAAAATTACAATGTTGTTCAGCCTTGAATGCCAAACCCCATTTCAAAGAGGTTCTTGATGCCCTGAATGACTTCATTGTTTACCTTGTAGTCTTTAGCAATAAAATTATTGAAATAATCTCATTTTACATATATATTGTTTTGTTGTTGATTATTCTGTTGATTATTTTTCTGTGCCTTTCCTGGAAAAAATATGAATTACAATTGCAAGAATGTTTTGTATTAGTGAAAGACTTTCTAACATATTTGGATATTAAAAATTTAGATGACTGAAAAATAAAATTCTTAAAATTTGTGGGGAAAGGACAATAATAAGTCAAGAGATGAGAAAGAGGTCTTTGTATTCAGGGTAATTATTTATGTATTTCTTTCTTTACTTAAGTATATCTGTATCTGTGCTATTACATGAAAGCTACTTGAACATTGTAATTAACACCAGATTTCTCATTGCATTTATTTCTGAACTCCTTCTGGCTTTCCCTGACACATTGGACTTTGCATTTTAGTCTGTGTTAATTTAATTCTGTGGAATCAAAAAAGTTGGTAAAATATTCATCTTGCCATCCTTTCTATCACTCTTCCCCAACTGAACAGAGTAAGCCATAAAGGATCATCATCTTCTTGACACAGCAGGACAGTAACACATGTAAAATCAGAGTAATTGGAACAGCATGTACAAAATATGTGTAAGCCCATGTCAGACTAGATCCCAACAAGAAATGAGTTATGCACACAATTCTATCCCAAGCCTTGGAGCTATTTGTAATTGTTGCCTGCTAGGAAACAGAGGGAAGAGTTTTCTTTTAGAAGTGAGCCACTCTCCAGTAGAAGACTACACTACAAATGTACTTAGCATCACAGATTAGTCTTGGAAAATTAAGAAAAAGGATATAAAATCAGGTGTACAGGGAAGTGGTTCTGAGTTGGAAAATTAACAGACAAAATGAAGAGGGTTAATGTATATTGTATGAAACTCTCAGAGAACTAACACTAAGTAGTTTATTAATTTGTTAGGTACAAGACAAACACAAAAGGAAGGTATGTTCAAAGCAAACCCAAGACTAGAAATAATAGATGCTGGGAAGAAGTAGCCTCACCACTAGCACCTCTGTAGTGCATGTGAAGGAAACTCTTTTAAGATGAATGACTTGTATAAAGAAAACATTCACTTTGAGGACAAGATAGTTTTTTCTTTCTTGTCCACTGATTGTAAGGTTGGTGTTGAAGCACTGTGATTATTTGCTCATGAGATACCCAGTTTTTGAATTTACCTATTCTTGAGTTTAGTTTGTTAGGAGTATACAGAAATGTGCTTGACCATAGTCACACACAAGTCTTACTGTTTCTCTAGCCTCTGAACTTCTTTCTCCTACTACGGTACATGAATCATTAACTAAAGATAAATCTAAATGGGCAGAGACTGAGTACTGTTATTTGTGAAATTACATCCCCTTTTCATTTTAAACCTCTTTGCTTATTTCTCTTCCTAGCAGATAATGTGTTAGCAAAATGCTGCAATATTGAAATGTCGATATTCATTTGCAATATTTACAGAGATGCTTTAAATGAACCCAAGCTGGGCAAGATGATTTGTATGCAAACTGCTCACTGCTTAACCAAACTCATAAATTTGACTGAACATTTAATCAATTAGACTTATATGATTCTTTCTCTGTTTATAAGATTCTTCTATAATATAAAAGGCAGAATAAATAATAGTACATGTATTATGGAAATCCTAAATTGAACTCTCAGAGTGAGTTATTTGCACAAACATTGAATGTCTAACTAATAGTGAAGAAGTGGGCCAAAATTCTGTCTAGAGAATCAACTGTAATGCTAATTATAAGTTTTAAAATATTTTTTCTTTTTAACATCCATGCTTTGTTTCATTTCTCTTACCCATTGAATAAATAATAAGTAGCATTTGTACATAGTTTAATAAAAATATCCTGTACAATCATTAAACTCAAATTCATCTGTAACCATGCTATGAATATTCATGTGATGGTTTCACCAACTGTGTTCATATTAAAACTAACAAGTACCCCAATGCTGAGACAATAATTAGATATCAACATATTCATATAAAGAATGAAAAAGGAGTAGTAAACAATGATTTTGTGTAGCTACTAACAGCAGGACACCAGAGCAGTAGTTATCAAGACACTTCAATGCAGGAAAGTGTTTTGAAAACAATTCTGTAGATATTTTTAGAGAAACCCACTATCATCTGAAAGTGGTACTGAGAAAGAATAATTTCAGTGTCATATCTTCCCTTCCAAATTTCTACATAATTCTGAGATTAAGGTAACATGTTATAACAACAACTGGAGTTTAATGGGATGGGGGAGGGTTAGAGTGAAAGTAAATATGGTGTGCTGAACTCTGGAGAGAGTGCTGGACAGGAAAAACTGGGCTCCTGGATGTCTTATTCGAGTTTCCCTGTTGATGTCTTTAGAAACATCCTTTACTATTTTGCAGGCTAAGTGTCTTTGAGTTCCCTTCTTCATACTCATAGGCAGTCCCTGTCAGAGGTAACAACTCTCAACTCTCAATGTCACCTGGGGTCCTCATCATAAAGATGCTCCACCACATTTAAAGCAAAAACAGTAAATTATCTCTGACTATGTTTGCCTAAAACAGTCCTACACAATGAAGTGGTATCTGTAATCTATCCTAGCCACACTCCCTAAATTAAATACTACAGACAAGAGGGCTAATAAGTATACATAAAATAATTGTGTGTGTGTGTGTGTGTGTGTGTGTGTGTGTGTGTGTGTGTTATGGTGGTGTAGCTTGATGTTATTGTGGTCCTCCTAAAAGTGGGAGTGGAGGTGTCTCTGACTGTTATGCCTGCTCTTGAGACTCCTTTCATCCCATTGGGTTGTCTCATCCAGCCTTGGGGTGAGTGTTTGTGCCGAGTCTTATTGTATGTTGTTATATGTTGTTCAATATCCCTAGGAAGCCTGCTCTTCTATGAATAGAAACAGAAGAGGAATATTTCTCAGGGAGGCAGGAGGTCGGGGAGTAACTGGGAGATGTGAAAGGAGAGGAAACTGTGGTTGGGATGTATTGTATAGAGGAGAATAAATAAAAAAAGAAGTAGAGGTCAGGATTTTGAGAGGGCTTGAGAGGGGGGAGAAGTTGGAGGAAAAGGAAAGGGTGGAAAAGATGTTCATGTACTTAGTATATGTAAAGAAATTTTCAAAAAAATTAAAAGCTAAAAATAGCAAACAGTGAAAAATCACAACTTGTTATATCCATTCATCATTACAAATCCTGTTGCTACTGCCCCTTTGCTGCTGCCAGCCTGAAAGAATCTTTGAGTTTCAAACAGGCTTCCATGAGTAGAATCATCAATGCATGTTCTGCATCTTAAAAATCAGTTAACATTGGACTTAAATCACACCTCCATAATTGCTATATAACAGTAATTTGTTTATTACTAGCTTGAAACCCTGAGATGATGATGGTGAAGATCAATATCATTTGAAGTGTGTGTATCATATGAAACTCTTATATTAGCTCTTGGAAAATAAACACAAGAAATAGATGTACAATCGAAAGGTGACAAAGAATTTCTTTAAAGTATGTAAAACTACTAAAAGTAGAATAAATAATGAAATTATATTAAAACTTTTGGAAGTATAAATATTATTTAGCACAAACAAATTATTTACGAGTGTTTACATTTACAAAGAAATACAGGAAATCTCTGTAGTGATATATTGAGTGCCGTAATAAACTTTGCAATGTGGTGATATATTGTGTATCCTAATAAATTTTGCCTGAAGATCTGAGGAAAGAACAAGCCACTAGATTAAACTTAGAAGCAGGGCAGTGGTGGCACACACCTTTAATACTAGCACTAAGGAGGCAGAGATCTGTCTGTATATCTGTGAGTTCAAAGCCACCCTGGACTACATGAGAGTGACTGAGTGTAGGAGAGAAATAGAGCCAGACAGTGATCAAACACACCTTTAATCCCAGCACACTTGAGATCTCATGCCTTTGCTTGGGAAGCACACACACCTTTCATCCCAGAAAGTGACTGCTGGGCAGAGAAAGTTATATAGAATATGAGGAAACAGGAACTAGAGGCTTTTTTTAGGCTGAAGAGTCCTAGAGGTAAGATGTGGCTTGAACCTTTGTCTAATTGATGTTCAGGCAATTTTTATTGGGGTACACAATATATCACCACAAATCTCTTTGAATCCCTTAAGGTTGTGGAATAACAAAAAAAATGAGACACAAGTGAAGACCTTCCTAGAGTGACAAGAATGTTGAGTCTATTAAAATGACTTAGTAGGTTATGTATCTGTGAGTGCTTATAAATACACACACACACACACACACACACACACACACACACACACACACACACACATATATGTATTTTGAGTTTCTAGTCTGAGGAAACAAGACCAGTGGAGGAACTGACGAGGTGAGGAAGCTGTGGCTTGTTCTGCTTCTCTGATCTTCTAGCATTCACCACAATAACTGGCCTCAGGTTTGATTTTATTAATAAGAACTGTTAAGATTCATGCTACACACACACACACACACACACACACACACACACACACACACACACACATATATATATATATATGCTACAATAATACTTAAAGGAGAGATCATAAATTTTGAACCAGGGTATACATAAGGAATTTGAGGAGAGCCTGATTAGTGTAGATGCAACACTCATGTATGAAGTTCTCAAAAATAAATATTTTAATAAAAGACTGTTGCAATGTTTCTTATATAGAGGAGCTGTTCTAGATTTATTTGCAAGATAGATTGTAGATGAATTTCTAAACAGTCTTATTAAAGAAGAAACACAGAGCCAAATACAGAAGTATAAGCCATAGAGATAAAAGCAATAGCTGCCAACTAACCTTAGCTTACCACCTCGCCATAGCTTCCCAAGAAAATTCTTCCTATCTAATCAGCACCTTTATTTCCTTCCTGTTCTGCCTTCTCATTGGCTCTAAGCCCAGCCATATCACTTCCTCATCACTGCCTGTCTATGCATACCTCCAGGTCTCTATGGTTGGTACTGGAATTAAAGGCATGTGTCACCATGCTTGGCTGTGTCCTTGAACACACAGACACTCTGTCTGCCATGTGATTGGAGTAAGGGCATGTGCCACCACCACCTGACTTCTGTTTATGGTTTGTTCTGATCTCTAGGCTAATTTTATTTATTAACATACAAATAAAATATCACATTTCAGCACAAATAAAATATCACCACAAGAGATTGATACTCTTTAAACTTACTTTTATCTCTGGGCACAGCAATAAATTACTATAAGTTATAGTCATGAGTAGAATTGGAGGGAAAGGGTGATTTTGTTCAAAAATGAAAGAGAAAATTAATAAGAACTACAAAAAAAATAATTATTATATAAATTGTTAATTACCAAATGAATAAAACATAAGGGTAATAAATAGTAATTGATCATTGAAATCCAGGCCTGTTCTATACAATCAGACTGTCCCAAAGAAGTAAATAAATAAATAAATGTAAAAATTTCAAGGTGTCTGGCCGAGGATCTCTGCATCCACTTCCTTTAGTTATTGGATGAGAGTTCCAGCACGACCTTTAGGGTGTTTGACCCTCTGATCACCAGACTAGGTCAGATCAGGCTTTCTCTCCACCATTGCCAATAGTCTACAGAGGATGTATCATTGTGGATTTCTGGGGACCTCTCTAGCACTCTGCCTATTTCTGTTCTCATGTGGCCATCATTTATCATGGTCTGTTATTACTTGATCTCCCTTTCTGTTCTTGATCCAGCTGGGATCTCTTGCTCCCCTAAGCTTTCTTTCCCTCAGGCCTTGCCCTTCACTACTCCCACTGTCGTCCAGGTTGTTCATGTAGATCCCATCCATTTCTGTCATTGGGTGATCCCTGTGTCTTTCCTAGGGTCCCATTTTCTAGGTAGCCTCCCTGGAGTTGTGTAGCAGTCTAGTCATCATTGTTTTACATCTAGTATCCTCCTATGAGTGAGTACATACCATGTTTGTCCTTCAGAGTCTGGGTTACCTCACTCAGGATGATTTTTTTCTAGATCCATCCATTTGCCTACAAACCTCATGATGTCATTGTTTTTCTCTGCTGAGTAGTACTCCATTGTGTATATGTACCATATTTTCTTCATCCATTCTTCAGTTGAAGGGCATCTAGGTTGTTTCCAGTTCTGGCTATTACAAACAATGCTGATATGAACATAGCTGAGAAAATGCCCTTGTGGTATGATTGAGCATTCCTTGGGTATATGCCCAAGAGTGCTCGGCCAGGACCCAGGTGGAGCTCCAGGAGTCCAATTGGCGAGAAAGAGGAGGGGCTGTAAGAGTGTGAATTGCTGAGACCAAGATTGGAAGAGCACAGGGACAAATAGCCAAACGAATGGAAGCACATGAATTATGAACCAAAGGCTGTGGAGACCCCGGCTGGATCAGACCCTCTGGATAAGTGAGACAATTGAATAACTTGAACTGGTTGGGAGGCATCCAGGCAGTGGGACCTGGACCTGTCCTTGCTGCATGAGCTGGCTGTTTGGAACCTTGGGCTTACACAGGGACACTTTGCTCTGCCTGGAAGGAGGGGACTGGAGCTGCCTGTACTGAATCCACCAGGTTTAAATGAATCCCCAAAGGAGTCTTGGCCCTGGAGGAGATGGGAGTGGAGGGGAGGGGCTGGGCGGTAGGTAGGGGCATGGGCGGGAAGGGGGAGGACAGGGAACCCATGGCTGATGTGTGGAATTAAAACACATTTATAATAAATTAAAAAAAAAAACGAAAAAAAAAATTTCAAGGTGTCTATCTCAATAATATATATTGTTAAAATGATGCTTTAGACAATATGGAAAGCTTTATGGATTTTATTTCTCTTCAGTACTGTTTTAATCCAAACAGTCAGTCTATAGATTTTATTCTGTTCTTAAGTTCTCTTCCTAGCTAAAGCATCAATGGAGAAGTCCTGTCAGATTCATTATTAGAAAAGCAGTAGATAATTTTATGTATTTTCCACACAATTTTGGATACTTTTTCTAGATAATACGTCACATCCTAAATCAAATTTCTACTGGAGGTGATTTATTTAAGCTAGTTATAATTTTCATTTTGAAATATTATCAGTATTGATTTTATACCTTTATATTGAACTCTGTTGGGGTGTATTATGTTACAATTGTGTTATTATCCATCCTTGTCTTTATAACCTCATTCTTTCATTATTCAGAAGGTATAAATTTTCATTTATGTCAATTTGACATGTTGCATTATATAATATCAAAGATTGTAATATCTTATCAAGAAAATTATTTTAGAACTCAGTGTGATAGTTATTAATTTTCCAAAAATGTCTCTTTGTTTAAAAATGAGAAATTTTCCACCAGTAAATTATCAGAAGTACTTATTTGAACTTTTAATTTTAATACAATGCTTGTAAAATTTCTAACATGAAAAACGTTAAGCTGCCATTCACAGTTTTAAGTGGAAATCACATCTTACTGTAACATGTTTAACATCTCTATAAGCACATCAATTGCTCCAGCAGGTTAAGTTATGCATTTGGTAATTTTCACGCAAACTAGTCACACCTGCACAAACTACATTTAAAAATAATCTTCACTATATTATAGACTGATACATTTAATCATTGCACACTCATCGTGTATGGGTTCAGTAAAGTTGTGATGAAAAAATGAAATGGAAAGCTTTTGACAGTGATAATCATGATGACTTCTAACAGTATGTAATTAGCTTTGTCCTACAATGACTACTATCCACTGCCTTTACTTTAGCAGGCAAATAGAAATATCAACAAATGGAACGGGTTAGTTTTATGTCATTAAAAATAAGTTTGTACTTTCATCTGAAAATCACCTTAGGCATACCTAGAATTGGCAGATGACTTGTGGAAACATTGATCTATGACATTCAAAGTGAATTCCAGTTCATACAAGATGAACATACATTTGACACCTGATGCTGATTTAAAAAAAATATATAAAGAGAAGACTTAAATTTAATACTCCTTATAATAATACACATACACATGCACAACACAAACACATACTATTTTAAAACACTATTTTAGAAGACATAATGGAAGGATGTAAAATTAAAATAGTCAAGTAGCTCCCGTAAGAAAACATAGGAAGAGAATAATAAGAGTGGATCCAGCTCTCTATGAGGTATTATAGATAATGCTTGATTTTTAAGTAAAGTGAGAAGTTTATAAAAATTTGTGCTTTTCCTATCATATTTATTTAAACTAATTTTAAGCAAAATCCCAATATCTATACAAAGTTTTATATTAAGTGCAGGAACACGTGCTTATTATTCTGTCTTTTTGGATTCTTTTAAAAAATTATTTAATTTAAATTAGGAAAATATGTGTGTGAGTACATGCAATATCCACTGAGTTAGCCTTGCTTCAACGAGCTGACCGGCTAGTCTATGAGAGTATGAGCATAGGAGCCAGCAGAGCACTATTTACAAATCAATTAAACCATCATCTATGGCACTCACACGTCCTTGGCATGTACTTCTGTTACTAGGATAAATTTCCCTTTCAAAATTTCCCTTGAGACCACTGGGTCACCATAGAATTTGGTAATGTCACCAAGGACAAAGGCTCATTTAATGCCATCTGTTCATATTTATGTTCTAGAACATTTCACACATCACACCTTTTAAAAGACCTAGAATGAATGGAGTAATTTTGGAAATTAGTTCAACTAAACTGATTGATTTCGACTCAATTGATTATGATTAAAAAAAATCATAGTTTCCATAATGACATGTTTATGTACTAACCTTTTCCTAGCCTTTCCTCTTCCATTTTAGGAACCTTAATATTTTTCTCTCACTTTATATATAAAACAAACAAAAACCACTCACTCTAGCATATCAATGTCTTTATGGTAAGGAATGTGTGTGTGTGTGTGTGTGTGTGTGTGTGTGTGTGTGTGTAGGTGCATTTCCCAAAAAATGGGAAAGTCCAACAAACAGGTCAAGTATCCAGTTACCTTATATGAACAAGACCTTTAGAAAGTCTATAAACAGATTTACAAAAAAAAAGAGTGTGCTTTTCTGAAAATCATAAAGATGGAATGAATGAACATTCTGAGAAATTAACGTAACTCAGTCCTAGCCAGTCTTGCCAGAAAAGCAGCAAGTCAACCAAGAAAGATTATTTCAAAGGTTTGAGAACATGACATCTCCTTGGGAAGCAAAATCAATAATGAAAATGGAGTAATAAACAAAAAAAAAGGAAAATCATCCTTTTGCATTTGTAAAAGTAGAGATTGAAAGGAAGGCAAATAAAAAACTTTGATGAAATATGACTTCTAACACAGATTATATTATTCCTGTTACTTTTAAAACTTTTTCAAAATAAAACTTTTCATATCTGTTGGAAGTTAGTATTCCGAAGGTTTGAATGGCCATCTATAATTAGTAGGGTTTACATAAAAAATATCTTTATTGAAATAAAAACAACCATTTTTGTTAGTTATACATAAAGTCGTTTTCATTTTATATTCCATGTGTTACCCAGACTTCATTATCAAAAATTACATGCCCACTGCTCACAGTAGCTATGAGCCATTAACCCAATGTACTGAAATTATATATTGCCTTAGGAGTTGTCTATTATATGAGAAAATCAAATGTAAACCCTAGAGTGAAAAGTCTTGACATTATTTAGTATAGGAAATACAGTGCATTGAAGACAAAATAATAAAAATAATTCAGGATATTTGACTAACTCTGTGGAAGGTAAATTGTGGTTTAGAGCAAAATATAAATTACCTGTGTTTTCTTTTTACTGTTTCAGAGAAATCATATGCTACCAAATATTGCTAATTGAAAAATGGTTACTTAGTTGATTATCTTATTCTCCCTTTTCAGTACTATATTATGGGATGCATGAATAGATACTTTATTAATTATAAAGATAGTACCTTATGAAATTGCTTTTGTTCATCCATTCAAAACCAGCTAATGTGCCATCTATAAACAGTTGAGTACCTATTCTCTTCCCAGTGAGTGTGAAGGTATGTCACACATGTGTATGAATATAAACCAAAAGTAAATTTGAAGAAATATCCTCTTATTCATCTTTGGGCTGGCAGGACAGAAATACTTATTATTTGTTTATTTAAAATACCTCAGACTTGTCTATTTTTCTGATTCTGTTATCTCTTTTTTTCTTTATTAAAAATTTTTGTATTCATTTTACATACCAACCACAGATTCCCCTCTCTTCCCTCCTCCCTCTCCCCTCCCCAGCCTTTCCATTCCCCATTCTCTCCTCTGAAAAGGTAAGGCCTCACATGGGGAGTCAGCAACCCTGGTACATTCAGCAACCCTGGTTGAGGCAGGTCCAAGATTTTCCCTCTGCAACAAGACTGAGCAAAGTGTCCTGCGATAGCTCATGCACCAGGAATATACTCTGATCCTACTGCCAGGGGGGCCCTTAAGCTACACAACTGTCTCACTTACATAGAGGGCCTAATCCAGTCCAATGTAGACTCCACAGGTGTGGGTCTAATGTTCACGAATTCCCACTAGCTTGGTTTGGTGGTATTGTGTTCCCCTAAATAAACTTATCTGGGGTCAAAGACAGAACAGCCACTAGATACAGAGGCCAGAAAATGGTAGCACTCACACCTTTAATCCCAGCACTTGCGAGGCAGAGATAGGCAGACTCTGTGTATTCAAGGATACAGCCAAGCATGGTGACTCATGCCTTTAATCCCAGGAAGTGATGGCAGAAAGCAGAAAGGTATAGAAGGTGTAAAAACCAGGAACTAGAAGCATTTGGCAGGTTAAGCATTTGACTGGTTATGCTTTCAGGCTTTTGAGCAGCAGTTCCGCTGAGACCCATTCAGATGAGGACTCAGAGGCTTCCAGCCTGAGGAAACAGGATCAGCTGAAGAACTGGCGAGGTAAGGTAGCTGTGGCTTGTTCTGCTTCTCTGTTCTTCCAGCATTCACCCCAATACCTGGCTCAGGTTTGATTTCATTAATAAGACCTTTTAAGATTTGTGCTACAGCTTGGATTGCCACCATCTTTATGCCCCTTGCTCATTTTTAATTAGTTCTTTGGGAATTTCATACAATGCAATTTTACCATAATCACCCCTTTTCCACCCCGTCCAGATCCACACATCCCTATTTGACTATATGCAACTTTTGCGCTTTTTTTTTAAACCCTCAAGAACAGTTTGAGATTCCCTTTTCATCTTAGAGCATTGCCTTTCATTGGAGCCTGGTCACCCTGGTCATGGCCACACCGTTAAAAATTAACTGATTCTTTCCAAAAGACAATCAGTTGTCAATAATTCCTTGTGCAGAGGGGTGAGATTTAATTACCATTTCCCCTATACATGTTGGAATTGTGTCAGACTTGAGTTTGAATAGTACTTGAACATGCTGTCACAAGCCCTGTGTGTTCTCACGTGTAATTGTCCTGCTGTGTCCATAAAACATGGTTTTCTTTTAGTCAAGCACCAACCTTGTATCTTTCACTGTTTCTATGCCCTCCTCCACAGTAATATCTGAGGCTTGGAAGAAATTGGGTAATATAGGCTTCCTATATATTGAGCAATCCTCAGTGTAATTTTCTCTGTGCCTAGACAAGTTGTGAGTCTCTATATTAATCAACATTTACTCTAAAAACAAAGGTCTTCTGACTAAGTTTGACAAGCGATGTAATGTATAGGTAACATGATTAGCTATGAGGACTCAGCTTAGTGCTATGTCCATTCAGCAGCATAACAGAGGTAGGCTCTTCCCTAGGGCCTAATACATATATAATAACAAGTCCTTTGCCAGAGAGCTGTAAGTTTCAACCTGTGGGGCATGTCTTAAATCTGGATGGAAAGTAAGTGGTTACTCTCATGACACTCATACCAATATCATAGCAGTGAAGACATTTTGCTTGCCAACTCATTATTGTATTACACAGGGTTCACATCTGGATATTATTGGTATTTGTAAATGTAAAGAATCTTTCTAAGTTATCAGGTTTGCATAGCATCATTTGAAAAATAATTAATGAAGTAATAAGAGGAGAAGGAATATGAGAAAATAAAATATTTTTTGTTTAAGTCACCTGATCTATGATATTTTTATTAGTAGCTAACAATTTACATTTAGAATTTAATTCAAATATTGGATGCAGCTAACTTAAAGGTTAATTTTTGTGGTTAATATTAGCAAGATTAAAATTTAGAACTAGAAAACAGTTACATTCTTAAATATAAGTTGCAATAATGGGAAAGGAAATAGAAAAGAATTTCTAATAAATTAGAAATAAAGTTCATCAGAAAATAATGACAAGGCCAGGCAGCAATGGCGCACACCTTTAATCTCAGCACTCAGGAGGCAGAGCCAGGGAGGTCTCTGTGAGTTCAAAGCCAGCCTGGTCTATAGAGTAAGATCCAGGATAGGCACCAAAACTACACAGAGAAAACCTGTCTCAGAAAAAAAACAAAAAAGAAAAGAAAAGAAAGACAAATATTTAACCAAGAGTTAACATCTAATGAAAGTCATCAAAGGTTAAAAATAAAACAGCTTTGCATATGAGAACATTATTCTCAAAGTATTTTAGAAAAACACAATCTGGTCATTTAGAAATTTGAAGTTCCTTGCCAAGTTACAAGTCCCCTGCATCCCCATCATTTTTCTTTAATCTATCAACATTTATTATCCTTGATCATAAGTTTATTATTAAGTTTGAAACATATATCTAATGTCATATATGGTTAATACTATACGCACATAAAAGGTAAATGACAAAAACAAAAACCCAAAATTTTAAAAAATGGTCTCTCTGAGAAGAATGATACAATAGAAGAAACATGAACTAAAATCACATGCTGGTGTTCAAAATTTTAAAACTTAGGATATCAGTTGAAGTATTTATAACATAAAAACATACAAACAAACAAACACACAGTTTGTGTTCATGCCAAAGCTACAAAGACTGTGGTAAAAATGGCTGCAACTCACATCAATAAAAGAAACTGTACCATGGCTTATACCACATAATGGCCGTCACATACGGATAATTGGAGATGTCAATACACAACTCTTCTCAATATCTATACAGGTCACCCAGAAAAAAAAAAAAAAAAAAAAAACTAAACAGAGAAATGCTGGAGCTAGCCGATTTTATAAACAAAATGTATCTAACAGATATTTACAGAACATTTCACCCACACATAGGAATATTCCTTATTCTGAATACCTTATGGAACTTTGTCCAAAGTTGATCACATACCTGGACACAAGGAAAGTCTCAACAGATAGCAAGAACATTGAAATAATGCCCTACCTACATCCCTGCATGTTGATCAGTGAAAATGATTTGAAGGACCTGATATAAATTAATACACCTCCAGACACCTGATTTTTGATAAAAAATCCAGAAATACTTGCTATAAATAATGGTACCTTCCTCAACAAATGTTGCTTTTAGAAACATCCAAACAGATCCATACTTAGCACCCTGCATAAAAGTCAACTCTAAATGGAACAAAAGACCTCAACATAAACCCAAATACACTAAACCCAATGGAGGAGAATTACCTGGAAAGAATATGGAATATTCTAGAACTGATTGGCACAGGAAAAAGATTTTCTGAATAGAACACTGTTAGCTGTGGCATCAAGATCATCAACTAATAAATGGGACCTCATAAAACTGAAAAACTTGCATGTGGCAAAGGACATTCTCCTTTGGATGAAACACCAGCCAGCCTACAGAATGGGGAAAAGGTTTTCTTTTTTCTTTTTTTTTTCCAACTACACATCTAATAGATAGTTAATATCTAAAATATATAAAGAATTCAATAATCAGATGTCAAAAAATTAAATAACCCAGTGAAAAATGGGGCATAGATTTAAACATAGCATTTTCTAAAGAGGATACTTACATGACTGGGACACTCATAAAAAATGTTTACTATCCTTAGCCTTCAAGGAAATGCAAGTCAAAGCTACTTTGAGAATTTATGTTTCATTCATCAGAATGGCTAAGATCAATATATCAAGTAACAGCTCTTTTTAGTGAGGGTGTGTAGTAAGAAGAATGATCATACATTTGTGGTGAGAGTGCAAACTTGTACAGCCACTATGGAAATCCATGTGATGGTTCCTCAGGAAGATGGGAATTGGTCTACCTCCAAATCCAGCTGTATCACTCTTGGACATAGACACAAAGAATACTGAATCTTAACACAAAGACACTTGCTCAAGCATATTCATTGCTACTCTATTCATAATAGCCAGAATTTGAAGAACAAAAACATAAAAAAAAGAAAACCTACATGTCTCTGAACAGAGGAATGCATAAGAAAATGTAGATGATGTTTAGGAGGACATGTTAGGAGGCTTCATGGGATAGCTTCTCTGACATCTCTAGGAGACAAAATTTCATGATAAACTCCCTGTGTTTCTGCTTCTTGGAGTATCCTGTGTCACCTTCTTCAGTGATTCCTGAGCCTTATGGGCAGGAGACATATTACAGAAATATCTGTTGGGAATGGGGCCCACAGCTCATGATTTTGATCAGTTGTGGTTTTCAGTAATGGTCTATATCTGCAGCAAAGAGAACTTCCCTTGATGAGGGGTGGGAAGCATTGTTTATTTACTTCCCTTGGAATATTGCACAGTGTTTCTGAATACTATAAAAGCTAGACCTCAGGGAAGAGGCTTTCAAGTAAGGTCCAGTTTGGGTTCCTTTGGGCCCTTTCACTCAAGTGCGTGGTGTCTAAGCAACACAGACTTGTTTTCCACCTCTGAGAGCCACAAAAGCACAACATCAATAGCAAATAATATTTTGGGAGTATCTTGGGCATGCCTGATCAAATGAGAACAGGGCTCATACCTGGTATTAGAGTTTCTGTGAAGTGGTCTAGGGTTTTTGAGGTAAAGATTGTTAAATACTAACTCACACATGTTGCTTGGATTCCTTTTTATAAACGTTATCTGTGTAAGGTGGCATCCTGTAAAATCCAGGTGACCTCAAATTACAAATCCTGTGGTAAACGCAGTAGTACAATGGTGACTAGTGAATCTAAGTTGATTCTGAAAGCATCAAAATTGGCATCAATGTGCTTGCTATGGAAATGAAAACTAAATGGTGCTAATTCTATATTTGATAACACCCTTCCATCTTTTTTTGTCACATAGCAACAATCCCATAGACAGCAACTAATCCACTGCGATTGTTTCTTGGCGTATTTTCTCCAGTCATTACCGCAGTGCTAGGGGATTTATTTTGACCATGATAGCAGGTGATTTATTATTTTGCAGCTACAGAATGAGACAGCTGAAAATGGTTTTGAAATGGAAATTATGACATTTACTGTGGGAGCAATGATCTTATACAGAAGCCAGGTGGTGACTGTTTACCATTCCAACAGATGGAAGTCCTGCAGAGGAGGTGCGTGTGTGTGTGTGTGTGTGTGTGTGTGTGTGTGTGTGTGTGTGTGTATGTGGTTTCTAGTAGCTTAAATAATGAAAGCTTCCTTTTTATTCCCTGATATAAGTTGTGTTTTGTGAAAAATTAAGTATGAAAAGTCTCTGATTTTGCTGAGAATGTAGTTCTCTGTTCATATTGATTTCCTTTCAAGTTACCACAACTCCTCTAGCCATTCCAAGTTTATAATGCTATAATGAATGTTTACCATGACCATATAATAATAAGGATGCCATGAGAGCATAATTATAAAGATTTACACAGAAATTATAGTAAACATTTGTTTCAGAGGAATTCCCTAAAATTGAATTTCTGTATATCTTTTAGGCACCACAGGCATTACATCAATATTAATTACCTTAGATATTCTTCCTTAATCTTCCTAGTTAAAGTCATATCGCAGGTTATATTGTTAAATATTTAATTCAAAGGAACATTGCATGTTCTCTCATTCTCTCTGTGTTGATACAAAAACAACAAGCTGGTATTTTGCATATATATATTATATCTTTATAACCTGATAAGTCTTAGATTAATAGGAAGGTTTTTACCTAGGCTTTGATTCATATTCTAGCTGTAACTATTTGAATAACAATCAAGATAAGTTTAGAAAGTATATAAAATTCTAGCTCATAAATAATTTGTTTTTGAGATAATGAATCTTCAGCATGTATCACTTTTTTCCCTCAGAACTTTAGTATATAAAGTTTCTTGATCTTTTGCAATATAATGGCCTCTTATTAATATATATTTTTCCTAAACATGTAATTATGACCTGTTCAGTCTACATATACAAAGCTATTTATTTGTATGCTGTATATTATTTTTCTCCCCCAGAAAAGACACACTACAACTCTTTCTTAATGGGGAAAATGAAATGCTGACAATAAACACCTTGATGGGAAGCTGAAATGTGCTCAAAATCACCTTTGAATAATACCATGGGTGTTGCTTGGGCGACAGAAGGGTGCTAGTTAAACCTTGACAAAAATTACCCCAGGTGAAATATTACATACTTAAAGTTTATGCACTCATTCTGAATGAAGAAGGAAACAGTTTTAATGCACATTATGTTACAAGAACTCTCACTTTGCATACCTTAGTATGAGTTTCTTTTATGACTCTTGGCTTCTAATTTCCAGTTCTGTCAGTGTGAAGGTGCTAAATAATTCTATTTCCACTCTGTCCATGTGCAAAAATACTTTTATACCAAAAGTTTTCATCATTTAGTTTCACTTCACTTTTATTTAAAATATGCAATTTAATTGATCATTTTATTCCTCCTGCACTTGCAACATACACTTTCTTTGTACCATTAACTTTAATATTCACTGACACTGAGTACTTTCACATTTACTCCATAGAAACACCTTACTATTACAATTGCTTGCTTAGTCTCCTCACATTAATGTTCCGTGTCTCCATATAAACGTACTGTTATCTTTTGGGGAACAGTTAAAATATTTGGGTATATACTTGGTGACAAAAATATATTTCTCTAATAACTAGCAAAAGAGTATCCCTATGATAACTGTCTCCTCTGTACACAAAAATAAATGTTTCAGGAGATGAAATAAATGAATTGTTAGACTATATTTTGTTTTCACTTCATTTATTTTACGAGTAAATGAAAACTGTCTTTTTGTTTTGCTTTCTCTATCAAATAAGAGGCTACTTCATTCCCTTTTCAAGTAACTTGATTGGAATTCTACAGCTTCCAAGACACAATCTCACAGCCAAGGCCATGATCTCATGGCTATTACAATCTTTCTCCCTCATCATTGGCAATGTTCCCTGAGCCATAGCTTCTGGGGTGTTTTTAGACATACCCTTTGGGTCTAGACTCAAATTCTCAACCACGTGACTATTCAATGTGAGATGAACCAAGGACACCAATAGACATGCCAAAATAGAGAGGGAAAAGCACACCATTGTCTACCACACACAATGACCAGAAGGCAACTACCAAAGTTGGGAATGAGAGAGGTGGTCCTCTGCAGAGAACAAACCAATTGGTTGTCCAGTACCAAATAATTAGTTCTAAAAACATACGTACCAGTAACATTCTTCAATTCAACAGGTTGTACTTAGTAATATATATACATGTATACACCTATACATGCATGCAATAACAAGATGTAGAGACCCACAGCCAAACATTAGGCAGCAGTAGTGGAACCCCATGGAATAGAAAGAGGAAAGATTGTAGGAGCCAGAAATTTTGAAGACACCAGGAGAACGAGGTCCCCAGAATCAGCTAAGCAGGGCTCATAGGGACTTAGAGAGACTGAAGCATCCATCATTGAGCCTGCATGGTTCTGAACAAGGTCCTCTTCATATGTTATGGTCCTGTAGCTTGGTGTACCCGTGGGACTCCCAACAGTGCAAGAGGGGTGCTGTGACTCTTTTCCCTGTTCTTGGGACCAGTTTCCTCCTACAGGGTTGCCCCATGTAGCATTGTGCCTTGTCTTATCTCATGGTGTTATGCTGTGTCTTGTTGATATCCCTGGGAGTCTGACTCTTTTCTGAAAGGAAACTCAGAACAGTGGATCTGGGGGGGAGGGGAAGTTGGGAGCAGAGATGGAAGGGGAAACTGTGGCTGGGGTGTCTTGTATGAGAGAAGAGGGAAGGAAAAGATAAAAGGAAGAAAAGTGAAAAGAAAAAAAACTAGAAAGAAAACTAAGGTCGTAAATTTGAAGGGAAGCAAGGTGGCATATAAGGGGGGATTTGGAGGAAAAAAAGGGAATAGAGAAATGTTCTAAACTACAATCTCAAAATATAAACAAACAAAAAGAATTTCTACAACACCCTAGTAACCCAGTGACAAATTTACTTTTGCGGCTACTTTCCTGTCCACAAATGATATATTTCTCCCCTAGCTGCTTGATTTCAGAGAAAATGTTTCTTTGAGATAAAAATACAATTTTTGAGATAATATAGAAAATTATCAAGTATATATATATAAATATATATATACATATATATGAAAATATGTAGCAACATTTTTTCTAAAAAACTATAAATTAAACCTTAGAAAAATATATGAATCAAAAGGAAGCTCAAAAATTGAGAATTAAAATACATTAATGGGAATATTTAAAACTATTACTATAAGGCTAATTTACAAATATTTTATTAATAATTTGACAATTCTGTATAATAAATTTTTATCATTTTCAGCTAATGCCATATTTTCTTTGAATTTTCCTTCTCTGTCTTTCTCTTTTCACTTTTGTTTGCTTTTACTTTTTCTTTTCCTTTTTTCTCCATCAAGTTCAATGATATTTTCCAACTACTCCTGTGTTTGGGGCCGTCCCTTCAGTGTGGCTTAACTATCAGTGGTCACATCATTAAAGAAATACACTCTTCCTATTGCAACAGACATCCAATGTTAGTGTTTCTTGTGAGATTGCATTCCCACTTTACCCTTCCATGCTGGGATTTTGTATGTCTTGAGCATGAGATAGAATTTTGGGGTGCAACCTCCCTGTAATGGTAGAAGAATAAAGTATTCTTCAAGTTAGCCCTCATGTATCTCTCTCACAATCTTTCCACATTATGAACACCATAGAGAGGGATTTTCTATGTATTTTAGAAATAAGTCAATACAGAAATATGAAAGAATAGACTTAGTTCAACCTCGAAGTGGAGAGAGAAAAATCTTTCATTATTCAAAGAGGTTGCTTTCCCCAAAACACAATTTTCATTATCTCTTCTGCAGGCTTTAGAGGTTAGCACCAGAAGAAAGGAGAATTGGCTTTGACAGTCCCAGAACTACTGTCCTGGTAAAATATTTTTCAGTACCACAATGTGAGAAATAAGTCAGATTAGTAGTGTGTGTGTGTGTGTGTGTGTGTGTGTATGTGTGTGTGCATGTGCGTGTATGTGTGTGTGTATGCATGTATGTGTGTGTTGCATGTGTGTGTGTATGTGTATATGTGTGTATGTGTGTGTGCATGTGCATGTATGTGTGTGTGTATGTTTGTGTGTGTGTGTGTGTGTGTGTGTGTGTGTGTGTGTGTGGCTTCTGGACTCCAGGGCATGTGATGGGGTTTGACAGACTCCCAGAATTCCTTGGGTAGAAGGTTTCCTGAATCCTTGGTCCTGTTTCATACTTTTTGGCTGTGATTTTATGATTTCACTGTATGTGTGTATGTGTGTGGGGGGGTCATTTAATGTATGTCACACTTAGGACTAAGCACTCTACATTATTTTATTCTGGGCACATTAATGAATTGAGCATCTTTGTTAATTATTATCTACTGCAAGAATTATCTGTCCCAAACTTGCACAAATCTGTTTTTTTTTCACATGCTAATCATGGATTCAGGAGAGGCTAGCTGAGCTTAAACCTCTTGGGGAAATTATTAGCTAAAGGATTTCAAAGGCGAGTAGTCACTGCCTTCAGGTTTTTAATGACGGATGAATCTAACATAACAGTCTCCAATAACATTTACACATTCCTGTTCACAAAGATGGCAGTGATTAAAGTCAGTAGGGCACAAAAGCAAAAGAAAACAACCCGAATATCGGGAAGAGACTTGTGCAGAGAAGACTGCATTCATGAGGCTAGGAGGAAGAAGAAAGACTAGAGCCCAGAGTAATTAGAATGCACTGGATACAGTTACCAAACTGTCCAAAATTAATCTGATCGTTAATAAAAATACACTACTGCATACCAAATTGCTTTAAAAATTAGTTCCTTATGAAAATAAAAATAGTACCTCCCTTAGTTAGCTTTGTCAACATGGTGTGGTTTAGAATCATCAGATTAGAAAGCTAAGGTTAAAGAGTTGCGTAGACAAAAATAAAGCTGTGGGGATTTTCATAGATCATCATAATTGTTCATTGATGTAGGAGGTTCCAATGCACTGTGGGCAGCACCAAACCCTAGGGGCGTGATGCTAGCTGCACGGGAATACTAACTAAGCCTGAGCCCAAGAGCAAGGGAGCAAGCAGCGTTCCTTCATGGTTTCAGCTTTATGCTCCTGCTTGTGTTTTTTCTCTGACTTCCTTTAATAATGAACCAGGTTGTGGAATTTTGCAATAAATAAACCTTTTATTTCAAACTTGCTTTTGTTAGACTACTTTATCAGAGCCACAGAAAGGAAATCAGAACAATGCCTTTCTGAGATATTTGCTAATATTTTGACTAAAGACATAGATAATGATTATATACCACTGATTATTTTTACTTTATTATTAATACAGTAAAATAAAGAATTGTTTTTTTTATATCCTTTAGAAGATTCTTTTCAATGTGAAGTGAGGCCCACACATAAATTTAAAAGTATAATTTAAATATTAGAAAAATATTAAAATGCATTAAGCCAAATGACAGAGAATATTGATTTAAGGACCAGGTCAATCACAAAATTCTAAATATGATTCCATTATTTTATGAAGAGTATACCAGTGTACAAAATTAAATATTCATACATATTTTAAATTTCTGAAATTTATAACTACATACTACAGAAGAAGACTTTCATTTTATCCTCTTTTTCTTAACTAGACATTTAAGTTTTTCTCAATAAATTGGCATAAATTTAAACGTGTTGACAGAAAACAGCAATAAACTTAAAATCAGTAAGTGTTTATTCTGAGACAATTCTGTGAACATGTCCCAAGAACATGGACTCAGGTTACTTCAAGTGACATGTTCCAATGTAGAAATGGTTTTATGAAAGTTTTTATAGTCACAGAATAAAAGACAGAAATCAAGGCTTTGCCAAATACATTAATTGGAGCAGCATGATACAGCAGAGCAAATAAATCTCCTCTATAGGGTATAGATGCTATTTAACATTCTTAATTCCAGAGTGGTAGAAACCAAAGTCTATTAAGCTAATGCATTCCTAAAGGTTTTAACTTGAAATTCACAAGTAAATTATGTTAGATCCAGAGTTGGGCAATCCAAGTGATTATTCAGGACACTAAAGATATCCCACTATATTTTCAGGAGTTTGTGTCAATAAAGTCTTATGTGATCTTCAACATATGTGTTACTATCTCCTTAGAACTTCAATTTATATCTTTTATTTTTGTATTTACTGAAATAAATACTCATTAAATGTGTTAGTCTTTCTGGACTCTTTTTGTGTAGCTTTGTGCCTTTCTTGGAACTCACTTGGTAGCCCAGGCTGGCCTTGAACTCACAGAAATCTCCCTGCCTCTGCCTCCTGAGTGCTGGAATTAAAGGCATGTGCCACCACCGCCCGGCCTTTCTGGACTCTTAATAGTGTACTTCCAAACTTATTAAAGACTTAACTACTCTGAGTTATAGAGGCTGATACAAAGTCATGATGCCAATAGCTTCAAGGTCTATTAAGCCTGTGTCAGCTTCAAAAATGTTTCCCAGGGATAGAGGGAATGTAAATCTAAGTAGACAGAACACAATGGGAAATCTGGGAGGGTAGCTACAATTGGGGAGGTCTGAGTGTCATCAATACAAAAGGAGATGGAAGGAAGAGTTACACAAAGGATATTTTTTAAAGCATCATGGGATATATATATATATATATATATATATATATATATATATATATATAAATGAAGTTGTGCTATTTGGGCTGACAGTATTCTACAGAACGTTCCCAACAATGCTCTTCATAAGAGCTACACTACATAACAAAAGCCCTAGTACTAGGCATGATAAATTCAAATTGTTGATCAGGGTAGTTCAAGTGATGCACACAACAGTATAGATCATTGCTACTGCACTTGGTTACCTCACAGAGGTTTTATTACTGTTGAAAACATCCAACACTGTAGACACAGGGAAATTGAAGCTTGAATATTCAAATATTGAAATAGAATCTGAATATTCTCCCTATGAATTTTCTTTCATAGTACCAAAGCAATTTACTGTACAAGTTCCAAATTAAGTAAGCAGCCAATAGCCCTACCCAAATTTGACACCTACAAAATACAATATACCGCACAATAAGATATTTTAAATGAGCGGGAGTAGCACAGGTATTTTAGTGCAGCTAACCAACAGCTTTCTTTTTTGTTTTGTTTTGTTTTGTTTTGTTTTGTTTTGTTTTTCGAGACAGGGTTTCTCTCTGTAGCTTTGCACCTTCCCTGGAACTCGCTTTGGAGAACAAGCTGGCCTTGAACTCACAGAGATCCGCCTGCCTCTGCCTCCTGAACAGCTTTCTAATAGGACTTAACACCACTCAATAGGAGGAAAATCATGTCCTGTACCAGACATCTGGCCAACTACCAATGACTAGTGAGATCACAGAATTCAGATAAGAACCTTCCTAAGAGCATTCTAAATCTTACTCTTTTTTAAATTTAAATAGCATTTTTTCATCTATTTTACATACAGACTGCAGTTGCTCCTCCCTCCTCTCCTCCACTTCCTAACTCTGCCCATGCTTCTCATCTACCTCCCTCCCCTTCCACTCCTCCTCCTCCATCTCCATTCAGAAAGGGGCAGGCCTCCCACGGGCTTGAACAAAGCATGGCACATCATGTTGAGTCAGGACCTAGCTCCTCCCTTTCCTCAAGGCTGGGCAAGGTAATCCAGAAGGGGGAACAGGTTCCAAAAGCCAGCTAAGTGCCAAGGACAGGTCATGATCTCACTGCTAGGAGCCTTACAAAGAGGCCAAGCCACACAACTGTCACACACATGCAGAGGGCCTAGGTTGGTCCCATGGAGGCTCTCTAACTAAATCTTACTCTTATCATCATGGAAAAGTATATATTTATCCCTCATCAAAGGAGACTTTTAATTCAGGAAATAGACCATAATAAAAACACAACAGCTCATAAAGCAGAGATTAAATGATCCTGTGGATGCTAGGTTCCCAGATAAATGTACAACACAACTCTTGAAGCAAAGGCTCATTAAATGTGGAATTGAGAGAGAAGAGGATAAAATGGGCGGATTAGAAAGCCTACTATGAGATTGTTTCTCCCTGAAGTGACAGAGAAACTATACCCATGATACTTAAAAATATGGCTGCTTAAATAAGATCTAAAGAATGATATTGCCAATTGACAAGCTAACACCGAATGGGGAAGTCTTATGGGGTCCCACTCCTAGAGAAAGAACGGCACAAAACTAAGGAGTGCTAAAAGAGGGAGAATTTGTCATCCTCAGGGATGTGTCCCCTAAGTCGTTGTCCAAATCATATACACACAAGCCATAATAAACAGACTCAGTATTTGGTACTCACATATTCATTAATGTATATGTAATATACATAACCACTTATATAATAATTGTTATATATCTTATTGTTTTATATATAACTGTTATAATGTTATACATAAAGAATTATAATAATATATTATAAGAACAACTACTAATAAAACAATAAAAACAAAATATAATATATAAAATTAGCTGTATTATTACATATTACTGTTATGTAATATATTGTTATATTGTTTATATAACAATATAAATTAGATATTATTTACTGTTATATTGTTTATATAACAACATGTAATCTATAATTATATACATATATAGTTATCAGTTAAGTGGGAGTGAACGGGAGGGACATGGGAGTGTTTGAAGGAAGGGCAGAAGAAACAGGGAGAAAAGATATTTATTTTATTGAAATTAATACAAATTGATTAAAAAATGAAAAATGTTTCTACATAGCACTGAATGAATATAGCTTATTTAATGAATTGTCTTATTACAATTCTAATAGTGTGATTCTGTGTTGGTTTTATTTTGAAGTGTGCTTGTGCATGTGAGAGAGGGTGTATGTTTGTAAATGTGTTTGCATGTTCATTTGTGGGTTGTGACACACATGCACCACAGTGCATTTGTGTTAGCATTTCTAGTCCTTACAGACAAGGTATTTGCACAGTTTACTGAATGAAACTAATTTACCAAAGACATTCTGAAATTTTCAACATTCACATTGTCCTGTAGGGATGAAGAGGACCTAAAAGAGTTTCTGCTACTGTGTCTGAGGATCTGAAGGCACAGAATTAGCCTTTTGTGGCAAGTACTGCTTTTCACTGACTTTTCTCTAATGCCTGTGTTTCCTGGCACTAACAGTCACACTGATTTATCCTTTTATCCTTGCTATTTTCATACTGTACTGTCAGTATTCAGTAGATATTTAATTGGCTAGTGAACAGCAAATTAAAAAAAAAAACTAGAGTTTCCATTTTATGTATTTAATTTTTGACTAAGAAACCAATTTATAATTTTATCAAAGTTATTTTTATTGCATGTTTAGAATATGCAATGCTGCAATCATGATAAAATGGATAGAATTCATATCTTTGAGAAAAAATAGAACAACAATTCATTGAAGAAAATGCTACTTCAAGAAGAAAGTGGTTCATGGCTGAAGTAACAAACTGGAACAAAATAGGGTTAGCGTTCTTCACTCCAGCATATGGACTATGCAACATTAACAGCCAAGCTAATGGAATCAACATTCAAAACCACTGTGCTGACTACAATTAGGATGGGCTTTATGGAATTATATTTGGACAAGGTTTCCACCTGAAAATTGCTGTAGTTCAGATACTAGATTGACTCAACATTGGGTACAGTCATTTCAATTTCAGTTACAATTTTTGACAGACATCTAGCTATAGTTCACTGTGTGAGGAGAAACTTTTAAGACAGACTTACAGTAGTTATGTATGTAGAGATAGGCCCAACCTAAGCCAATTTCACAAGTTCCATCTTAGTTTAATTATATTGATGCTATATCTATGCCAGTTTCTATAAATCATTTTATTTTTATAAATTTGAGATGAAGTAATTTGTAGATTCCTCTTGTATCATAAAACTGACAGCTAAGTGGTAGAAAGGGAAAAAAGAATAGATGTTTTAACTTATTTATTTTTATTATGAAGATTTTCCTCATAATTTGCTTGCTAAAGTAGCACTCATGTCATAAAATTTTAACAGCCAATGACCTGATTAAATGGTGATATAAAATATTCTTACTTGACTTGAATTTCAGTCATATCTTTTGGCTGCTGGAAATATTTACTATGTACATAACCAATTAAAACTCATAATAAGTAGCTTCCCAAGTCCTGGGTGATAAATTTTATGTTGTGTCTTCTGACACAATGCATAAAGACATTGAAACTAGGTCATGGGACTATTTTTTCACTCTATAACTAAAACATGCAGTATCTATTTAGTAATTAATGTCAAAAGTAACATATACACTAAGTATATGTTTACATTATAAAATGGTTTGGTCTTCATACTTAGCTTTCTTTTTGTAGATAATCCCTCTTTTTCTGGCAAGTCATATCCATTAAATTTATGAACCAACTAAAGAGGATCCAGTTAGATGTGATTTTATTTTCCTGGTATGCTTTTTAAAGAAATCATCACAGTCTGTCAGAATCATATAATGCCCCACGTTTTAGCATTCTGGAGGCAAAACTCTCTCTCGACTTTAAATCCGGGAGTAAATATTATAGGAAAATGAAATATTTGTACTGTTAAATATCAACTAAGCTATGATAAAATTTTAATGTGTTTGTTTTAGAAAATTGTTACTTGGGAGTTGGACAATATACAATTGAAAACTAGAGCCTCCACTAAAGGTAAATGCCAAAGTGAGGCAAACATGAAAAACAAACAAAATCTCTAAATAGATTTTAAAGCTTATAGATGGGTAGTTGCTTACACCCTTGGAAAGATCCTAAATGTAAACATATAAGTTTGCATCACCGTCTGATTGTTTGTTTTACTGTGGTATAGGTATATAAGGAGACAGGTCAAGTTAGGCTTCCCCTCTGTCTGAAATCAAGCAAAGTTGGACCCACATTCAAGACCTATATGGCTTTATCTACTCAAGTGTTTTTTTAAACTGTTCATTTATTTTAAATTTTCATTTTATTTTTAACTTATATATACTAAAGTTTGGGTTCTTGCAAATTAGTAACATAATCACAATAATGTCGGTGTATACTATTATAGGAGATGCCTCAAGGACTACTCATTATTTGTAGATCATTAATTTGTGATGAATCTACCTACCTCCTAAATTAAGCTCAAAGTTAAGCATCATTAAGTAAACTAACAGCCCAGGAGAGGAGAGGAGAGTAAAAGGAAAGAGAGGAGAAGAGAAGGAAGGAGAAGGAGGAGAGGAGAAGGGAGAGAGAGACAGACAGAAAAAGATATGGAGACAGAGATTAAATTTTGAGGCTGGCACAGAAGAAATTAGAGAAATAGAAACAGTCATTATTCAATTTCAACTTGCTTTGAAAAGCTTTTCTAATTTAAAAAGCGATTATTGGTTGTACATTCTCCTCTAGTAAACATGATTCATTTCACCAGCACCGATTAGATAGCTAGGTTTCCAGTACCAAGTATAGTATTCTTCATGTTGAGTGGGTCATAAGTTTTCACCATAATCAAGAAAACTTCTCTCTCTAGTAGATGGAAACCATTACAGAAAACCACAAGCAATTAATTTGTAGAGTTGTGGAGCCAAGTACCAATGGATACACCCATAAAACTTTTCCATAGCTAAAGATTAAAGGTGATTTTACGCAAAAGGGGACAGGAAGATTGCAAGAGCCAGAGGAACAGGGAGTTTGCTGCAAAATACTATCTCCTAGGAACATCAAAAGCTACCTCCCAAAGTGTCGCCAAAATCAATGCCCAAACATGAGCTGAGCAAGAAGGACATTAAAAGACATGCTAAATAACAGTAGGAAGAATCATTAAGGCCTGATCCCTACACAAAGAACTATAGGCAACTGGATAAAGCAGGGCCTGGAAGATATGGCCCTCCCCATGGAAAAGCACACCAGCTGCTTGTGCAATGTCAAATAGTCAGCTCTGAAACACACATACACACATAACATTATATGGAGTGATCAGATTATATTTAGGATTATATATGTATATAATATACATATATATGCATAAAATAACAACATAGGAGAAAATGAGGCCATAAATTTGAAGGAGACCAAGGAAGGGTTTCTAGGAGGGTTTGGAGGGAAGAAGGGGAAGGGAGAAATGCAATTAAAATACAGACTCAAAGCTAAAAGAAAAGCATGGAGAATGAAGAGGAAGTAGAGGAAGGAGGAGGAGGAAAGGAGAAAAAAATGATAAACTAGTTTGGTTCTTTCCAAAACTAAAATACAATGAAATGGATAAAACTTGGTATTCATGACTGAGATTGATATTTGGCAAGAAACATTCAGAAAGACTGCCCTAGAAGAAGACCCAAGAAGAATGTGTTCAGGTGTAGTAGTGTTTTTCTATAATCTGAATATTAGCCTCTCATGTTATTCTCCAACTCCAAAGAACTAAGAAAGATTCACTAAATTACAGTTCCTGTCAAATAGTAAACCAAAAAAGTCTAAAAGTGGAAAGGAAAGAGTTTGCTAGGACATTTCAAGAGTAAGATCACTACATTGTCATGAGATGAGCATGGATTAGTAGTGAGTGGCAGAGACTACTTACATGCAGGAGTTGATGGGAAAAGAAGTGTCAGATAATACCAACAGATCCTTGGTAGTAAAAACAGGGTGCTGAATGTAAGCTCCATTTTAGAAGAAGCCAGAACATACTTTGTAATGTCAATGAGCCTTTAAAGTAGGTGATTTAATGCAGGAAGAATGGAAGTCAAAATAATGAAGTCACCATGGTGTTGTTGAACTCTTTCATGCAATTCCTGTATTGAGGAAAACCTTGGCCCTCATATTTTGAGTCCAAAAAGCAACAGAAAGTCAACTTACATTCTTCTCAGCTGTAGGTTTATGTTCTATGACATGGCATCCATGGTTTTTGTATGATCAGTAAAATTATTTTGACATTTACATTTTGCTAATACTTGCTCCATAAAATCCTTTCTCAATATACTTCATTGGATTTTTATGAATTTGTGAAATAAAGTAGTGTGATAAAAATGTATATGAATATGTATATATACAAGTATAAAATTTTTCTTTCTGAAACTGCTAAATTATAAATAATGTTACAAATTAAATTTATAAACAAAATCAAATAAAGTTCCCAGTATTTAGTAAGTATATTTACTGGGATAAGTATCTATGATCAGAATCCAGTCAGATGGAAGTGTACTTTGCATAGACCCCAACAGGAGTAAGAGATAGGAGAACTTTGGGACATCTCGGCCAGTTGCCATCTGATGTTGCATCCCTTCTTTAAAAATATTAGATGTGTGTTTGTCCAGGATGTGCCTGAGTACTATCAGTGATGTGGAAACCATCATGGCCTGAGGTTCAACCTCCATGGAGACTGCCTAGGGTATGTGTGGACAGCTGTGAATGGTAGAATATCCTACTGTACATTTAGCTAGAATTGGACTCCATGGAGTTTCCACTTTTCCTTCCAGATTGAAACTGCAGGGCCATCAGCAGCCAATCTGAGGCCTCTCACACATGAGAGCTCTTGGGCTGTTTGTGAGGGGCTCTCAACTCCCCCCTAGAGCTTTCTCATCTGCAGATTCAATATCTACAATTTCTGTGAGGAGGCTTCATCTGTCATGCTGTCAATTCCGTTCAGGAAGCTGGGCTCCAGCTCTGAATGTCATCCTCTTTATCAATATCTTTCTTGAAGTCAGTGATTACAGCGGAACACTCTGAGATTCTATCCAAGGACAGGCAGAGCTGTCGCCTCCCTTATTCTATGCTCCTATCACTGCTCTTTTTCTGTATGTCTATCAATATCACCCGATGAAACTGACTTTTCTTGGCAGTGTGGTGCACAATGACTCATGTTATGAGCTTGATTCACTGTTGCTGCCTTTGATTTTGCTGTCAAGAAACTGTCATATTATTTTTTTTAAACCAGTAGTGTTTTTCCTTCTCTGTGTTTGTACAGTAACTTTGTTAAATATTTTTGTATTTTCCTGTTTCCCTTCTAAAAAACTCAGATTATACCAGACTAATTTTCATCATAAAAGCTTAATGCATTTCTCTCACATGTCAAGATATTTTGAAATGCTGATCTTGCAATTCTGTAGCTCCTCCACATTTCAAAATTTAAAATCTTGACATATCAGGCTTTAAAATATATTCTTCTAATAAAAGGTCCCAAACTTTTATCCAAGACCAATGCATAACTATACACATATGGATTACAAATTTTCTACAATATTTAAAGCTTATTTCAGTTAACTACATTGGGTTTTCCACATGTGTATTACAATAAAGGGGAGGGGTATTTGGAGTAGAAGCTTCAGGGTAGCAAGGTTTGAGTTTCTAATGTTTTTCTTACAAAGAGGAAAGTAAACATGTGCTGAATGTGATTAGTGATGCTATCTACATGGTTGTGTAAGACAGACAAAAAAGCTACACAAAATTATTTCTTGTATACAGACACACATACATGAGTGTGTGTGTTCTTATCATATATTTCTATTTTTCATAATTCAACAAAACAAAAAGTCATAGAGTAACATATCTAAAATTTTCACTAGTTACCTTAGTATATATAACAACAAAAACAGATAAACATTGACACCTGATACAGACAAAACTGAATTTTCAAAGGTTGATTTGTCATTCAAGTAGAAAGGCATTGGTATTGGAGGTGTATAAAAAATCTGCCTTTCATTTTTGCTCCTGAACATATCCGACATGTGAGAATTCACGTCTTTATTTGCAGCCAATCTAAACATAAAATCTATTGAAAATATTTGTGTATGCTATCCACAGCTCTACTTTATGAGCCAGGAATTCATGAAAATGGCTCAGTTTGGTGTTTTGGCACATCTCTTATTGGTCGTTGGAAAACCAGAGAATAACAAGGTTTGAAAAAATTGGATTGAAAAGAGCTGCATTGAACTGACTGAACGGTTTATGATTTGTGTAAAGTTTTTTTTTTTTTTAATTTTAACCAAATTTCTCCATCCTCAACATCATCCTATCCCAGTGTACATATGAAGTAATATTTAAGGAAAATGCCTTTAATATTACATATTTTTGATATTATGATATGGTTACAACATTTCTCCCTTCTCTTTTCTTCCTCAAGCCCTCCCATCCCTTCAAATTCATAGTCTCCGCGAGGCCCCATTCCCAGGGAGTTATGCAGATTTCCGACAGCCACCAATATTGAAGGCAGCCTTCTTCATGGAAACCAGCTGTACACAGCAGCAAGAGAGGGAGCTGGGTAATCTTCACTCTCCCTCATATCCTCCAATTTCAATTCCCCAGTCTCAACCTAGCCCTGTAGCAGGCCATTCACCAGGGCCTCTTTTCTCACTCCTTGAGTCCCTGGGGGTTTCACAAATCCTCCTGTCCGACTCAGCATTCCTCCCTCCTGCGCAGCCTTTCAGCTCCCAGGCTTCTAACCCACCCCCATTCCTTCTTTCCTCTCCCAAAGTGTAGGATCTGGACTACAGTCTCAAAATGATGACATCAATGGAGCAAAATGAATTTCCCATCAACATGTCTTAACGCTACAGAGATCTCACTTCTTCCTTGACAAAGGCGACACTGAGATAATAATATTCAAGATTAAATTATTCCTTTTTATATCAAATAAAAATTTCCTGTCTACTCTCTGGAATACAAATCTGTCTGAAACTAAGCAGTTTCTTCATCAGTGGAAGTCTTCACGGGCAGCTATTGCAGTGTATTTTGAGAAAGCAATGTACAACTAAGAGCATGTCGACAAGCCTCCTGTGGAAAGAGATATCTACATAATGACATGCTAATGGATACTTGGTACCTCAAACAGTACAGTCTGTGTTTACCGACAGCTGGAAATGATTTTCAGCATACTTGAAGCTGAATAGTTAAGGCTCCTCAGCATATGGATCCAGGACTTCCTGTAATGTCAGTGGTTGTTTTTAATAAAAACAGTCAGTGCCTGAGTAAAAGTTGAAAAGACACTGAATATTGGGCACATTTCCCTAAAACAGGAAAACATGCCATCCCAGCTCTTGTTTGCATTAATTATAAGGTATGACAGTATAAATAGAGAGGAACTTATTAACTCCACATCCTTCATTTCCTATAGGACATGATGTCCTTGAGAGGTTGTTTATATGCTCATGTAACCCAAATTGTAACTGAGCACTCCAACTCTTTTGTATTTATATATGTATATGTTAACTCCTTTTTCAAGGTAAGAAATATTGAATTTTACTCCATTTGAATTAGCAAAATCAGGAACATTTTAAATCTTGAGCCATACTCTCAAATATATCTTGATTTATTTTTTTTCCAGCCTAACATTTCCTTCTGCACAATCAGCTCCTTGGCCAGTAATCAACTGATTGTCTGTGAAAGCCAAATCTATACTTCACCAACCATGTCAGGAACAGAAATGAGTGCATTATTGTTCCAGAGCCAGCTGGCTTCTATTAAGGATACCAGTGGAGGACTCAAAAAGGATGGAAAGCAGGAAGACAGTTTCTTCATAATCAGACCTGGTCCTCTTGGCAGGTTTCTGCACATAGGCTCCAATTCTGCCTTTCAGATGACTTCTTTTATGACTAGTGTTCAGGATCCTCTGCACATGCAGCTCCTGAAGTTTACACAATTCAACCTTCAAGAAGCAACATATAAGCCTCTAAGCACTGCAAAATAAAAAATGTTTTTCCTATGAAACACCTTAGCTTAAAAGTTTTCTGTTACATTCTGTAAGAAAGAAATCTACCAACTTGCATCAATGGAGCATTTCAGCTAATTGTATGCTTTCTGGAAAATGTTATGTTCTTTCTGAAAAAGTCTAACACTTCTCAATTGATGAGAAGGTGAGGCTTTGCTCAGGTGTCCTAGCAACCCTTCCAGGGTAATGGCTGATGAATACTTTTATCTTTATATTTTTGGAATTCTGATTTTCTCCTTCCTACACAATCTGTCTAGCCCAATTCCTCATTATATTTAGCAATAATTTTATTAAACACTTTAATATGTTTAAATTAGAATAGTGTGACATCACTTCCCCTTCCCCCTTTTCCTCTCTCCAGTCCCTTCCAGCTGGCCTTCCTTCAGCCCTTCCCCTTTCCCCACCACTCTCAAATTGATAGCTCTCTTTCTTTTTTATTGTTCCATACACACACAGAGACGTATATACAAACACTCAAACACTGCGCACAAATACATGTGCACGCACATTCATACATAGCCAGATGAGTTTGAGTCTGTGTTTTTGTTCATATGTGTATAGTTTCAGGGATTACCTCTGTCTACTCTGTAGTGGGCCACCAAAATCAATAAAGGGGCTCATCTTTGGAACAGGTTAAATCTCCATCTCCCAGCTGCCACCAGTTGCCTGTGGTTCTTTGTCTAGCGGTGGTATGTGGTAAAATTGTCCCATGTCCATGGATATTCCTGTTGTTCTGGCCTTGTTTGCACAACAATCTCCATGAAAGAATATTAAATAAAAAGATTTCCTGGTAGTCTAGCTCTTAAAATCTTGCCCCTTGCTCTTCCAAGGTGGTCTCTGAGGCATAGATGCAGGGGTTGTAATGTAGATATTTCATTTGGAGCTATCTCTCCATTATCTGTTTGCTTCTATTTGTTTGTTTATTTATTTATTTTATTTTATTTTTTGAGACAGGGTTTCTCTGTGTAGCTTTGCGCCTTTCTTGGAACTCACTTGGTAGCCCAGGCTGGCCTCAAACTCATGGAGATCCGCCTGGGTGCCTCCCGAGTGCTGGGATTAAAGGCGTGCGCCACCACCTCCCGGCTTTTTTTTTTTCCCTGTTTGCTTTTATAGAATGTCCAATTGTGGTTTTTACAATTGTATCCATTGGCAATAAGAGGAGACTTCTACGATGAGGGATGGTAGCTACAGTTTTCTATGAGAATAAGAGTAATATTAAGGAATGCAATTAGGAATTTTGCACCACTATCCAAATGGTAGTAGTAGATTGTCTTCTCAGGCCCAAGACCTCAGTAGCCCAAAGAAGATGGTTTGTGGTACTAAGCTTCTGGTACTGGGACTGACTTCCCTTCTTACCCTATGGGCCTTATGTTCAGTTACCCTTTGTTTGCTGCCAGCATGTCGTTTTCACTCTCTACCCATGTATGCATATCGTACCATGGTGGCAATTGTGTCTTGTAGGTGTTACATGTGGGTAGGATTGTTCAATTTATTCCCTCCCGTTGCAGCGTCGTAGTATTTTCTGGAACCATGGAAGCTAGACACGAGGAAAGAGGTTTTCAGGCCAGATCCAGATCAAATGACCTGAGTCCTTTATCCTAACGCTACTCTGTGTTCAGCAATAGGGGCCCATTTCAAATTCCCGAGAGGCAACCAAGGGCAACATATATAGTCTATATTGTTTTGGGAGTCACGTGGTCTACCCTGACCAACATTTGAAAGGAGAGGTTACTTTTTCTGTGTGGATTTTATTGGTCTCTGGTTCTTTTCATCTGTCAGTTGGCTGTCTTGTCTATCTATCAATCTATCTATCTATCATCTATCTATCTATCTGTTGTCTGTGTGCATCATTTCAGGTAAATACTATACGACTCTTTGACACTTTACCAAATACCTTGGTGTTACCTGACCCTTGTCCCTTCTTCTTCTCCCTACCTTCAGCCACTCCTTGTTTTCCAGGTTTCCAATTCAAGTCATTCATATGCTTCTATCCCTCTCCCAATCCTCCTCTAACACCTGTGGCCCCTTAATAATATCCTGGCTGTTTATACCATGTTGCATATTCTTATCAGAAGAATTGGATCTAGGAACCATGACTGAGGGAACATACAGCATTTATATTTCTGTTTCTGTGTTACCTGACTCAATATAATCTTTTCTTGGTCCATCTATTTACCAGCAAATTTCATGATTTCCTTTTCCTTTAAAGATGCATAGCTTTTCATTGGGTAAATTATCAAATTTTCACTATCCATTCATCAGATGTGGATATCTGGGCTATTTCTAATTTCTGACTATTGTGGCAATTAGCAGTGCTTCATAAATATCTGTGGAGTATGATGTCAAGTCTTTGAACATATACCACAGAGGGGTATAGTCAGGTCATCTGGTATATTTATTTTTACATCTTGTTTGTTTTCATTTTTGTTTTCCTTTGGAGGATTTTCTATTCAAATTTTCTAAATGGCTGTACTAATTTGTCTTCTTACCAACAGTGAATGAGGGTTTGTATTTCTCTATATTATTGCCAACATTTGTTTTCAGTTATTTATTTAGCAATCCTTTATATTAAGTCTTGTTGAATTTACATATCATTTTTATTCCCTGGAATCTTTTTCTCTGTCTACATTATCCTATGCAGTTCTTACTCTTGTACCCAAGTTCACCTTCTAATGCCATTTCCTCAACAAACATTTGAATCCCCCTCCTCAGATTTTTGTATTAGTTGACCCAATGTGCCATGCATGAGCTTAATAGCAAACACCACACTAATAATTTTGTCTATGTTTTACTAATTGTTTTAAATTTGTCTTTATGGTGCTTGTAAGGGAGCTATACAAAGGATGGATAATATCTTCAACCAAAGTAGAGCCCTCCATTTTGTACAGAGACATACACTGTAATACATCCACATTTTCTGTAGCTCTAAATCCCATAAGAGTTTTGTATCCTATCAAAGTCAGGTGGAATTTTTCAGACGTTTTCTTTTCAGAAAATCACTAAAGATATAATTAATAATTCCAAAATAAAAAACTTATCATTTGGATGACTTAATATTACCTGGATTAAGTAAAAAAACAATGTTGCCTTTACAGAGTGTGAATGAAGGCAGCACTGTCTCATTGAACTACTACTTTCTAGTTTTGTATTCCACAGCATTCTTCAGATTCCAAAATATCTCCTGAGTCCTCATTCTCACACATTTTATTCATCATCTCACTGCCAAATCCTGAAATAATGTGCATCCGTATTCTAAAATACATCCAGCTTTCAAGCACATTTAATGACAGTGTATATTTGATTAGTAAGATGATAACGAATAATCACATAATCTGTGTTTGATTAGTGTAAACCCAGACATGAATCATACTTCATCTTCTCTCCTGCTTTTTCCTCATTTTAATTTCTTTCTCCTTTTATTGCTAATTTTCTTTTGCTTCATATCTTCAGAAATTCCTTATTTTATTTACCAACTATTCTCATATGATGAGCTATAAAAATATTAAGCCCATTATAAAATTAGTTTTCAAAAAGTTTTCAGTACATGTATAAGTAGTGTGAATTCTAATTTTTCTTAATAATAAAAACCCAGAGCCAGATATTGGGGTAAATGCTGAAAGAACAGAGAGACAAAGGAGCAAGCAACAGCCACCACTTACCTTGCAACTTCTCAGCCTGAAAGGGGGGTTGAGCTCCTGTCTCTGCCCATCTTATATTCCTCTCTCTTCTCAGTCATATCACTTCCTGTTGCCTGCTACCTAAAGCTTGGAGTGAAGGTATATGCCTGTCAAGTACTGGGATCAAGGGCATAAGATTTCCAAGTGCTGGGATTAAAGGTGTGTGCCACCACTGCCCGGACTCTATGGTTAGCTGGTGGCTATGCTACACTCTGATCTTCAAGCAAACTTTATCTGTTAGAGCACAAAGAAAGTATCACCACATTTTCCCTTTTTGGTCTAAAGTCAAAAAGAGGATTATAACTAATCTAAGAAAAAGTATATACAAGTAATATAACTATATAAAATAATACAGACAATAAATACATCAACAATGTCTAGTCCATTAACAATCGACAAATTACGAGAAAATACTCTATATCTATCCTATCTTTGTGAGTCCAAAAGTATGTACCTAATTCAATGCCTATTTTACCTTACATTACCAAAACTATCTTTTAACATCTCTCAAACTTATACATTTCATACCTATTTAGTGAATTTTTTTTCTGAATCTGGGAACAAGGAAAACCATAACTATAAAGTCTTCAACTCCATCAGAGACATGAGAAGGAAATGATATTACCTGAGTAAGCAGGAAGTGCAAGCAAGCAGGTTCCAAGAATGTGAGAAGTGACAGAAACAGCTGGCTGCCTGGACACTCACCCAAGTTTCCTTTGTAACTTTGGGGTATTCATCTTTGGCCTGTAGGTCTAGGATATCTGACAGACTAATCTGTGAAGTAGCATTTTCTGAGAGGCTGTCCTACCATGTCTTGGAAAATTTTGGCAGTCCTTTCTTTTGTGTCCTGCTTGTCCTATTTGGGCAGCATACTATCATCAGAGAAGATAAGGACATTTTCTTGCCTAGTGGCTAAGTTTCACCAGAAAGAAAGTAAAACTCCATGTGGAGTTTCTGCAATGCTCATCATCTTCTCTAAGTAGACTAGTGCTCCCAGGAACAGATATGTCTCATTGACACACACACACACACACACACACACACACACACACACACACACACAGAACCTATGTTATTAAAACAACTTAACTGTAATAGTCTGTAGGTCTCTGAAGTGTTTGAGGACCACCTGTCTACCTACAATATATCTCTAATTGACCTTGAAAACATACCTAACATAACTTCAAGTTTAATTATAATAGTTGACTAACTATTAAACTTAATTTCTTTATTTTCTAAATAATTTATAATAATAGCTTTCAAGGACTAGAAATTTGTATTACATTGTTAAGTGAGCTGTATATAGGTATAATACCTTGAACAAGAGTAAAAGTAAATGTACAGTATATTCTAACAAAAATAATCTTAAATTTGTATCAATATACAAAATTCATATCAATGTAAAATATTTAAGACTATTAGTTGCTTTTTTGGTTTAAAAGTAGATTCAATAATCCACCTGTATTCTATCAAATCTATTTTCCCGTTTTTATTTTTTTCATAGTAGATTTAATAATCTACCCTTTTATCCTGTCATTTCTATATCTCCCTTTTTTCTTTTCAAAATAAGAATTCTGAATCTAGTCTCCTTTGTTTAGCTTTTTAAAATATTACCAATAAAAACTTATAACCAACTACCCTAAATAATTACCAATACCCACAACCCATTGAACAACCCAAAACTACCCATGGCACCTGTTGGGAATGTGGGTGTTGTGTTCTTCAAATTACTTTCTGCTGTCTGGGAGTGATTGCATCTTCAGGGCGTCCTGTAAAGAAAAGTGTGGGTTGATGGTCAAACCCTGGAAGAGCTGGCTGTATCATTTGTTATCCAGTCTCTACGTAACGGGAAAAGGCTTGTCTCAAGTCCAGGATAGAAATCTGTGAGCCTGTACCATCTCAGCTAGCCGCTTCAAAATTGTCCTGAGCAGTGTATAGTCCAAAGACAATGTTTAAGTGCTGTGTGTCAGCATAGTGGCATTAACATATTCCATGTGGCTTCATACTTGCAGGGCCCAATCATCCTTCTGGAGACTTCAAAGGTCACTGTTAGGCATGCTCATGGTTCACTGAAGATTACTTATAAATGGTTTAAATGTCATATGCAGTATATCTCAAAGAGGTTAAAGATCATTATTTGGTATGTACATCCAAAGTACAAAAACTTAATTCCTACTTACCTGGTAGAGACTCAAACCTGAAATCATGTACAGGAGACTAGACAGAACCTTTTCCTAGAATTAGTTAGTACTCCATATGAACATTAATATCATGACAAAAAGATATATATATATATATATATATATATATATATATATATATATATATTACGAATTTTGAAATAATAATTGTACTTTTAAAAAGTGTTAAAGAGTCAAAATAAAACCAAAGAATCATGAGATTAGTAGCAATAGAATAGTCCCTAAATTTGGTTTTTCTTCTGTCCCATATCAGGAACATATGTTCTGACATAAGACAGAGATTTTAGATTTTAATTTAATAAACATGCTTGGGTTTAGAGAAGGTGAGAGCCACACTCCAACTCCAAAACTAGCTCTAATTTTTAATTGGACTGGGACTGCAAAGAGACCCTTTGCATTATATGTCTGTAGAGGACAGGAGAAACAACAATTTGGAAGGATTTATAAAATTTTATCCTGTTGAATCAATAGGCCAATGTACAGTTTTCCATGGGACATTTATTTCTGGATGACTTGTCCTTTTTCTTCATATGTATCATTTGTCCAATGGTCTTCAGATTACTTAGCTGGATGCATTCATTCTCCTGAAAAGACAAAAACAAAACCCTTCCCTAACACTAATTTTGGGGAGGTTCCCTTATGGAAAGTCATAGCTGATCAAATGAAAAGCATTTGTTAGTCTTACTAATTAGTTTAGATTGAATGGCCAAGCTGGTTGATGAACTATTTATTGTATCTTAGATCCACTCTTCCAAGGGTGCTGATCTTGCCTTAATGGCCTACTTACCCTTTTGCCTTGTGCAATAGCACTTTCAAAAGCCAGAGATTCAATTATTATTTGTCTGCCTTCTGAATTTGGTATCATTCTATTTACTACTGACATCAATTTTTGTAAGAAATCAGTGAAGATTTCTTTTGGGCCCTGTGTAACTTAAGTAAATGACTCAATTTTATTTCCTACTTCTTCAATTAATTCCCAAGTATTCAAGGCTGCTGCACAGCATAAAGCCAGGATGTGGTCATCATATAGAGACTACCTTTCTACATTAATACGCCTTCCCTCTCCAGGAAATTGGTCTTAGGAGATTTCCGTTCCTCTAGCCTTACTTGGTTGTTCACTGGTCTTAGACTCATCTTTCCACCAGGTCCTCCAATGTATTTGAGGGCCATATTCTTAGACTGCTGTAACTAAGTCTCTTTAGTCATGGGTGACAATCCCATTACATGTTGACCACCAGTTTAACATCTGTTTCTCAAAAGGTGAGTGCATGCCATATGGGACTATCACTTCCTTGAATCTCCTCAAATATAACATTTGCATAGAAGTTCATTCAGCTTTTACACAGCCTTGGGGATATCTATCATTTGGCAGTTCCTATGTGGTTACTGGATAAATTAGGGTTGGTTGTTCAAAAACATTAGGCTGTTCCTCTCTAAATTTATAATGCAATGCTAAGATTGGTTCTCCTTTAAATTCCTCTGTCTAGGTCTGAATAACACTGATTTGTTTTAATAAGGTTTTTAAAACTTTTATATTGGCACTTATATTAACCTACTTTTGAAATGATAAAACAAAAATGATTAAATAGATATTTATAATTGACATTATGTGAATTCCATCTAAATTATAAATTAATTGTACTCCCATTTAATTGTTCCATTGTCAAACCATACAGCATATTATCATACAGAGACCTAACTCCCTCCATTGTTATAGTGTTTGCCATTTTTTAATTTATTTAATTATTATTATGTGTTTTAATTTTATACATCAGCCATGGTTTCCCCTATCCTCCCCCCTCCCTCCCCCAACCCCACCTTCTCCCCAGCCCCTCCCCTCCATTCCCATGTCCTCCAGGACCAAGACTCCCCTGGGGATTCATTTAAACCTGGTGGATTCAGTACAGGCAGGTCCTGTCCCCTCTTTCCAGACTGAGCATGTGTCCCTGTGTAAGCCCAAGGTTCCTACCAGCCAGCTCATGCACTAAGGACAGGTCCTGGTCCCACAGACTGGGTGCCCCCCAAACAGATCAACCTATTCAGTTGTCTCACTTATCCAGAGGGCCTGATCTAGCTGGGTGCTCCTCAGCCATTGGTTCATAATTCATGTGCTTCCATTCAATTAGCTTTTTGTCCCTGTGCTTTTTGCAATCTTGGATTCAACAATTCATGTTCTTGCCGTCCTTCTTCTTTCTCAACAGTTGGACACTTGGAGCTCCACCTGGGCCTGGCTGAGGATTTCTGCATCCACTTCCATCAGTTATTGGATGAGAGCTCCAAGACGACTAATAGGGTGTTTAGTCATCTGATCACCAGACTAGGTCAGATCAGGCTTTCTCTCGACCATTGCCAGCAGTCTACAGAGGATATATCATTGTGGATTTCTGGGGACCTCTTGAGCACTCTGCCTATATCTGTTCTCATGTGATCTTCATTTATCATGGTCTGATATTCCTCATTCTCCCTTTCTGTTCTTGATCCAGAAGGGATCTCCTGCTCCCCTAAGGTTTCTTTCCCCCAAATCTTGCCCTTCATTACTCCCACTGTCCTCCAGGTTGTTCATGTAGATCTCATCCATTTCTCTGTCATTGGGTGATCCCTGTGTCTTTCCTAGGTTCCCGTTTTCTAGGTAGCCTCCCTGGAGTTGTGTAGCAGTCTAGTCATCTTTGTTTTACATCTAGTATCCTCCTATGAGTGAGTACATACTGTTTGTCCTTCTGAGTCTGGGCTACCTCATTCAGGATGATTTTTTCTAGATCCATCCATTTGCCTACAAACATCATGATGTCATTGTTTTCCTCTGCTGAGTAGTACTCCACTGTGGATATGTACCATATTTTCTTTATCCATTCTTCAGTTGAAGGACATCTAGGTTGTTTCCAGGTTCTGGCTATTACAAACAAAGCTGATATGAACATAGCTGAGCAAATGCCCTTGTGGTATGATTGAGCATTCCTTGGGTAAATGTCCAAGCGTGCTACAGCTGGGTCTTGGGGGAGATGGATTCCCAATTTTCTAAGGAAGTGCCATATTGATTTCCAAAGTGGCTGTACAAGCTTGCATTCCCACCAGCAGTAGAGGAGAGTTCCCCTTGCTCCACATCCTCTCCAGCATAAGTTGTCTTCTATGTTTTTGATCTTAGCCACTCTGACAGGTATAAGGTGGTATCTCAGAGTCATTTTGATTTGCATTTCCCACATAATTAGGGATGTTGAGCAATTCCTAAAATGTCTTTCAGCCGTTTGAACTTCCTCTGTGGAGAATTCTCTGTTTAGTTCTACAGCCCATTTCTTAATTGGACTGTTGGGCATTTTGATGTCTAATTTCTTGAGTTCTTTATATATTCTGGATATAGCCCTCTGTCAGATGTGGGGTTGGTGAAGACCTTTTCCCATTCTGTAGGCTATCGCTTTGTCTTGTCCTTTACTCTACAAAAGCTTCTCAGTTTCAACAGGTCCCATTGATTGATTATTTCTCTCAGTGTCTGTGCTACTGGTGTTATATTTAGAAAGTGATCTCCTGTGCCAATGCATGCAAGACTACTTCCTACTTTCTCCTCTATCAGGTTCAGAGTAACTGGATTTAAGTTGAGGTCTTTGATCCACTTGGACTTAAGTTTTGTGCATGGTGACAGATATGGATCTATTTGCAGCCTTCTACATATTGACATCCAGTTATGCCAGCACCATTTGTTGAAGATGCTTACTTTTTTCCATTGTACATTTTTGGCTTCTTTGTCAAAAATTATATGTTCATAGGTGTGCAGGTTAATGTCATGGTCTTCAATTCAATTCCATTGGTCCACAAGATGGTTTTTATGCCAGTACCAAGCTGTTTTTATTATGGTAGCTCTATAGTAGAGCTTGAGGTGGGGATTGTGATGCCTCCAGACGTTGTTTTATAGTACAAAATTCTTTTGGCTATCCTGGGTTTTTTGTTTGTCCATAGGAAGTTGAGTATTATTCTTTCCAGATCTGTGAAGAATTGTGTTGGTAATTTGATGGGGATTGTGTTGAATCTGTAGATTGCTTTTGGTAAGATCACCATTTTTACTATGTTAATCCTGCCTATCCATGAGCATGGGAGGTCTTTCCATTTTCTGACATCTTCTTCAATTTCTTTTTCAGGGACTTAACGTTCTTGTCATATAGGTCCTTCACATGCTTAGTTAGTATAACCCCAGGGTATTTTATATCCTTTGTGGCTATTGTAAAGGGTGATGCATTTCTGATTTCCTTCTCAGCCTGTTTGTCTATTGTATATAGGAGGGCTACTGATTTTTTTGAGTTGATCTTGTATCCTACTATGTTGCTGAAGGTTTTTTCTTAGCTGTATCAGTTCCTTGGTTGAACTTTGGGGGTCACTCATATATACTATCATGTCATCTGCAAATAGGGAGAGCTTGACTTCTTCTTTTCCAATTTGTATCCCCTTAATCTCCATATGTTGTCTTATAGCTCTGGCTAGAACATCAAGTACTATTTTGAATAAGTATGGGGATAGGGGACAGCCTTGCCTTGTTCCTGAGTTTAGTGGTATTGCTTTGAGTTTCTCTCCATTTAATTTGATGTTGGCTGTTGGCTTGCTGTAGATTGACTTTATTATGTTTAGGTATGTTCCCTGTATTCCTGATCGCTCCAATCTTTATCATGATGGGGTGTTGGATTTTGTCAAATGCCTTTTCTGCATCTAGTGAGATGATCATGTGGTTTTTTTCTTTGAGTTTGTTTATATGGTGTATTACATTGACAGACTTTCATATGTTGAACCACATTTGTATACCTGGGATGAAGCCTGCGTGATCATGGTGGATAATTGTATTGATGTGTTCTTGGAGTCTGTTTGCCAGAATTTTATTGAGTATTTTTGCATCAATATTCATGAGGGAGGTCGGTCTGTAGTTCTCTTTCTTTGTTGCATCTTTGTTTGGTTTATGAATCAGGGTAATTGTAGCCTCATAGAAGGAGTTTGGTAATATACCCTCTGCTTCTATTGTGTGGAACAATTTAAAGAGTATTGGTATTAAGTTTTCTTTGAAGATCTGGTAGAATTCTGTAGTGAAACCATCAGGTCCAGGGCTTTTTTTGGTTGGGAGACTTTTAATGACTGATTCTATTTCCTTAGGTTTACTGGACTATTTAAATGGTTTATCTTGTCTTGATTTAACTTAGGTATGTTGTACCTATCCAGAAAATTATCCATTTCTTTTAGGTTTTCCAGTTCTGTGGAGCAGAGGTTTTTGAAGTATGACCTGATGATGCTCTGGATTTCCTCATTGTCTGTTGTTATGTCCCCCTTTTCATTTCTGATTTTGTTAATTTGGATGCTTTCTCTCTGCATTTTGGTTAGTTTGGATAAGGGCTTGTCTATCTTGTTGATCTTCTCAAAGAACCAACTCTTTGTTTCATTAATTCTTTTTATTGTTCTCTTTATTTCTATTTTATTGATTTCAGCTCTCACTTTGATAATTTCCTGGTGTCTGTTCCTCCTGGGAGACTTTGCTTCTTCCTGTTCAAGGGCTTTCAGGTGTGCTGTCAAGTCACTAGCGTGAGATTTCTCCAGCTTCTTTATGTGGGCACTCAGTGCTATGAATTTCCTTCTTAGCACTTCTTTCATAGTATCCCATAAGTTTAGGTATGTGGTGTATTCATTTTCATTGATCTTTATGAAGTCTTTAATTTCTTTCTATTTCTTCATTAACCCATTGGTGATACAGTTGAGCATTATTCAGTTTCCTTGAGATTGTAGGATTTCTGTAGTTTTTTCTGTTGCTGAAATCTAACTTTAAACCATGGTGGTCTGATACAACACAGGAGGTTATTCCAATTGTTTTGTATCTGTTGAGATTTGCTTTGTGGCCAAGTATGTGGTTGATTTTAGAGAAGGTTCCATGCGGAATGTTCTGTAGATATCGATTAAGTCCATTTGAGCCGTAACATCAGTTAAGACCATTATGTCTCTGTTAAGTTTCAATTTGGCCGATCTGTCTAGAGGTGAAAGTGGGATGTTGAAGTCTCCCACTATTAATGTGTGGGGTTTTATATGTGATTTAAGCTTTAGTAATATTTCTTTTACATATGTGGCTTCCCTTGTGTTTGGGGCATAAATGTTCAGAATTGAGACTTCATCTTGGTGGATCTTTCCTGTGATGTGTATGTAATGTCCTTCATCATCTCTTTTGATTGATTTTAGTTTGAAGTCTATTTTACTGAATATTAGGATGGCTACACCAGCTTGCTTCTTAAGATCATTTTATTGGAAAGTCTTTTCCCAGCCTTATATTCTTAGGAGGTGTCTGTCTTTGAATTTGAGGTGTGTTTCTTGTATGCAGCAAAAATATGGGTCCTGTTTTCATATCCATTCTGTTAGTCTGTGTCTTTTTGTAGGTGAATTAAATCCATTGATGTTAAGGGATATTAATGACCAGTGATTGTTCGTTCCTGTTTTTATTTTTATTTTTTGATGATAGTGTGTGTGTACTTCTCTTCTTTGAGGTTTACTGCTATGGGGTTATCTGTTGCCTGTGTTTTCATGGGTGTATCTGCCTTCCTTAGGTTGGAATTTTCCTTCTAGTGCTTTCTGTAGGGCTGGGTTTGTGGATAAGTATTGATTAAATCTGGTCTTGTCTTGGAAGGTCTTGTTCACTCCATCTATGATGATTGAAAGTCTTGCTGGATATATTAGTCTAGGCTGGCATCCATGATCTCTTAGTGTCTGCATTATATATGTCCAGGTCCTTCTGGCTTTCAAAGTCTCCATTGAGAAATCGGGTGTTATTCTGATGGGTTTGCCTTTATAAGGCACTTGGCCTTTTTCCTTTGCTGCCCTTAATATTCTTTCTTTATTCTGTACGTTTAGTTGTTTAATTATTATGTGGCGAGGGGAATTTTTTTTGGGGGGTCTAGTCTGTTTGGTGTTCTATAGGCTTCTTGTATCTTCATAGGTATTTCCTTCTTGAAGTTGGGAAAGTTTTCTCCTATGATCTTGTTAAATATATTTTCTTTGCCTTTGAGTTGGTATTCTTCTCCTTCCTCTATCCCTATTATTTGTACGTTTGGTCTTTTCATGGTGTCCCATATTTCTTGGACATTTTGGGTCATGACTTTGTTGGTTTTAGTGTTTTCTTTGACTGATGAATCTATTTCTTCTACTGTATCTTCAACACCAGAGATCCTCTCTTCCATCTCTTGCATTCTGTTGGTTATACTTGCCTCTTAAGTTCCTGTTTGTTTACTCAGATTTTCTATTTCCAACATTCCTTCTGCTAGTGTCTACTTCATTTTTTCTATTTCTCTCTTCAGGTCTTGGACTGTCTCCCTTGCTTTTTCATGATTTTCTTTCAAGGACTTATTGTTTTCTTCTGCTTTAATTTTCCTTTCCTCTAGTTTTTATAGCATTCTTCCCATTTTTTGTTTGTCTGTTCCTCTACTTTATTTTTGATTTCTTCTATATAAGGCTCTAGCCTCTTCATAATGTTACTTATAAAGTTTTTTTCTTCTTCTTCTTCCATTCCCTGATGTTCAGGTCTAGCTGTTGGAGAAGGGCTAGGTTCTGGTGATGCTGTATTGCTCTTTATTTTGTTGTATGTACTTCTGCCTTAACGTCTGCCCATCTCCTCTTGTGTTCGTTCTTGGTCTTATCAGTGTACTTGTTCCAGAGAGAGTTGACAGATTTAGGGAAGCTCTGGGCCAGATGGGAGTGCTGGTCCAGATGAGAGTGCTGGCAGGATAGGAGCTGGGGGGCTGGACTCTGAGTCTTGGGAAGTCCTTAGGGTCTCCTTATTTTTTCCAGATGGGAGCTCCTCTTGTCCAGATGAGAGTTCCTCTGGTCTCTGGTCCAGATGGGAGTTCCAGGGCAGGATGGGAGCTGGGGGTTGGTCTCTGAGTCTCAGGAAGTTGCTGGAGCCTCAGGCAAATGTGTATGGGGACAGGGTGTGGAGACTGCAGGGTCTGCCTGCAGTTTTGGAAAAGGGGAGCCTTCCTGCAGGGCCCGCCGAATGACCGGAAACTGGGTCCAAGTTGGTCAGGTCCTCCGGGGATGGCCTGTGTCCAGTGGTGGGACCTAGGGGCAGTCGTCTCTCTGGCTATAACCCCAGGCACTCACCGCTGGTCCAGATGGGAGTTCTGAGGCCCTGTTTCCCATTTTTTAACTTGGGAAAAAACTCTCTCTTAACTATTTCCTCCCTTAAAGAATTCCCAATTGTCTCACAAAATCTGCTGACAATAATGATGAAGATGTGAGGATGATGCTGCTGTGTAGAAAAGTAGAAACCCAAGAGAGTTTTCATGGCAACAGCCTACTTTGTCAGCAGCCAGGTGTGGGGGTGTCCAGGTAAAGTCCAAAACCCTACCAAGAGAGAAGAAGCCAAAGAGCCAGTGGTCTGCACTGGGGAACGTGTGAAAGTGGCTAACCCCTACAGTTTGGGGAGCCCGAAAGCCTGCAGAGTTTGCTGCAGACAGGCTGCAATAGAAAAATAACAATTTGCTCAGAAGTTTTAAGAAAAGAAAGGAAAACTTCAGCCTATAGGGTAGTGACTTCAGCTGCATGCAGCTCCTGCCTGTGTGGCTACAATGTCACACACAGGCAAGCAAGAGGCTTTTTTGTGAATGTGTGTCCCAAAAGCTGGATGCCAGGTGTAGCAAAAACCCAGAGCCTGATACTGGGATAAATGCTGAAAGAACAGAGAAGCAAAGGAGCAAGCCACAGCCACCTCTTAACTTGCCAACTCCTCAGCCTGAAAGGGGGCCAGAACTCCTATTTCTGCCTGTCTTATATTCCTCTCTCTGCCCAGCCATATGTTTCCTCCTCTCTAGTGATAGGATTAAAGGTTTGTGCCTTCCAACTACTGGAATCCAAGGCATGAGATTCCAAGAGCTGGGATTAAAGGTTTGTGCCAGCAGTGCCTGGTCTCTATGGTTAACTAGTGGCTAGTTCTGCACTCTGATCTCCAGGCAATCTTAATTTGTTAGAGTAAAAACATATTATCACCACATGTGTGCTTAGTGCCTTTTAACATTGTGGTAGTATGTATTAATTTAAATAAACTTTTTTTGAAGGCTTAATACTTGAGTATAGCTGCTATAACAACTCTCTCCTCCTTCCTTCTAAACACGTTTTTTGTCTTACCTTCCTCACTCCAAATTGATAAACTTTTCTTCTTCAATTATTAGTGTTATTCAGGCCTGCATATATATGTATTATGTGAATACACACATGTATTACAACCTCCTGAATACATTTAGCATTGCATTTATATAGAGGTATCCAGGGAACTCTGTGTGTGTGTGTGTGTGTGTGTGTGTGTGTGTGTGTGTGTGTGTGTTTGCCTGTTTGTTTTTCTCTTTTCTGTCTTTGGCTCTGGGTCTGGGTCTCAGTATCTCTCTGCATCTGTCTGTCTGTCTGTCTCTGTCTCTCTCTGTGTGTCTCTGTCTCTGTCTGTCTCTCTGTCTCTCTGTCTCTCTGTCTCTCTGTCTCTCTCTCTCTCTCTCTCTCTGTGTGTGTGTGTGTGTGTGTGTGTGTTATAATAAAAGTTTTCTTTGTCAATGGAAGTTTACTTAACTTACCATGCAACTTTTTAGAGGAACTGAAATAGAAGAGTCTTGTAATTAATGGCCACATACAAAATACTTGCGCAGTATACATGGAACAATGAAATACATTATACAAAAACATAGTTCTATGAGAGCAATAGTGTTAGCTGAGATAAGTAAAAGAAATGTAATATACCTTTTCTCTGAGAATTTCTATAATAATGTCAGCCTGGCTGTTCTCTTTGTATTATCTTTGATTTCTTTCCCATGCACTACATCATTTGAAATTGAATCAATTGCATTTGACTTTTACTAGACAAATTGCTCAGAAGTACATGGCAATGCCTACTAAAATGCAATTGCACCCATCATTATTGGACCATGACATATGGCCTCGTGTCTGTTTAGAAAAGTCAAAGAAGTCTCCATAGATAATCCTCTGGGTGAAATTGAAAAAATGAGTTTGACTCCATCAGGTGGACAAGGACAAGGAAAACAGATGAAAAAAAAAAGGAAAGATGATTATCAAACAAAACATAGAGACACTAAGGAAATAGTTATAAAGACAGCTAGTTCCTGGCCTGATTGAGTTTAACAGACAGATTGAAAGGACTGAATGTTGGGAATTGAAGACAGAGATGCTGAATAAGACATGCTTTCAATGTTGGCTAAAGAATTCAAATAAAGATTTGGGTTTTAGGGAATTGGGACTATAAAAAATAGTTCAGCTTCAAAGCAGTAGAATTTTGAGGAGCAATTTCATCATAAAGGCTCTAAAGAATTACAATTTGATAGGTATTGAGAATATATTAGAAACTCAAGGAGGCAAGAACCAATTAGAAAGATGGGAATGTGTGGCTGCACACTCAAGAGCTTTATGTTTCCCATAGAGCATGTCTCTTTGTCTCTGTCTTTCTGTTTCTCTTTCTTTCTAACTCCCATTTGCCAAGGAGCATGGGACATCTCCCCCTCCTTGATTCTGCAAACATGCCACCTCAGAATAAAAAGAATGAAGCCTCTCTGCTCCTGACTGAAGGCTTCTTAGTCCAAATAAGCCTTTCCTCCTGTAACTTCTTTTCAAAAAGCTAAGAAAACTAACAAAATGATGATTTGTCATGTGTTGGGTGATTTTTTAATATAAAAATGATATTATACAAGTAGGAGAGAGAAGGGAATGGGAGGAAGGAAAGATGGAGAGGAAAAGACAAAAGGGAAAATGAGGAGGAGCAAGAAGGACAAAAGGAGGAGGAGGAAAAAAGAAAGACAGAATGGCAGACAGAAAGGAAGAAGAAAGAAGTAGAAGATAGTCATTCTGTGAAGCTGTCCAAATGTTCATGGCGGAAAGATGAATGAAGCCATCTCCTCTGCCAGAAGCTTCAAATGACCCATGAAGTAAGCAAATAAGCAGAAGTGTAAAAACAAAGTCTGCCAAGAATCCCAGATGTGATCAGCAGTATAAGAACTTCCTTAATGCTTAGTAAGACTTGACCCTCATGAAGGGGTTGGTGACTATCTGGAATATTCCATAATACAAATGCTGGTTCTTATATATGGTATGTTGAGACATCAGTGTACAGGGACAATGAAATATCAGCAAGTAGTCAAAATTTTGATTGAGTTCATGTGAGTATGAAAAATAATTCACTTTTACTGCAATGAGCAAGGGTATAAATGGTGATTTGATTCCTTCCTGTTGCTAGTCAGAGCAATTTAATTTATACAACAAAGGCAAAGAGTAAGAAAAGGAAGAAGGGAGAGGAAGGATGTATAATGTACAAGAAAGACAGGAAAAAACTTAATAGAGTGTGTCTTTAAGGAGATCAAGGTTATAAATCTACTTCACAGGTGATGGGAGGAATCAAGGACATGCATTAAAATCTACTTATCCTTCTTTATAATAAAAAGCAAATACTAAAGGGCATGTGTGTGAATGCATAATTAGATTTCTATAAGTTTAGAATGAATTTGTCTATGCTGAAGTCTTGACTTTTAATGCAAAATAAGAATTTATGAGAGCTTATAAAGATGAGGAGGCCAAGACTTATCTACCTGAAGAGAGGTAAAAATTTTGAAACTCGTGGACAAATGGGGCATCATTGTGACAAGAGTAACATAATAGCATTTTTAGCACAAGCGTAATGTTGAACATTATACAAGTTGGCCAAAATCCAAAAGATTGAATACATTATTTTAGAAACCTTCATAAGATGGAAAAATATTAGAAAATATCTCAGGTTCAATCATTCCACCCCTAACTTTTAAATAACTAGAATTTCAGGAAAAATAAAAAGCCATGCAAATAGTTACTATAAAGAAGCTAATGGACAGTAAAAGTGACAGTCATCAAACAATTAACAGCATGAATGGAAGCAAAAGTATTGGTGTTGTAGAATACTTGCTCTATATAGATGATTGAAGAACAAAAAATACAAGTGTGGTTCTTCATATAATTTACTGAATATTTAACAATGAGAAACCTATATAGTACATTGTTAACATACAAGTAATGCTTCCTTAAAGATGCCAATTTTACAATTAGGAAGTAACAGAGATGTTCCTTAGGCTCTAATCTCTAATCTTCATTGCTCTAGCCCATGCTGAAAGACTTGATACACAAGTGTGGCTAGCCAACTCTTCATGCTGGGATCCAATTACATCCTTCATAAACCACACATGCTATTCTTCAAAAGGACAGAGCTTTAGAAATGGAGCACAAAGGCCCTGTGGGCAAGGACATGGCCATGTAGGCTGTAAATTCAAGCTTCCTCTAACATAACATAGTCTGTGAAAGTTAAGGAAAGGGTGACTGCAGGAGGGGACTTAACTTGGTCTTAAAATGTTCTTGCCACACTAGTTGGACAGTAGGTAGTGAAAGAGCAGATTGGATTTCATCACAAGGGGTCCTCTTAGCTGTGCACAATTAATATTTTGGAAGATTGGGAACAGGGCCACTGAGAATTCAAAAGTACAAAGCTGAGTTTGGAAATTCCAGTGATATTACAGTTGTGGTTACCGAAAGAACTAAAAGGAATATGTATAGTGTTACTGAATGTATAGTGTGATAACAAAATGTAAAAAAAAAAAAAAAAAATGAGTCAAATCATTCAAAGGCTTGCATGAAGTAGTTTCTAGTTACCTAACCAAATAGTGCAAATCAGAGCAAGAGGGGAAAAAAAGCCAAAGACAGAGATGATGGGATGCCAATAATTAGGAAAGAGCAGGGGTGTGCAGGAAAATAGAAACAGAAAAAGGAGGAGAAATGTGCACAGAAAATAAAAAAAGGTGAAAAAAAAGTGAAATCTTAACTAGAGGCTGCGGAAGAAAAGCTGAACACCACGCAAATCACTGCAAATAGCCAGTCTTTATTCTCCATTAGTCAGGAAGAGGTTTGTTCAGGAAGGGTCAAACATTAATTCAAGTAATGACCTTGAAGAAGTTATGAGCAATACCCTGCTAACGTTGTGGAAAGTGATGGTACTTGTTCAGTTATGCTCATTACTTCTGGAAGCAAACAAAAGAGCAGATAAAACCATGGCTGGAATTTCTAATGTAACCTGGCATAAAGGAATGGCTGCTGTGTGGAAGATGTTCCTGGGAGTGGGGGGGCATAATAGTCCTAAAAAACCAAATCAAAACAACAAAATGTAAGGTATCCCTGACAGAACACCTCTGGCAGGGACTCTACAGAAAGTACAAAGGAAAGACGGGGGGTGGGGGGGGTGGGGTGGGGGTGGGGGGCTATAGATGTCCTCTCCCTTTAAGTGTGTTTTAAATTTTGAATTGTTTGAACAAAAGTGAGAAAGTTGTATATAGGTTTTTTTTTTAATTTTATTTTTTTAATACGGATATTTGTGTTTTAATTTTACACATCAGCCATGGGTTCCCCGGTCCGCCCCCTCCTCTTATTCCCATCTCCTCCAGGGCAAAGACGCCGCTGGGGATTCAGCTCAACCTGGTATATAAGGTATTTTTTGTTCTTCAGATAAATTAGTACAACAGAATTGATTTTTTGTACCAGTTATGAAATTTATGACAATGATGAAAACTTATGGAATAACGAAACTCAACTCAACTTCTAAATTGGCAAATGGTCCTTTTTCACTTAGAAGATGAACTTTTAATGAATGTTAGAGAAAAATATAAATATCAAATAATTTTGTTGTGTGTATTTTTATAATAAACATTCATAAATGACAATTTCTTTGGAATTATAACAAATTGCAGCATTTCCTCCTTTCCCTTTTCTCCCTCCAACAACACTCATGAACTGGAGTCCTTGCTCTCTCTTAAATTCCTTACTTTTTCTAGTAGTTGCTGAAATTTGGGGGTAAAATGACACAGATAGTCTCCTTTATTAAAACTGCAAGATCAAAGATCACCTAGGCAGCTACCTAGGCCAAAGGAACATTTGTAATATGGTGATTTCAAATTGAGGTGGTCAGGTAGTATAAAATACATTACATTTTAAAAACCAAGCATGCAAGCATTTGCTATAGCTATATATTAACTATGTTAATTATATGATTAAAAAGTAATATAGAACTTTTTGTCAAAAAACACTATATATATGTTACTCTATATTATTAGTATTAATATCATCAAAATATTTTTATTAAAAATTGGTTCAACACTACTGCTTAATCATAAGTGATAACATATTGTTTAATATCAAGGCAAAATACAATATAAATTAAAACATTAAAGATATATTAAGTGATGTCTGAGAGAAATTTAAGCTAGAAAGGGGAAATAGACAAAGAATGCATATCACACAAATTAAAAGAGTAAGATGAAAACTCTCAAGGAAATGTTTTTAAAAAAGCAAAATAATATGTATAAATATTAGCAAAGGAGACATGGGAAATATTGGAGCCAACAAAAAATAGATTAAATATTAAGTGTGCAGAATATTGGAAAAGGATTATGAACTGGGACATTAGTGATAAATTGGAGCCAAAAAATATCACTGACTTTCAGAAATTCTCTAATAAAATAAATTGGCTTTCCAATCAGCAAGGCCAATAGCAAGCTGGGATAAGAAGTTGACCAGTTTAATTTTTAGAAAGTTTTTTTTCTACCCTGCTCCTATTAGCATAAAAAAATATGTGATAGCAAAACAGTAATTATTCATCTACTATTTCAGTGCTGGCCTTAAAATGAAAACAATCACCATTGGCCTCACCTTGCTGGTCTGGGTTGTAAGAAGATGGAGAAAGACAGGGATAGATAAGAAGATGTGGCATATGAAATAGGTCTGCAGACTTGAAGATATGCTTGAGCATAGGATAAAAATATGTTTACCTGTTCATTAAATCAATAAGAAGTCTTGATAGCAGTCATGCTGTAAAAAGATGTGGAGAGTGTGAGGAAAATAAGTAGAACAAATCAAAATCCAAATTCAGATAGTTAGTAGAACTTTAGATATTATAACTTTAGATAATCTACAAATATATGTATATATCTAATATCTATAGTTATAATAGTCAATTTTTCTATTAATTTGTGAAGTGATAAAAAAGAAATGCCTCAGCTAATGATATGCTTATCTGTATAGTGCAACAAAAATCATATAATACTCAGGAATAATATTAGAGAGAAAAAAGAAGTAATTCATAATGGAATATGTATATAGATATATAGATACTAGTATAAGAAAAGTCCAGATTTTGTCTTTCTATATGGAGTTATGTTCAACCTAGAAGCCACAAAATGTACAGCATGAATGTACATCTGACGCCCAATGTTCCTGGTACAAATTCACAAAAAAGCCTCTTGCCTGTGGCCTTGAGGGCTCCAGCTCAGACCCAAGCTACACTCAGCCGGTTGTGGTGGAGCACGCCAGTAGGATTTGCTGAAGGAGGCAGAGGCAGGAGGATCCCAAATTTGAGGCAGGCCTAGGAGGCTTGCTAAGGAGAAGTTTCAGCTGGGGCCCAGTCACAAACAGTGGCAGTGGGACCATGGAGGCAGTGACTGCTGCTCCGAGTTGCAGGCTCCTTCTCATTATGCTGGTGACTGTGGTGATGCTGCTACCTGGGACGAAGTGTTTACTACTGCTTGTTCAGAGAAGAATTGCCAGGACCATTGTGTTACAAGAAAGCATCCACAAAGGTCAGTTTGGAAAAGCTTGGCTAGACAAATGGTGGGAAGAAATTGCTGCGAAGATTTTCTCTTCTAGGGAAGAAAGTTCATGGTTCTGAGAGACAGACATTTATCATTTGGATAAGAACTCTGAGGCTCCAAACCACAGAGGAGGAAAAAAAAAAATCTGCAGGGAACCATGACCACGCCTAACAGTGACTTTGAAATCTTCAAAAAGATGACAAGGTCCCACAAAGATGATTCCACATGGACTATGATAAAGCCATTAAGCGGATTAACACCATAGAAAGATGGACTTTGGACTACAAACTACTCAGGACAATTTGAAATGGCTAGCTGAGATGATCCAGCCTGACACACTATTTGAACAAGGATTTGAAACAAGCCTTGCACTTTCTCATTATGCAGAGGCTGGACAAATGATACAGGAATTGACAATTAACCCCAAAATTTTCTTTTTAGGATCCCCTAAAGATGTCTTCACCCCCAGAAAACAGTAAGTAATTTTAAGAAAACAACACCCACATTAGCTTCAGGAGATTAGCTTCAGAGTTTTTGTTTGAAAAGAAAGTAAAAGAAAAAAGAATATAGATATGAAGCAGATCAATGAATCTACTCTGAGAAAAAAAGATGAAGAAATAATAGGATAAATGGGTAGATGATTGAATATACTCTAAAAAGAAAAGGGGAAGATATAAAAATGATAAAAGGTAGACTACTGAATCTATTATGAAAAGAAAAAAGATAGAATATAGATATAAGATAAAAAGGTCAATTATTGAATCTACATTTTAAAAGGAACTACTTGTTTTAAATAAGATAAGTAATGAAAATTTTTTTGTCTGTGTTTATCAAATGTTATTGGACTGGACATTGTTAATATATATAAAATGAAGCTTTCATCAGAATCTGTCAAATGTTAGTGGACTAGACATTTTTAATGTAACTCTTGACTGTATATATTGTATATACTTATTGGATATAGTTTTTCTTGTATTAGTTATAAGCTTTTTTTAAATTTTAGACCAAAAAAGGGGGAAATGTGGTAGTATTGTGTTCCCCAAAATATTGTGCACTCTAATAAACTTACCTGGGGTCACATACAGAACAGCCACAATATTAAACATAGAGGATAGGCAGTGGTAGCACATGCCTTTAATCCCAGCATTCCAGAGGCAGAGATCTATCTGGATCTCTGTGAGTTCAAGGCCACATTGGAAACAGCCAGGCTTGGTGACTCCTGCCTTTAATACCAGGGAGTGACGGCAGAAATCAGAAAGGTATATAAGGCTTGAGGAATAGAAACTAGAAGCATTTGACTGGTTAAGCTTTTAGGTTTTGAGCAGCACAGTTCAGTTCAGATTCATTTGGATAAGAACTCGGAGGCTTCTAATCTGAGGAAACAAGATCAGCTGAGGAACTGGCAAGGTGAGGTAACTGTATCTTGTTCTGCTTCTCTGACCTTCCAGCATTCACCCCAATAACTGGATTCAGGTTTGATTTTATTAATAAGACCATTTAAGATTCATGCTAGATGAGAATCTAGATGAATGTTGTGTGCCAGATGTTCAAGTAGTAATTCAAATGCCCAATCAGTGTCACTGTTATTTTCTAAATGGGTGAAATAACTAAAATCTTAGAAGAGTTCTAAATTGAGTATTTTTTAATGCCATATATTCTTTCCTTTAAATTAAATGTCTATTAAATAAAAATTCATAATATTCAAGCACATGACATATTGGTTGAGTTTATGATAATATTCTCTTAAACACTTTCTTATTTATATGTATACCAGGTACATTATTAAAAAAAAATTAAGACTCTGCCACAATGTTTGTTTGCAAGATGTCTAGTGAATCCAGTACTTATAGCTTTCAACTGTAGAAGTTATCCAACATCACAATCATTAATGAATATATGATCTGAAGATCTAAAAAAATTCCCTAGACAGATGTTCAACAATTAACTAAAGACAGAATAGAAATATTGGTATTTCAAGGATGAGTTTTATTGTACATATTATTATTTCTATCATCATCGTCATCATCATCATCATCATTTGGGAAAGTCCAGGATTTCATTACCAGAGAAGAACAGAACTGAAAAGGCAATCACTACCAAGGATTCTTAGAGAATGTAGTACATCACATGCAGTGGTTATAGCAGGAAGGAATGGAGTTGAACATGGATTACTGGGATGGAAGGGAACCTTAGGCAAGAGTCCTTATTGTAGTTATTCTGAAAAGACAGCAGAGAAGAAGGGGCAGGTTAAAGACTAAATAGTTTGCCGGGCAGTGGTGGCACATGCCTTTAATCCCAGCACTTGGGGGTGGGGAGTGCAGAGGCAGGTGGATCTAAATAGTTTAAGTAATTTCAGTGGTCTAATGTTTTATAGGCTGCTTTAGTGTGACTGGTTCAAAATGACAGAGTGATGTGGGCAGAGGACTGTTCATTGGGAGTGTAAACACACAATGGAAAAGAAACAAGGTCTGAAATCCATGTTGGCTTACTTGACATCATTGTTCCCAAAAAATATTTTCAGAAAAGTACTCAGATGATAAAATATCAAAGTAAAACCGCACAATTAATTCAAGCAGATTGTAGATAGGTCAATAAATGTAAAGGAGTACAATTCAGAATATACAGTCTTCTGGAGTCCACATGTGAACTTTAGAAGGTGAAAGAGACCAACCAACCCTGTTCTGTGGTCAAATGTAATAGGACTAAAACAATTGATATAGTTTTAGCATATAAAATGTGATATTGAGCTGAAAAGGTCTTTGATAAAAGCCTACTTTCTGATTAATGGGGAATGAAGAAGGAGAAAAAATGAGCATAAACCACTTCAAAACAAGAGCTCTAGTTCAGTTTCACCTTCGGTCTGGAGGAGTACCATTTGCCATAATTCTTTTATGTCCAGAATTTTTTTTCATTTAGTAATTGTATTTAGTTTTTTACATAGTCACCATATTGATTGCAAAACTTAATGGATAGCAGAAATGTTTGCAGATAGTATAAATTTCAATGTACAGAGTGGAAATAATTTCTTTTATCTCCAAAACAGGCTGACATAGCTATTTCAATACATAAAAAGGAATCCTTTCAAGATTTGTCAAAAGCAGTATTACAGCCACTACATACTAATAAAAGTAACAAGTGGTCAAGACGACATAATAATTACATAACAATGGTGAATTTATATAAACCAAATATTAGGGCTCCCAGTTTCTACCTACAGGCATTATTGAGCTCATTAACCCATTCTCAGTTTTATTTCCTGCCTATTGAGAGTACTTCCATAATAAATAACATTGAACAAGATCCAGTATATGGTATGTTGACAGTCAATATCTGAATTTTAGCTCTATGGCTATTGTCTGCACAGCAAACATGAGAAGGAAACAAGTTTTCCCTCATTGTGTGTCAAGTTTTATGAAACCTCCACAACATTGACCAATAGAATGCATTTATTTTGAGAAAGCGAACAAATGCACCTAAAGTTTGAGAAGTGAAAATCCAGTTTCCTGGTGCTCACACTTGTCAGTTCTTAATTCGGTTTGTAAGTTTTGAGCAGGAGTGAGTTCTCTGTACTCCAAGAAAGGCAACATTGTATCGTTTCTAAATAACCAATTCTTAGAGCAATCAGAGAAGCAAAGACATAAAAGGTAACCCTCTTTTTAAAACAAGTAGAATTTGGAAATTTGTTATAAATTGTTTTTAACAAGTACTTAGAAAATGTTGAGACAATAAAATGAGAAATAGCAACATCCTGGAAGCAACAAGGTCTATAATATAGACAATATTTTGCTTGTTTACATTTGCTAACTTAAGGCCTGAGCTGGAGAGACAGATGTCTCCACTCAGTTTTACATCTGCAATGATGTGATATAGAGTAAGATATTACTGTCTCCTAGGTTTCAAGGTGTCTTTTATAGAGAAGGAATAGATAAAGCATATTCATGTAGGGCAGCGTACCAATCAGGAAAGCAAACATTCAAGTTCCTATAATTGTTTCACTTCACACATTACATAGTAAGAAACAGGAACTGAACCAGCATCGTGGGCTATTTATGCACTGTGTAAAAATCTATTGCTGTGACTGGTATAATAAAAAAGATGAATGGCCAATAGCTAGGCAGAGCGAGGTTAGGCGGGACTTCTGGAAACAGAGAACTCCGGGAAGAAGTGACTCTTGGAGTTACCAGCCAGTCATGGAGGAAACAGCATGAAAAGTGTGTGGAGAGATGAGGTAATGAGCCACCTGACAGAATGTACATTAAAATAAATGGGTTAATTTATGTTATAAGAGTTAGTAGATGTATTGATCCTTCTGTCCAAGTTGCTAATTGTAGCTGGAACTGGCTACTGCTCTCTACCCTTCTGAGCCTCTGGCCCTCTTTTTCCCCTGCTTATACCCAGGCAGGCTAGCCAACAGCTTCTGGGCATCCTGTTTGTGGCTGGAAGGGCCCCATTTGAGAAGTAAGAAGTGAGAAGTGGTCATTTTTTGATGACTTGCTGATGTTCTAGGTAATGGAGATACTAATGATGCTTGAACTGAACTACTAAGGATTCTGAAGTCAAAACTCATATTGTTAATAATGGCAGGAAAATCATCTCTTTTTAAAGTAATTCTTCTTGGAGATGGTGGAGTTGGCAAGAGTTCTCTTATGAATGTATATGTAAACAATAAATTTGATGCTCAGCTTTTCTACAAACTAGGTGTGGAATTTTTAAATAAAGATTTGGAAGTGGATGGACATTTTGTTACCTTGGGACACAGCTGGTCAAGAGCAATTACGAAGCCTGAGGACACCATTTTAAAGACATTCTGACTGTTGCCTGCTTAATTTTAGTGTGGATGATTCACAAAACTTCCAGAATTTGAGCAATTGTAAAAAGAATTCATACATTATGCAGATATGAAAGATCCCAAAAGCTTTCCTTTTGTGATTTTAAAAACAGTCAGTACTTTTAACCACTGAGCCATCTCTCTAGCTCCAAGACAGTTTTCAAAATAGACTAGGTTTATATACATTTTGTGACAGGAGTGTGTGAGTGTGTGTGTGTGTGTGTGTGTGTGTGTGTGTGTGTGAATAATAATTAAGATGAAGTAAATAGCCTGTCAGCAGTGGTGCATGCCTTTAATTCCAGCACTCGGGAGGCCGAGCCAAGTGGATCTCTATGAGTGCAAGGCCATCCTGGTCTACAGAGGGAGATCCAGGACATGCACCAAAACTACACAGAGAAACCTGGTCTTGAAACAAACAAACAAACAAACAAACAAACAAACAAAAACTATGAAGACAAAGTTTAACAATGCCGAACATGCAATCCTCCTATTGAACTGGCTTTAAATGCACTTAGATGGCTGTTGGTTACATTACAATGTATAACTGTCATTATTGCATCTCTGGGGATTTCTTGCATGGCTAGCCATTGTTGTAATTCATAGGTATTACATCTGGGTAGGACTACTGTTTAGTTTCCCACTTTGGCAGCTTACATAGGATCTTTTAATATTATGAGATCTAGTATTTTGGAGAGGAGTTTTCCAGGTTACATTCATGTAAATTCCTTCAAGTCTTGTTTCTGAAGTGTATGTTGTATCCAGAAATAAAGTATTGCCTTCATGTTCTGGGAGGCCACTCAAGGAAGTTAGAGAGAGAGAAAGCCAGGCTATTGCAGGGATTAGTCACCTGGTAGCTTATCTAAACCCAAGGTCCTAGTAAGTTGTGTGTGTGTGTGTGTGTGTGTGTGTGTGTGTGTGTCTGTGTCTGTGTCCGCGCGCGTATATGTGTATTACAATAATTAAAGAATAAGAGCAATCAGATGGGAATTGATGTTTCTCAGAGGAGATGGAGGAGTAAATGTTGTAACTAAAAATACATATAAGTAATTACCAAATTAAAAAAAAAAAGAATATGAAGACCTTAATTCAGTCAAGAGTCAGTTGGGTACAGAAAAGAAAGATATTATCCTCTACACAAGTACACTAATAACTGAATGCAAGTATAAAATTTTGTCACTTCTAATAAAAGAAGAAAAGGAAAAAAAAACTTCCAGAAAGGAGAAAAATCAATTTTAAAGTTGTTGTCAGCATCACCACATAGTAAAATAAATTCCCTGATACAGGTCATCTCTTGAGTTAGGCTTTCCATTTTGGTAGCTACATATATTAGATTTTGCTATCAGAAAATCCCCTACTGCCAAACATCTAAATTACATCAGCCATAATCTGATTTCTCTGAATTTTCTTCAACAGCAACAAAACCTATTTTTCCATCTTCAGAGTTAATATCACTACCATGACAAATAGGAAAAAAAAAATAATAGTCTTTTGGACTTAGCCTCAAATTTATAGCCCTGTTCTTTGGGTTCATGAACCGGTATAAAAGTAGTAACTATAAGTTATAAGTTTATCTACAAATATGTCCAGCACCTCATCAGAGTATAACTTCTGAATTACCATGAATCAATTAAAAACACAGAAATATAAATATATATTCTTCACTATTATATTTTTCTCATTAATGCTTTATTACCAAACTCTTTCTGAAAAAACTATAACTTTCAATGATATGTGTCTTTGGGAAGTAATGAGTTCACAAAGGTATGCCCTCATAGTGGATTAGTCTCCTTAGGAATAAAGACATGAAAAATCACTTCTCTACTCAGTTCTTTGCCATAGTGTTAGAGTGTATAATTCATTAAATGCACTTGGCACCCCCTAAATCTTGAATTTTCTTGAATCTATAAGTATGAAAGAAAAACATTTCTTAATTAAGATACCAAGTTTATAGAAAATTTTATAGCAGCCTAAACTGAATAATATACCTTCTAGACTTTATTAACTATATTAATTGTAATGTATGTATGTATATAAGTTGATTAGTATGTGTAGAAACTATGCAATAATTTAGAATAAAAAAGAATAGCACATTAACATTGTTTTACTAATCAGCTTTAAGGAAATTTCTGAGAGTAATTCTCAAGATGATTTAATATATAAATAATGTTTATTAAATATTTACTACAGGTTTTTGAAATTTTTCTCAAAATTATTTTTCCCAGAAAAGCTTTATTATATATATTCTACTATTGGAGAAATTATTCGAGGTTATAATCACCATCAAAGTCGAAGCCAGAAACTTCCTGAACTCTAACTATGAGAATGATACTTTAACATAATTTATTTTGATTTTAGAAAAAAAATTTAAAAGGTCTTTAAATTTATCTGTTATTTATTAAGAATTGTATATTACAATACACCAGTAATCCTCAGAACAACAGAAATATCAGATGACATGTTTAGCACTAACCTAATGCCTTATAATCTATCAGAACCAGGAGCTTGTCATCAGAAAGAAAGAGCAGTATGGTGACCTTAGAAATAATAAGTTAAACATATTTACTTTTAAGTAGAGGCAGTTATCTATCTATCTATCTATCTATCTACCTACCTATCTATCTATCCATCTATCTATCATCCCTCATTCTCTCTATGAAAAGAGAATAGCTTGATCCATATGAATATACATAGGCATATCCATTAAAACCCCTTTTTGTGAAAAGTCAGAAGTATATGAGAGTTAATCATATAACATACATTCAAAAGATATACCGAATGTTAACAGTAAATTCTATATGAATCTGAATTAGACTTCTTTAATTTTTACTTCACATATTTCCTATTTTTTAAACGAAATTGGTTCATACTATATGATAAGCTAAATTTATTTCCCAAATGACTCTGTACAGTGTCTATTATTCTTATCTCCATTTTTCAAATGATGATACAAGGAAATTGGAAGATAATATTTCTTGAACTAATTCATAACATCCTTAAGAACTAGACTCAGGTAAAAGGCTGAGCTGTTTTATAGTTTTCATGTGACCCAAGGGCAACAGTGTTTTTGCTCTCTCAATATCATTTTTATCTCAAATGCAAATTTGGCCTTTTTTATAGGCAGCTTTATTTAGGATTTCCAGGGGGAGAAAAGAGGTGTATGTTACTCTTATGTTTAAGAATGATTGCATGACATGTGTTTTTATCGTGAGAAGGCATGTCTTTCTTAAAAAAAAAAAAAAATGCTCCCCCCTCTTTGGAGAATGAGACATGATCCTTTATTAGATTTTAAAAAAGTATTAATTACTCAATCAGTTAATCTTTTCCCAGCCTGAACACAATTTACCATCTTTTCCTCCCTTTTCTCTTCCCAGTCACTCTCCCCGTCTTTCCCCATCCCCCAACCACTCCATCTCCTTTCCCTTCAGAAAGGTGCAGGCCTTCCATGTACATCAGCCCGCCATGACATTCGCACAATAAGACGAAGCACCTCCTCTCCTACTAGGGCTGGAGGAGGCAACCTGGCAAGATGAGAAGGTCCCAAGAGCAGGCAACAGAATCAGAGATAGCCTTTGTTCCCACTGTGAGGAGTCCCACAAGAAGATCAAGCCACAGGACTCTAACACATGTGCAGAGGGCCTAGTTCAGTCCCATGCAAACTTTAGAAATGGTGATTCAGTCTCTTTGAGCTCCCATTGACCCAGGTAAGCTAACTCTGTGTGTTTTCCCATGGTATCCATAAACCCATTGTCTCCCCTAATCCTTTTTCCCCTCTTCCAAAGGGTTTCACAAAGTCTGCCTAATGTTTGGCTGTGAGGCTCTGCATCTGTTTCCAGCAGTTGCTGGGTGAAGCCTCACTGATGGGCTAGGCAAGGATCTATGACAAATAACTGCATCTATAACAATTGTTCTTCCTTTCCTGTTCATTTCATCCCCTTTCTGCCTTCTTGTTTTCCCTGTCCTTTCAATTTTTTTTTTTTTTAAATTTTTTACTTTCTTTTTGTTCTCTGGAATTTCAAATGTGAGCATTTAAAGACAAGCATTTTCTTCAGCAGGATAACACATTCATTTACTTAGAAAGCACATGCCATTTTGTATCAAAAGATAGATAATCAGTTTATATAGCACCCAATCTCAACTCCAGGAAAGAAAAGATGGAACTTGAATTCCTCTGGTTATGAAGCACTATACTCTCCATCTATAGCATTTTGCCTCACTTTACAGGGTATCCTCACTCTTCTTAGCCAAATTCAGTTGCAGATTTCTCAGAATACATGGCATGACATCTGTGGTGCCTTCCACTGAGATTTATTTAGCCAGATTTTCATTAAAATAGCAACTAAATTGACTCAATAAAATGTTGCTTATCTTAATAAAGACCCTTAGAGCTTTGCAAATTTGCATTTAATAGTATTTAGTGTCATTACAGCATTAATAATCTGTGCCTAAGGAGTACTAACGAAAACTTTATATTTTCTGTTTAATAGAGGTCACTTGATATCATTCTATTTTCATGCAACTTGGGCTTTAAAATATCAGGCAGAAAAGGAAGGAATCTCATAAGCAAAATGTAGTCAGGTTGGAGCTGCTTATTTAACTCAATGAGTCTATCTTCTGGTAAGATACCAGGCTCCCCATGTCACTTGAGATAGGAAAATACCATATATTGGCTTTCTCAAATCTTTACCATGTCTCTTCAGCATCTCTTTAAAAGTAAACTATTTATGATTTCTTCAAGACATTAAAAAGATAGCAGAGATTGGGTTTGGTATGGTGGTAAGTTGGGAATGAGCAAACAAAATAAAATGAAAACAAATATTAGGTATTTTGTTGTTGTTGTTGTTTGTTTCTCTTACTTTCTTTGGCTTGATTCATTGAATGTTAATGCAAAGGATACTTCCTTACCATACTGTTTCAGCAGATGGAACATTCATGCCTTCATTAAGTAATTGTCTATTAAGAGATTTACCAGCATAGCTCCAGTGGCGCAATTGGTTAGTGTGCGGTACTTATAAGAGATTTACCAGCTTTCTTAAAATAACCTTGACTAAATGACATTTAACATGAGTGATGTCACTTTTTTCCTTCGGTCCATTTATTGATACTTAGTACAAGGGTAGAATACAAATCATTACAATCCATAATTTCATTTAACAAATATATGAGATTTTTAAAATAAGAAAGAGATACATGCAATTCAACAAATCATTAAAAGAAACAAGAAAATGGTTACTGACATCACCCTTGGCTTCCACTGCTCTGTTGCTAATTCCATCTTGTAGAATGCTTTAGAATGGATACTACAAATGAAAATACAGGGAAGTAAAAGAGATACTGATAAATATTTCAAATCCAGATTTCAGTTAAGCAAATTGATATTTTTGTACCAAAATCAGCCTTGTTAATGGAATTGTGGAATATTTTATTTTTTACTAAGCAAACCTCAGGTTTAGGCTAATGTTGAAGGCTTTCTATGTAAGCAATGTTTAAACTGATGTCTCAAATTTTAGCCAAAACTGATTCAAGAAAATACTTGTGACTTTTCCAATTGAAGCAAACAATATAGTAGGCCTGACATTTACATTTGCTAGGACTTAGGACCAGTTAGGTGAATATTAAGGTGTGTTTGGTTTTTTGTTGTTTTTGTTTTTGTTTTTTTGATTGTGTATTCTTTTTTTGTTATTTATTATATTTGTATTTTAATTTTACACATCAGCCATGGGTTCCCCTGTCCTCCCCACTCCCATCCCCGCACCTATCTTCCCCCCAACCCCTCCCCTCCATTCCCATTTCCTCCAGGGCCAAGACACCCCTGGGGATTCATTTAAACCTGGTGGATTCAGTATAGACAGGTCCAAACCCCTCCTTCCAGGCTGAGCAAAGTGTCCCTGTGTAAGCCCAAGGTTTCAAACAGCCAGCTCATGCACTAAGGACAGGTCCCAGTCTCACAGCCTGGATGCCTCCCAAACAGATCAAGCTATTCAATTGTCTCACTTATCCAGAGGGCCTGATCCAGCTGGGGGCTCCACAGCCTTTGGTTCATAATTCATGTGCTTCCATTCATTTGGCTATTTGTCCCTGTGCTTTTCCAATCTTGGTCTCAACAATTCACGCTCTTACAGTCCCTCCTCTTTCTTGACAACTGGACTCCTGGAGCTCCACCAGGGTGTGTTTATAACAAGGGCTGTTGGAGATACTGAAAAAGCTACAAGAATGGCAAGAAAGATGTGCCCACATTTTCCCAGACTTTGTGCAGTACTTGTGCTTTCAAGTTTTCCCTTGGGTACATCTTAAACAGCAGCACTAACATTTCTTGAGATCAATGTTTATTTTTCCAATTCAAAGCTGTGTAGTAAAACACAGATAAGCCTTTTAGTTGTATTTCTTCACTCCCTCAAAATGTCATCTCTCACAATTGGCCAGAAACATGTGTCAGTAAAACAGAAGAGACATATTTAGAATGAACTCACAGGAAAACATTCAGAAAAAAGAATATCACAAAACTGAACCAGGAAAAGGATTTCAAACAGGGTAGTAGAGATATGCAGGGAAAATGCTGTGCACTGGATGATAAAATGTCATCCAGGTAAACATGAATATGGGTAAGCCATATATTACTGAATTGAGTCCTAAGGAACAAATACGAAGACAGCTTTAGACTTAGTTTGAGAGACAACTTGGTCTTCTGTTTCACAAAGGAAAATAGAAAACAAATCAGTTATTTAGGCAATGTCTCAAAGCTAGAACTGAAAATCACAGTAGCAAGTTCTTTCCTAATAAAATAGCAAATGTTACTTGTCAAAGTAACTTTTCTGAAGGGAAGAATGCCTGTAATATCTTCTCGTTGACTTTATACTGTTCATATGTGCAGTTAGTGCTTAGTCTATACAACTATAACCAAACACTTGAGTTAGGGTAACTTGTAAAGAATTTAATTAATTCACTGATTTAAAAAGGGAAATCTCCAGATTGGGCAACTTAATAATTTAGTCTATAGTAAGATCTGTGCACAGGATGAAAAAGAAGAAAAGGAGATAGGCTCCTGCAGCGGAAAGGCTAAAGCCATGGGATGTCCTTGCTTTATGATTCACTGGAAGGAAAAGTTTTTCTCAAGAAAAACATCATCAGTGTCTTTAGTAGAAATACCCTAAGCCTAAAAAGTTAACTCTTCTTTCCTTTGCTGAAAGGTTGGATCATCACTCGCTATCCCTAAAATGAGGACAAATATCTAGTCTCTGAAAGATTAAAAATCAGGCTCAAAATATAGATAAATATATCACAATATTAAATACAAATTCAAGGTTTTTCTTTTAACTGTATTTTGCATGTGTATTGATGAATAAATGTTTAAACAGTCACAAATAGTTGTTTTATGCTGCAGTGCTTATGTGGAAATAAACATACTGTCTCTGACCAGCTTTAATAACTACACTACTCTCAGTGATATTCTTTGGTGAGGTCTCCAATCTGGCCCCTCTCCTTGTCTGGCTTGAATAGTAGATCTTAAGCAATAAATAGCTGCTAAATCACCTTAGAGCAATGATTCTCAACCTGTGGGCTACGATCCACACACACATCAGATACTTACATTATACTTCACAACAGTAGTGATATTACAGCTATGAAGCAGCAGACAACCTGTAATAGATGGTCAAGCTCTTTATCTGCCATTTTTGATGTTTCAAATTTTGAACTTTGTTTAGTTAACAACAGCAACAACAGCCACAAAAACAAACAAATAGAGAAAAATCTGATTTTTTGATATCCCTTCTTAGAAAGTTTCTACACAGGGTCTCCTCCTTTTATCTCTTTGGCAATTATATGCGATGCTATCTCTGCTGTATTATTAATTGTGCTTTAGGTCTCTCTCCTACTGTACCAGTGTTGATGTTGATTGGAGTAGTCTTAGTATATGCACTCTGAGTATGTTCACAGTAATCTGTGTGTTTTCCTTAGCTTTGACGCTATTATTATTTCTACTGATGTAGTGAATACAGAGGATATTCAAAATATCTGCCTCTGCAATTTAAGAATTATCATGAGCCAACAAATAGTTAATCAACACCCTTTTCAACCATAAGAGCACTACTGAAAGTGATTTCTGAATTATTAGAAATGTTGGACAGCAAACCACTTGAAAATTTACTAGTTTAGCAAATAGAAATGCATACTGTAGAGACAATTTCAACATTCTAGGTACACACTGAAGCATTGTTACTGCAACTGGTTCTTGTGACTAAGAAGAGCAAGGAACAGAAACATACTGTTCATAGGTCAAAGAATGAATACAATATTTGAGACTAGATGGATATGTGTGTGATAATCTATAAATGTGGCATGCCTGGGTATTATTGTTGATCTTGTAGCCCTAAGGCATATGTGTTTCCCTGCCTGCTGACCTTACTTCTGGTCACATATCTTTCTTTGTCTTATGAAATGGGAGCAAAGAGATTCACAGCATCTTTATGAGGTAATGGATAAACACCACGTATACTGGTGACCCTTCCTGTTTCAATGCTTACTCTCACTCTTGGAATAGAATATCTAGGTAGTACTTCCTTTCAAGCCATCTCCTCGAAGAGATAGGCTATCAAATTTAGCTTTTATCTTTATGTACTGGAACTTCCTTTTGGTGAGAAATTTCCCCAAAGGCATCTTTTCTATTTTCTCATTGTAAACTCTACAATTTCTATTTAAAATCCCCTAATATGTTTAACAATTACAGCCTTTGTATCTGAACTCACCTTTTCTCCAAATTTAAACACACTCAACCTCCTTTCCATGCCAGATTGTATTTTTCCACATTGTTTGCTCAACACTTTGTTCCTGATTGTCACTGACAATCTAGATAAAATCCACAAGGAAGAACCATGCCACAAACGAAATCCTATACTGTGTGAAATGCATGCTGCCCAATATGTCAGTCCATTGGTTTTGAATCCATTTTCTACTAAATTTTCAGAAATTAATTTCTTCAGGAATATTATAAGAATGGCTCTAGTCCATTTCCCAATGCAATCCTCAGTCACTTTTAATAATTCCTGACCACACTCTTCAATGTCATCTTATCTATAAGCACTCTTATATCCCAAAGTCCTCCCAAAAATGGCACATTGAGGTCTGATTACAGCATAAGAGGGTCTCTCTAGTCTGAATCTCTAAAATTTTCTATATTCCTTCCACAAGCTAAAATGTAATAGCTACTAGTTTAGGTTTATCTATAATACTTACTTGTGAGGGCCAGTGTTATTTTTATATTAGTGACTTTTCATATATTTATTACTTAATAACAGATAGAAGCAATGCAATGTAGAAAAGCTTATTTTTTTGTGATCTAATAATCCATCATAGAAGAGAAGATATGGCAGAATGGACCTATGGATATGGAAATAGACAGCTGCTGCCTTTCTGATGGTGAATGAACCAGGAAACAATAATGATGCCAAAATTGTTCTGAATCATAACCCTGGTAGTCCTCTCTGATCAACAAATTGACACCATCTGGAATTATCCTTGCAAAGATTCTGTAACCCCTATTTTGAACTCTGAACCCACTGCTGGAGTCAAAGCACTAGTCCCATGCTCAACCCTGAGAACAGTACTGTATGAACATATGTATTGCTGTATGAATTTGTACATCATACTTATGAGGATCCATGCTGATCTTCTCTGCATTGATCTAGTTTCATTATATGCAAAATGGAATGTACGATTTTATTTAGCTATAAGTTATTTACTATTCACAAATAAAGAAAACCAGTGATATGAATCTTAGTGATTTTTTCTATTACTTTGGACTAACAAAGTTTGATAGAAACATAACCTGAATGAAAAGAAATCTGTATTCTCCATAGTCCTTTTTTCAATGCATTTAACCTTTTTCATCCCATTGATGTAAGGAAAAATTAACATATACCATCTCATACTGACAGCTTATCTTCCAGTTAGTCTCCTTTGTTTCCCTAAACTACTTTGCTACTACTTTTGAGCCATATATATAAAATTAATCTATATAAAATGAAAGAAAATATGTACCTGAGACTAGCAATTACCTTAATATGATTATCTCTAGCTAAATATGTTGTTTTTCTTTCAAAAACAGAACTTTGTCCTTCTTTGAAAATTCGAATATGTTTAACTTCTTATAATCTAAAAGTCAAAATGTGTCACATTGTGTCAATTCATAATCTTAAATTCAATTATCTCCTCACTCACCAAGCACCCTTTTAAACCTTGTCTTTTTAAATTCTCATCTTATATAATCTTCGACTTCCACCAGAATCCACCCATCATACCAGTAATTTTTTAAACTTCTTTTGAGATTACAATATAATCACAACATTTTCCCCCTATTTTCTTCCCTCAACCCTTCTCATATACTTCTCTTTGCACTCATTAAAATTCACGGGCTTTTTCATCCATTGACTTTTCTTACGTGTATATGTGAATATTCAGTTATTTCTAAATACATAAATATATGCTTCTCAGTCTGCATAATATTACTTGTATGTATATTTCCTGGGCTGACTATTGTAAGGGAAGCACTCAACAATTTTTTATACAGCTATTATACCTATAAAACACAATTACAACCAGCACAGGATGATGCCCCCACTAAGGGTACAGAAGTGGTACACCTATGTTAGTAGAAACCAAAAGATCTTTAATTGGATGTAAGATCTGCTCAACAAGAGGGAAAGCATGCCTGGAACTGGCAACTTAGACTACTACACAGAACCAGTGAAGTTATGGATCTTGTAGGAGAACCTACTATCATTACTTTATTAAACCAGTATGATCCCTAACTACATTCTAATTACTTGTCCTTTTCCCAACAATACACATAGTCCTCATACTTACTCAGGAATCTTCTCTTTGCACCAGAAGTTAATCATTACAAAACACTATGGCCATTCAAAAGCATAGTTTAGGAGCCCAACCATGAGGGATATATCTACAAAATAACTATAGTACATAAAGTTGAGTCAGGGATCATTTCAGAAGACAGGGTAAACGATTACAAGCAGATCAAGGAGTTTGCTATGGCGTTGTGGCTTTTAGTACAAATTTCAGGTCTAAAAAAAGTGATTTTAATTCAATTTCCTAAATTATTTAAAAATGTACTAAATTTTATTTGAATAATGTAGAATTTTTAATAATATGTTAATGAATATAGATTCATTATTCCTGATATCGTGTAATCTCAGCCTAAGAAATCTCACCAACATGGCTGCCTAAACATGAATTGAACTGGAACAACACTAGATACACTTGGATGGATGGAGGAAAGACTGGGAGGTCTCAATCCTAATGCAGAACTACAAGTAAGTAAAGAACTGTGAGAGTAGAAGAAATAGTCTTCCCAAGAAGAAACCATGCAATTGTTTATCCAACACTTTGTCCTTTTTTTAATTGTCAAAGATCTCAATAATAAGCGAACCTGATGACATGAGCAGACATTCCTAAACAGATTAAGTAAAATGGCCAATAAAAATCACTGAGTATAGGAATACAAATAAAGCAAATTTGGTATTCTACTGCACTCTAATCAGTATGGCAATTATTAAAAAATAAAATGCTGAAACCAGAAATGATACAGAGAAAATATAACTCTTATATACTTCTAGTGGAAATGTTAACTACTACAGCCACTGCAGATATTGGAGTTTTTCCCAAACACATGAAATAGAATTCTAAATAAATATTATTGCAGAAGTATTTTTATTAACTTTATTGATATGCTATTCACAATCACTATATTAGTGAATCATCCTCATTGTCTAACAACAGAGGGGTAGTTGTTTACATAGTTTGGAAAATTTACAGAAGGCGTATGTGTCATGTAAGTGCTGAGACAATATTTTCTTGTATTGTCTGATTACAAAGTCATATTTTAAATCAATTAAACATTAAATTAAATTTTATTAAAGTTACAGTAGTGGGCAGATGTTCTCAGCAAAGCAATATATGTAGAGATATGCTTAGCTCCATGGTAATTATGGGAAACTCTCAGGAGTCTACTACTTGTCAACAATATAGCAGCTCCAGAGTATTTTGTTGTATTTTCTCAATCATGTAAAACTAAACATTAATAATTGTCTCCAAGGGATGTTTTCAAATCAGATACATAATTATCCTCTAATTAAATAACAATTTTGGTGTTTTAGACAGGGAAAAATAGTCACTGAGATAAAAAGTCACATCTTGAGTATCTACTTGTTTCCACATAGTGAAGTCTGTGAATATACCTCAGCAAAGGAAAAATATTTTTCTATTTAAATAATGTCTTATCTTCTCAGTTAAACATTGAGCTTTGCAAAGACAGACAGCTGTGGTTCTCTAATTAGTAACAGAATAAAAATGGAAATGAATGGCATCTTGTTAAATACATTGTACTTCAATCTCTATAGTAAGTAACCCCCCTGAAATATCAAAATCTAGTTTAGACTATGTACTAGGGTAGCTGGTGTTACACACTTGACATTTTCTTCTCAGAGACTAGAGTAAAATAATAGATTATACAAATGTTATCATAGTATGTATATATGACATAAATGTATTTTTAAAATAAATCAGAAAAAAAAATTTGGTATTTTCTTAATTTGATTTTTTGTTTTCTTTTTTGTGACATGGTTTCTCTGTGTAGTTTTTGTGCCTGTCCTGGATCTTGCTCTGTCGACCAGGCTGGCCTCAAATTCATGGAGATCTGTCTGGCTCAGCCTCCCCAGTGCTGGGATTAAAGGGATGCACCACCTCTGCCAGGCTCTGGTATTTTCTTAATTTGAAATTGAGCTAACGCCTTGCTCAGCCTTGGTGCAATGGGGAAGGGCTTGGACCTGCATAGGCTCAGTGTGCCGGACTCCACTGATTCCCCATGGGAGACCTTGATTTGGGGGATGTGGGGATGTGGTATGGCTTGGGAGGGAGGAATGGAGGGTGGGAGGACAAGGAATCTGTGGGTGGTATGTAGAGTGAGTAGAAAATTTTTTAATAAAGAAAAATGAACAGAAAAAAAATGAGGCCACAAAGGCCAAATGTACAATAAATTGAAGAAGAAAAAAAAAAGAAATTGAGCTAACAATAATACAGAGGAATGATATATTAGTTCATTCAAAAAATCTTTACTTAGTAAAACTTCAAACATATTTAATATCTTTTTCATGTCATAAAATACTATTTAGTAATGTCAAGGACATTATTTTAAGAGAGAGTATAGTTCTTTGTGTATAGCTGAGACTTCCTGAACTAAGGAATTACTAGGAAGGGGAGAGACAGTATTCCCCTGGGAGGAACAATCAATTGATTATTCAGTACTAAATGGTCAGCCCTGAAAACAGATGTACAATGCATTTACCTATTTAGAGACATGTATCAAGAACTGAAGAGGAGAGGCCATATATTTAAAAGAGAAAAAGGGGTAGATCTAGGGGAGTACTTAGAGGGGGGAGGAATGATGTAACTATATTTTAATTTCAAAATATAAAAATACTTTTTAAAGAATGAAATTAAAAAAATTATAACCCTAATCATTGCGCTGGAGATAGTCTGCAATTGATGGTACCTCAAAAAATGGCTTGAGCAGTTCATATGCTTGTCAAAACTATAGGAGAAAATCAATGCTAAGCAAAGCCAAATGGAACCTGGGAATATAAGATTAAAAATTATCATGGTTTTTCATTCTCTTGTACTTTGCCAATTTGACATGTAAAAGTGAATTCTTGATATTACAGATGTTAATAAGGAATATTTGTCATGACTGAAATCTTGTCATTAGAATAGAATCCTATTATTTTGATTAAATCCACACATGGATTAATATTTCAGTAAGTTTTTCTTAATGACTAATTCTCTGATACCATGTACAATCCAAGGCCACAATGTTACTTTTTGTTATTACCTACTCTTAATTTTTTTTCTTAGATTTGATTTTTAAACATGTACGTCATCCTGTTGAAGATTTCTGATTTAATGCTACAGACAACCTTCCATTTCACATTTTCCTGTTGTGTACCCCCAAGTGGGAAGACTGCTATGGGTTTGAAGATCAAGGGAACATAGGTAATGTGTCCTTTTGTTACATCGCTTCAGATTTTCACTGTCAGTGTGAACAACGCCTGATGATCTTAACCTTGACTCTTTCACAAATGTGAGGCTGAGTGTGTGTGTGTGTGTGTGTGTGTGTGTGTGTGTGTGTGTGTGTATGCAGATTTCATCATGGTATATTTACCTCCTTGTCTTCAACTCTTTGAAATGAAGTTACGAAGTAGAACTCACTCTCAATATGAGCATGGGTCAGCTTATTATTTGGACATGATAATTAAACTGCCATAAAACCTCTACATTATTATATGGGGTTTTCTATTCTATATATTCTTAAATAAAAACCTAAGAATTTTGTTATTTTTTATGTGATATACTCAGAAATACACAAAAGCAAGAAATATATTGTGCTAATTTTAGCAAAAGAATATTTGCATATAATCCAGAGTAGATGTGTTCCCATTTATCAGATCCTTTCTTTTATATATTTTATTGAATATCAAACATTTTGTTGCATTCCCTAAACAATCAGTTCTTAGGTCTTTTATATAAATCATTTATATAAAATTCAACAATTTAGCATCATAAGCTGTTAATGAATTTTTTTCAATGTCTGTATGTCCCTAGCTGATCAGGGTAGAAGAACAATCACCCAAGAGAGAGACAGACAGACAGACAGACAGACAGAGAAAGAGAGAGAGAGAGAGAGAGAGAGAGAGAGAGAGGCAAACAAACAAACAAAAGTTTTAAAAAGCAAAAAGAAGTCTTTTGTCAGCTTCTTAACAAGGAACATGAATCCTAAATATGTTGATGCATATAGTAAATTAACTAGGCCATTCTCAACACTGACTGTCTTCATACATCAATAACACAGCTTTGCTATTGGGAAAAAAGAAAAAAAAAGACTTTGGGATGCAAATATCCTAATTAGTCTAATTGAAGAAAAAAACATTATTACTTTTGGTCAAATTCTGGTGTTTTTCTTTTCCAAATTAAAAATCCATATCACTTAAAGAGGAAATTTGATTAAAATGCTCCAGTACAATTGGCACTTCAATGACTTTCTTTAGGTCAATATCAGAATTGCATTCCTTGCTGTCAGAGAACCAAGAAGTCAAAGACAATACCTCCCAAGATCATATATAGCTGCAGACCCTAGATTTAACTTCATATAAAAGCTGAAACTTTGGGATTTTCATCAATATAATGTATTGTGGGTCACATCTGCTATATCTTGACAGAACTTAGGACACTGGAGGTCATCTCACGGTAGGAAATTCAAACTCAAAGTTATCTTCTGGTGTACAGTTCTGAACTTTAGCATTTCAGAGAAGTCATTATCTGCTTACATAAATTTGGTTGTTGACTATAGAAAGGATGTGAATTGGGAAAAATGGAAATTTTGATAAGAGATAATCGGTCAGCAAAATGGAGACAAAAGAATGAGTAATGTTTACAATGAATAATAGAATGTATTCATCTGAACTCCATCCATTGAGTAAAGTTTGTACCTAAAATTGTTCCCTGTTCTTCTCATGCATATATAATGTCTGTATCTGATTTAAGTTACAGATGATGACTTTGTGGATCACTATTGCCCATGCTGATATTTTTAATCTCTGTTATGTGAACAATAACTGACCATTGAAATAAGGACATGGTCATGTGAACATAAAAATACATTTCCCTGGTATTCATGATACATACATACTTTGGTTTTTGTTGGGGGGGCAGGGCTGTTGAGACAGAGTTCCTACTCTGTGTAACAGCTCTGGCTGTCCTGGGACTCATTTGGTAGGATAACATGGCCTCAAACTAATAGAGATCCACACGCCTTTGCATTTGGAATGCAGTAAAAGTATTCGTCACCACCACCCAGCTTATGATTCATATTTTGATCAACAAAATATATTTGAAATTACCATCTAACTGTGGATTGGATTGCCTTATCTCTTAGGAGGATGAGGTTAAAGAGTCAGGAATTTGGAGTCATCTTAGTCTACATAGTTATTCCAAGCTAGCCTTAGTTACAAATTAAATCCTTGCCCCCAAAACAGGAATGTAAAATGAATTTCAATAGGAAAAACGAAGGAATTTCAAGCCAAAATGTGCCAGCAATCACTTGAAACAGTAAAAGGGAAATGTTTCTTATTCTCCCAAGGGTCTTAGGTTCAAATCTTCTGTTCTATATGTTTAATATTGTCTTAGTCAGTGTTCTATTGGTGTAAAGTAATTTCATAATCACCAAAAATATTACAAAAGAAGAATTTTAATTGGTGTTTGCTTACTGTTTCAGAGGTTTAGTCTTTTATCATCATGTTGGGGAACATAGTGGTTAGCAGAAAGTCATGTCCCTGAAGGAAGAGTTCCTGTAGGAAGAGAGGGCAACAATGGTCCTGGATTGAGTTATTGAAACCTCAAAGCTTGACACACTTCCTCCAAAAAGGCCACATCTTTGAATCTTTCTCTAGTTGTGCTTCTTCCTGATGACTAAGTATTCAAATATTTGTGCCCATGGGGGCATTTTTATTCAAACCACCACAAATGTACAGAACAAGATAACCAGGAACCCAGGAAACGGCCTGTGGGGGATATGTTAAATGGATGGAGTAGATTAGAGGTAAAACAAAAGTAGATGATGTTAGTGTTTGGAGGGGATGCATCTAAACAAGTGGATACAGTTCGGGAAGATACTGTGATAGGCTTCTGAATACTAAGTACATTATTAGAATTATGAACACCACCAAGAAACAGAAGTACAGCAGCATGATGGGAGCCCCAAGGGAAGTTCAGACTCCTGGGCCTGAGAGCAAAGGCACAGTGGGGTCTCTGAAGAATTTGAGCCTAGATTAGTAGGGGAAGCCATGTTTTAGATCTTTTTGAGGATGGGTATAGGTCACAGCAAGAGACTGCAGCCAGACTCTTTAATTCGCAGGGAAATTAAAAATAAAAATTAAAAGCAGAGAAAGTTGGTGAACAGGATACAGCATATACAGGTGAGATGTCTTGGCACTAAGCTAGGGTCTCCAAAGGCATGTCCCAGTGAGCTGCATGTTAGTGCACAACAGTATGCCTTAGCTATGTTGAAGAGATGTCATCACATTTTTAGATAATGAATATTTCACTGGTAGACTTTTAATTGTGCTAAAGTTTATTTTGTACAAATTTTGGCCTGTAGGCTTTAAATTTAATTATTCTGATTTGCTTGAATCCAAGGCACTGTTTATTCTATCACTTATTGAAAATGTGATCTTATGTAGTCCCCTTAGCTATTTTGATTAGAGTAGTCAGAATTCTTAAGAGAAACAAGCACAAATGAGAAATATGGTTCATGGATGGACAGAAGGATGGATGAATGGATTAATGGATGGATGGATGGATGGGTGGATGGGTGGATGGATGGGTGGATGGATGGGTGGATGGATGGATGGGTGGATGGATGGATGGATGGATGGATGGATGGATGGGTGGATGGATGGGTGGATGGATGGGTGGATGGGTGGATGGATGGGTGGGTGGATGGATGGGTGGATGGATGGATGGATGGATGGATGGATGGATGGATGGGTGGGTGGATGGGTGGGTGGATAGAGAATGATATAGAGATAATAGGGAAAATGAAGGAGAGTGAAACTGGAGAAGTGCTTAGTGCTTGAGACACTTACTCACATTACTTAGGAATGGCTGAAAACCATTCCTTGGGATATGATACCATCGTCTTTCCTCCTTGGGTACCAGACAAGGATGAGATGCACATATACACATCTAGGCAAATTCTCATGTATATAAGATAAAAATAAAATAAATCTTTAAAAAGTATGTAGAGATTGACTATGGGACTTACCTTACACGATTCTAGAAAAAGAGAAAACACTGTTGATGGTGGAAACAGAAAAGCCATGGCAAAATTCAGTCCTCACATGAAATGGTGAGGAGAAATGTCAATGAGATAATTGCTAATGCTATGTCAAATTGCTAAATCCATGTCTGGAGATTTAGGAGATTTCTTTGTAAATCTTGGAATTCAATGTCCCTAAAATGAGAAACCATAGTACTAACAATTAGAAAGTGATTGGGCGATCTATAGAACAGAGACAGTGGACATTTTCTACCTTATCTTTCTATTCTGATCCATTTTCAAAGACAGATGAAGCCAACTCACAAAAGTGAGGATGGATCTTCCTTACTTAATGTATTGATTCAGTTGTTAATCTTATACAGGAATTCCTTTAAAAGCCTACCCTTAAATATTTTACTAACAATCTGAATACCTTTTAAACTTGATTGGTTGATATATTAAATTAGCTTAATAATGACAACTGTTTTTCTATCACAAAGTTAGTGTTTTGGTACCTTAAAAACTATTTCAAGACAAAAACAAGGCACTATATAGAAAATAATCTAACTGGTATCTGGCAGGGACTCAGAAAAAGTCCTTAAAGTTACTAAATTTCCTAAGTTTAGAGCAGTATTGTCAACAGTTTTCTGATTTTTTTTGGCTAAATTGCAAGAATGAAAACTTGAATATCTAGTTTTAGAATGTAGAAATACAAGACCAATCAAGAGAGGTGTGAAGAGAGAAGAGATGGCCAGTGCTGCAGAAAGAGAACCTTCGGGGAAGATATTCTGAGGTGAAAAGATTTGAGTTAGGGTTTCTCCACAACAAACCCATGAATGCTGTGGGTCTGCGGAGGAAATAGCTACCCTTCAAATTTTATGTATTACAGAAACAATTATTAACTAGGGTACTATTTTTACTTGTTACTGAGCACTTTCAATATTTATTTATTTATTCATTCATTTACTTATTATTTATTTATTTATTTTTGTTTTTGTTTTTCACTTTTCTGGATAGCAGATATTTGAAAGTAAAATAAGCTATGAAAGCAAATGGGTCCAATATCTTTATAGAAATGTTAAATAACAACAACATGGACATTTTAAAGGAATGTGCTAATAACTTCAGCTGCACACTTAAAGTACTGCACAGTGTTGTTTCCCTTAAAATATGCCTATTAGTGACTATGTAAGTTAGAATAAATTGATACAAATCTAGCCTTTGAAGATATTCAACATTCAAATGACAGCCTGTTGTAAATGATATTTAGGGGAATAATTCTTCCTATCTAGTATGCTAACCTATGAGTCTACTTCATTTAATCCCAGCATAAATATCTTTCTCAACATGGAGTAATTATAGATCTACTTCTAATGGGAGTCACTAGTTCAGATTATGAAATCACAGTAGAGAAATCAAGAAGTGTGTATCAAAACAGATTAATGTCATACATTGTACTTGAGAGATCACAACTGATGGTGCATTTTGATTCAAATAGACACAATCTACAGAAGTCATTAATATTTGTGGCATTTAAAAAAGAACATTAATGAAAAGTAAAGTCAATTGTGTAAAAAACTATGTAAAACTTGTGGCTTGATATCTAACTCAATGAGTAAAGGTTTTGGATTTTCATTGAGGTAAGAGTCAGAAATTACAGTCATATTGTAACAAAGCTATTTCAAACTCCCCTTCTCTTGAACATCTTAACCTACTTAATCAGAGGCAATGGCAACAACATAATTTTTGCACAACAGGAAATTGTTGCATTATTAGAATATATGTTATCAAGTATCCTTTCCAGGTATCCTTATTTAATCTTCTGCATGAAGTCAGTCTGTCAGATGGCATTGGTTTCAATAACAGATTATGGTCTTGTAAATATGAATTGTCTATAATCTAAAATAAATAAGAATCATAGCTCTAATGAATATCTTAGTTTTAAAACATTACAAGAAATAGAAAAGAAATGTATAAATTCTAATTCCCACATGCTTCTCATATTCTAAGTAAACATTTTCAATATTTCAGATGTGAAAAATAGACTGCGAAGCATTCTGTCATTTTGGCATAGTGGCAGTAGCACTTATGAAATCACACTCTTTGTTCTTCCTTCTGGAAGAGCTGAATTAACAGGATATAACTTTTGTTCTCTGGACTCACCACTGACTTACAGTGAAGTCAATTTTCTTATGATGATATTTTATTTGTGCTGAAATGTGATGATTTTTTTTGCTTTAATAAATAAAGTTTGCCTGGAGATAAGAGGAATAGGAACAGCCATTATAAGTAAACAAGGATATCAGGCAATGGTAGCACACACCTTTAATCCTATCACTTGGCAGGCAAGGGATGTGTCTGGATCTCTGTGAGTTCAAGGCCACATTGGGAACAGAGCCTGGTGTGGTGACACATGCCTTACATTCCAATACTAGTTAACCATGGAAGTCTGGAGGTCTGTACAAACAGAAAAGAAGTGACAGATCTGGGTAGGAAGAGGAAGTGATGTAGCTGGACAGAGAGAGCTAATCAGATGGCAGAACAGCAAGGCATATAGGGGTGGGTAGACAGGAAGTATCTTGCATTTGGAAGTTGTGGAGTTGGTGAAGTAAGGTTAGCTGTGGCTTTCCCTATTTCCCTAATCTCTCTCAGGTTTTCATCCCTATATCTGGCTCCATATTTTCACTTAGTAAGACCATTTAGAAATTCATCTACATTTCTTGGTGCAAAATTCCTTATTGACAATTACTCAGGAGGGGCAGTAATGCAATTGCTGCTCTCAAAGACAGAAAACACCTCAGGCAGAAGATTTGTTCTTTGGGATCCTGCAATGCCATTGGCCTGATCAAGGTTTTATTTTATTTTTATTTTCTTGAAACTGTGCTACAATCTAGACATTTTCTAATATCTCTTCACCTTCACAGTTACCAACATAGCAACACATTTCAAATGCTACACTTGCCTTCTCTTCCTCTAGCATTTTGCAGGCCCAGCAAGCTCTGTTTAGGCTTCTCTTTTTTGAAATAGCCAAATTAATATATGTGCCTTCCTAAGTGACATTAAATTGTTATAAAATTATCCATTAATATGATTTTAAGGAATAGTAAGCAGTCCACTTGTGTGGTCTATCATTCACACACTCAGTAATTTCTAAGTTGTTAATCTTTTAGATGTATATGCAACTTTACCTTCAAATACTACCTTCATTTTTCACATGGTGACAATTTTGGTATTACTGAAAATGTATAGAATTTTTCAGTTCCAATATTAAAAAGTATCTTTAATTGATTTAACTGGTAAAATTCCCAGGATAAGTTAAATTTATTTTTAAATTTACATTCTTACATATAGTTGATTTGGTGTGAACAGGAAATGAACACAGTCCTACTCACCTTTCCTTTACCTTAGTTTTATACCTCTAACACCAGAGCTTTCTTGAGAAGTTCTTTCATTTCATGGATGAGTTTTCCACGTTGTTACTCAAAATAGTCCTTTATATTTTCACCATTTCAACACTGGCTATTTGGAAATAAATAGTACTTACAAATGAGTTACTATCCTCTATATTAGCTAATTGCAGCATGCTTGGCCTCTACCTGTAGTGACAGTAGCAACTCTCCAAATGTGATCATCTCAAAGTAACTCAAGAGCATTCTCAAATATTTCTCAAAGAGAAAATATTTTTCATTTCAAAATTTTATATATATATATATATGTAATATTTTAGGAGATATATATATATATGTGTATATATATGTAATATTTTAGGAGATATATGTATATATATGTAATATTTTAGGAGATATATGTATATATATGTAATATTTTAGGAGAGATATATGTATGTATGTATATTTGTGTGTGTATATATATGTATATATATATATATACATATATATATATATATATCCTCATTCACTATAGAATAAATAGAAGTAAAAGTAGATCCACATATTAATAAAGTTATTAACAAGTAATAGGAAAGTGAAAATGTAGGGATGCAAGTTCCTTCTAATTACTATAGACAAGACCTTTAACAAATCTTGTACCTCTCTCTTTCGTCCATCATAAACCACATACGTTACAGTGCATATACCTGTTGTTTTTGATGCCCATTTTCAATAATTCTGTTTAATTCAAAAGTCACCAAAAACTATTGGGAAAGAGGGTCAATCAAACATTTACTGAAATGCACACAATCCACAGAAGTAAGTGGCCTCAGCTATAGACAGAAAACTTTCCAGGAAAGTTAATGGTTAATATTCTAGTAAGCTGAGTTCTATTTTCAGAGAACAGTTAAAACTATATTACACTCCTCAGAGCTTTAAAATATTTTTTTAAAATAATAGTTTAAAGAAACTTGTAAGGCCCCATAGTAGAATCCATGCACTTTTACCATTTCCACACATTCAGAACTATATTTATCGACAGGTTCCCCAGGTTTCTTTAAAAATGATGTCAAAACATAGTATGAGCCCTCTAAGGAACTGTTTAGATGGGAAAGTTCAGTTCTCAACTACAGCTCTGTGTTACACTGTTACCAAGTGCCTCTTTGCTCTAAAAATGAAAAATTCACCTGAGCAATATACATTGTTTTTTAGCAGTAATTTTACTTGTCTACCATTTACCATAGAGGCCATCATACACAGTCACATCAATAGATTCAGTTATGGAAACAGACAACAGTTGTGTACCAGGTTAAGAGGAGAAAATTAAAATTACCAGAGGTTTCTGAAAAATGTCAGACCATACCTGAAAACAATGTAGAATAAGCACATCAAGTATGATTTTACAATCTATTGCAGTAAAGAAGCAAAGCCAAGTACTCCGCCAGCATAAGACTAATTTAAGTAAATAAAGGAGAGTAATGTGACACAGAAACCTTTAAATATGTCTTACCAAACACTTGACATAATTATATCGTCACCTGTAAAAAGCAAATAAAGTGATGCTTATTTACCAAGAAATTGCTACAATATTATACATCACCCAGGAATTAGATTTTCAAGAAAATTATCGTGTTTCTTTATTACAAAGAAACTAGGTACTTTTAAAGAAATAAAAAAACTAAAGATGCACCATGTCTTTGGTAGCTCTGGGAACTTATGGTAAAGAATTCTGATCCCAAGTCTTTCTTTTAACTTTAAATAGTACTCCACACGTCTTACCGAGCCTTGAGCAATGCCTATAGCACATCCTTTTCTTTCCTGAAATACTTGTAGCTAATGGGTTACTTGACATCACTAAGTAATACGTAAAGTTTCTTATTATTATTTTTACATTTATGACTCCAAAAATTTCCTCTATAAATTCCACATACTATTAATTATTTCTCCATCATATTAAACTACGATTGACAGTAAAATATTCTTGAAACATCTACTAAAAATAAAATCTACATCTTAACATGAGCACGGTTACCATCAACTCTGCGTAACTTTAGAGTCAGTGTGAGTTTTAAACTACAAGAGGCAACATGCTAATTGAACAGAGAGTAATTCACTGTTCCTGCAAAATGTAACATTATTTACCAACCAATATCTAGCAGGTAAAATGTTATTTAATTATCATTGGTGAATTATTTCTAATATGACATGCAGAATCCTTTTCCTGAAGCTATGACATGGTTTTAAAAATCAGAGATCTGCAGAGGCAGGCAGATCTCTGTGAGTTCAAGGCCAGCCAGGTCTGCAGAGGGAGTTCCAGGACAGGCACAAAGCTACACAGAGAAACCGTGTCTCGAAAAACCAAAAAAAAAAAACAAAACAAAAAAAAGATAGTGAATATAACAACGTGTAACTGCTAAAGGTGCTGAGAACTAGTCAAGGTAGCATACTCAACCCATAAAGATGATATGAATATCACGTTCTTTAAGATTCAGAGAACAATATGGAAGAGAGGGTACAAAGAATGTCAAAAGCCAGAATTTAGGAAGAAGGGATATGAAATGCATTCCTCTGAGTATAATACAATCATGAACTCAATGCAATTAGACTTGCCAACACTATGCCTGGAAACAAACACACCTGTCAACAATCAACTATAGAGAGATATCAAGAGGCCCCTTTAACTTCTCTAAACATTGAACACAGGACCATTGGCAGATTCTTTGAACTGAGGAGCTATTATTATGATTTAAGCCACTACTGTGAGCTACCAAACTTAAATGGATAATCCCAAATCTGATTCAAATAATGGTCCTACTTCATTTGGTATCAAAACAAGCAAAAGAAAATATGAATATTGAAAAGGGAGGAGTGGGTAGAGGACAAGATTCTGTCTATCTGACAGGTAAATAAAGAAATAGAGATGCTTTCTGATGCTTTCTCTTCTACTTCATCTTAGAAATATCTCTTTCTCTGAAAATCTCTCTGTCTCCACATACATGATACATCTGCACTGTTACCTGCTCCATACATTCTCTGCACAGCCACAGACCTCTTTTGCACAGTTACTTCTTTCTTCTACACGGCTTCATTTTCCTTAACATCTCTGTTTTACATAGCGCCACATCTCTCTTCTACACACAATTCTTCTCTCGACTCTGCTACATTCCTTCACATATTATTACATCATTTATTCACTCTTTACTCATCCATTCTCTCATTCAGTCACTATCTCACATTACTTCTTCTGCACACTCACACACTAACACACACTCACTCACATTGTACAGCTCTTTTCACAACATCTCTCTCATGCTCATACACACACTCTCACACCACTTCTACATCATTCATTCACTCCCTACTCACTCATTCTCTCACTCACTCACTCTATCACCTTATTCTCTCTCTTCTTCATATTCAGCTACATCTCTCTTTCAGCGCGCATGCACACACACACACACACACACACACACACACACACACACTTACTCATACACTTTCTCATTTCTCCTCCTCTCATAGCCAAACTCAGACAATTATATGTAACATTTTCAGGGGCTGACCCATTTTCATAATACATGAAATGTCACACAGTTTTTCTCAGGCTGGGAAGGTTGTGCTGACTGTCCAGTAAGACAGTAAGTAACCCTTGGCCAAGCATGTAGCCTAAATGGTTAGCATTCCCAGACAAAAAATGACATTGAAATTCAGGACTTAAAAATAGCAATAGTTGGGTCTGTGCAGAAAGAGAAATACTGCAAAGGGTTGTATCTACCAGAGTTGCATCACTTCTGACCTTGATTTAGCATTTAACACTTGGAAATTCATCCTTGTGTATTTGTCTCCAGGGGCAACTAGTTTGCTTTGAATATGTTCTGAAGTCAAAAATTAGCTGTCTTTGTGACTTAAAATACTATTGCTTTTCTGTACGAGTTATGAAAAATATTCCAATACTATTTCTAGTCATCAGAATTATACAGTTTAAACAGAAATCATCTTCCTGACCATCCACAGCTGTATGTGTGTGCCCAAAGATGGAATATTTTTATGAAATAAACACACAAGCAGTGGGGAAAATAGCCATAGGTGCTATTGGGAAGAAAATAAGTGGGGTGTAAGAAAAATCACATTCAGGAGCAACTGGTCATTCACAGTCAATAAGTCCACAGCTTTGCCAAGTGGGACTCCCCTTCTGGTGGGTCAATATATTCAATACTAGTTGTCATCTGCTGTATACTCCCTTGGCCTCCTGCAAAAAAAAACAAAATTTAAAAATGTACAAGTTTGTTCATGTGTTACCTATATCATCTATATTATAGCCAGGCTGTTAACACTTGAAAATAGGTCCCTCTTGCATTTATTAGACAACTTTCATGAGCTTATTTCATGAGCAGGCAATATTATTCCAAGAAGAGGTTCCACTGTACATTTAAAAAAATATTATATCGTTATTGCCTGTCTGAATTTACTATTGGCAACATAAAATATTCTGAAGTCAGAGTAGTAATCCCTTATGAAAAAAATCCCATTATAACTTATTGTTTTTAGATCAATTATTGAGAACACACAAATGTGGCAATGAAGCTCCTGAGAAAAACTCTGTTATTTTGTTTTTAGTTTGGACAAACAAAATGACTGATTAGAATTCTTGAAAGAGGAAGGCCAACTGAAATGAGAAGTTCTAAGCCTTGGAATGCTATCCTGTTAACTCATTTGGATTTCTTTGCTAGTTTCCTTGAATTTGACAAATAATCAAAACAAATGTATAAAATTATTGACCTCTCCTCATGTCCTAAGCATATATAGCTTATCAAATGTCAGAAACATATACAAGATGCCCTAAAATTCAAGCATAGCACTGACAATCCTATCAATGTTGATTTGCTTTAAGAGTATAACCCACTTGAAGTAAATATAGCAGAACTGTAGAGTGCTGGAAGAAAGCTTTAAGAATTCAGACAAGTACATAATAAAACTCTTTTCTTGATCATGTCTCAATACAAGAACTCAGAGAACGCTACCCAAAAATATAGGAGAAAGAAATACCTCATTATTGTTGAAGTATTCTATGACAGTTGCCTCCTCTCCATAAAAGAAACAGTGGGAAAATGTTATTACCTACCAAGCCTACATGTTAGCAATGTACGCAATACATGCCAAATGATAGAAGCCAATCAATGGCTGGATGAAAAGAAGTGAGGAAAATGTCAATTGAAAAAGAACAGGGTTCAGTCAGGGTTTCATACACATCCGCAGACTTGTCTAGTTATAGACAGACATTCCCCAAGCAATATAGAGGTAAAATCAACAAAAAGTGCCCAAAATAAAATACATTTAAATGATTTAGTGAAGTGGATAATGGTTCTCAAGTCATCCAAACATAACAAAAACATGTGGAGCAGTGAATGAAGTAGAACTTGTGATTGGAGAACACAGAAAAACACATAGAACTTTGGCAGAAACACAGTTGTTAAAATAGAATAAAGGCCACAAACCTGTAACATTGAATGAAGCTGTGAAAGTCAAGAAATGAGTTGTTCTGCTAAAACTCCCAGGGGGAGCAGGCCTGGCAGGAGCATTACTTTCCACTAATTAAACTGCCTGCAGAATTCTGGCCCCTGGGATCCTCAAGGAATAAGTGTGTGAGGTTTTAATGCATTGAGTTTGTTAGGGGAACAGCAGCAATCTAAAGTTAATGATCAGAAGCCTGAAGAGATTGAGAAAATGAAGGTACAATCTCTTACCCAGTCTGTAGGCTGAAGCCACTTTTAAACCTACTACACACTACCTAAAAATATATATATATAGATATATATGGAAGAAATTAGGAGTTAGAAGGATTCACAAATTTATCTTTCTACAGTAATTTTCTTAGTACTCCCAGGCAAAGATCTATGAGTCATTACTTTATTACACAGGACTTAAGTATGAGGACTATTCAAAAATTGAAGAATTAAGGAACACATTTCAATGCACATCCAAAGATGAGAGAGAACGCGACTTCTTTGCTACAATGAATATAAGTGGGTATCATGGTCAGGTTAGAGTGGGTTAGAGATTTATACCAAGTTTGAAATTTTGTGTTGGGTTGTACATCCCATCAGAATTTGATTTAATTCCACAATCTGGCATTATAAAAACTCACAGGACATAGTGATTGATAGTTATTGTGGATACTGTCCTTGGAATATAACATGGCCAATGCCTTTTTGGATTCCTGGTAACTGTGGTTACCTAAAAAAATTTGAATAAGATTGAGAGAATTAATTTTCCTCCACTGGGTGAGGGAGTGGTTCCTAAGACCATACCTCTCTCCAAGGATGTGTAGATATTTAAAAGTTGCTGAGACACAAAGAGGGTAGTGATTTTTTCCTTCCATGGTATAGTTTCTTCTAAGTTGCCATAAATAACTCCACAGAAACTTTCCTTTAAGTAACCCTAATTAAAATCATTGATTAATCAAGATAGGCTTGAGTAGTTTACTTCTTCAGCCCATCATTAGCACTCTATATTGGGTAAATAGATATTTGTTTATTATTCCTTAGTAAAAGTTCACACAACACTTAGCACTCAGAATATTCAAGTAGAAGCTTCTATTTCCTCTGTTTGGTTAGAAAGAGAAAATTAAGCCAATAGTTTCTGATGCTTAGAAAATTTCAAGGATTATATAAATGTGCATATAAATACCATGTAACTAAGTATGAGAATCCTTTCTCTGCATAATAAGGTAGATATTGCATGGATTAACATTATTTTTTCACAAAAATAAAGCTTACTTCTGCTACAATCCTGTTACAAAATATATGTATTATATATTCACTCATCAGGAAATCAAAGTAAAATGTTATATTTATAACAATTTTATTCCAAGCAGATAAATAGAAAGAAGAAAATGTTGAAGTACTCAGAAAGAAAATTTTGCTATAGAGAGTAAGCCACTAAGATTGTGTCCATCAGGCCCTTGAAGATCTGAGCTGAAAGTACATCTGAAGAACTAGCTATCCTGGTACAAGGAAGTTACAGGCAATTTTCTCAAGGAAGAAAGCAAACAATTGTTCTACCATGCTATGATGCCTATGTACCATAACAACCACCATAACACAATTTTGACACCTGAGGCTCAGGGATTTTAGTGGAAGGAGGAGAATAAAGATTATAAGTGCCAGGGGAACAGAGAATTTCCTGTGAGACTGAGTCTCCTAAAAATACCAGTGATGCTACACCCATTATACCCATTAAGTCTCATTAACATGTTAATCTAAGTTAAGACCTAAACAAGGCTTATGCAAACAGACATTCAAATGTAAAAGGGAGATATCTCAGGGGACTTCAATCTTACACAAAATCCTATGGGCAACTAAAGCATATGTGAGTGAAATAAAGTCTTCCCCAAGAAAAAGCCCTCCAATTGGCTATCCAACACTCAAACGTTAGCCCCTAGAATAGAATATGTACATATAACTAACATTACATTGACTGAGCAAGTATCATTTGTTTATCTAGTAATACATACACACACACACACACACACACACACACACACACACACACACACACATACACACACACACACACACACACACACACACACACACACCCCACACCTGCATATGACAATAATAAAAAAAATAGTAGGCATGAATTGGAAAGAAAGTGGGGAGGGCATACATGGGAAGAGTTGGAGGGATAAAAAGGAGAAAATTATGTAATTACATTTCAATTTCAAACATAGTGTACATAATTCACATCTGTTGAAGTTGACTTACAGGCTTCTGCAGCCATCTTTCCTTGAGTTACCCATGATTCTCCGCCTTGCAGAATACAGGGAGGTTGACATGGTGTAAGTACTTAAAAGTACAAGACTGTGTTGTGCTACTGGTGTTCTACACATTCTCTTTCCCTTACCAAATCTGAAGAAGGAAACAGTAGGATTTGATTTCACTTCTGAAAAAGCCAAATGTAGAAATTCAGGGAGTTATCTTGCCACAGGCCAGAGGGAGAACAGAACTCTTCATTTACAATCTTAAATTATAAGAAGGAAGACAGCTTCTAATAACTGGTTGAGATTGGAAAACCTTGAGCCCCCAAAGCCTCTGCTTCCGTTCACCAGCCCATTGATCACAGCTGCACAGGGAAGAAAAACTGACTTCAGAGAATTTTACAAGTATCTATGTCTGCTGTTTGATTCTGTCACGTGTGTGGAGATATGGCAACAATGACATCAATAACATAGTGAAAATCAAATCCTTCAAAAATAAAGGGATCTGAAATATTCTTAATATTCAAAGGATACAGTAGTCATAGTGGTGAAAAGATTAAACAATACTTTATGAGAGTTTAGATAGTGAACATATTTATCTTGTTAGTCTTAAAATTTTCACTGTAACTATAAATTTAGAGATTTTTATTCCAAGCACAGATAACCTGAAGAAATGAGCATGCTAGATATACTGTGCTATGAAAAATAAAGAATACATGTGCATTTCCCATTTTTTATTAAGACATATAATAAGCATATTATTTTGTATTGATATTCATACTCCGGACAAAAAATTATCATGACAGGTCTGAGTGACTTATGCTATGAACTGGAACCATGCTGAAATCCAGGCCTGTGCTGTTGCCAAGGACAATGTTAGGGTTCCTGGTCCAACCACAGCTGGGGTCTGTGTGAATATCTATAGTCTATATTTCCACCAAGGGCACACCAACATCAGTGATCAGGGCCACCACCTAGGAACATCCTAGTGCCCACAGGATGAACCTTTGTTGGGCCATACAGATCTGAGTAGCCTGTGGTGCCACTTGAGACCACTTGGCTGCTGCTTGGAGCCAAGTCTGGGTCCGTGACCCTGCTGCAGCCATGGTCTGTGATCAGTTCTGTAGCTGCTATTGCCCCTGAAAGCAGTGAGGGATGGGGCTGTACAGAACTGGCCCCGCCCCTCACTGGCTGCAGCACTAGGGAGAACTGGCCCTGCCCCTCAAGAAGAGCAGGCTTTGCACCTTGCCTGGGTAGTAAAGTAGAGCCGACTCTGACCAGGGCAGCAGAATAGAGCTCACCCTCTTGGCAGGGATGCAGGTCAGCTGGCCAGAGGTCATGAGAGCAGGGGAGCTGATACTGCCTCACCCCTCCTCTGCCATATGGTAGCATGAGTGAGGAAGATAACAAAACACCCCTCCCACCCCCGCAACAGCTTGCCACCTGCAACAGATTGGACAGCTGATCCTAGGCTCAGGAAAGCAGGAGTGCTGATCCTGCCCCTCACCCAATTGCAGCAATCAGGAGAGTGGGCCATGTACTTCACCTGGCCAAAACGGTAGAGCTGGGCATGAGGACAGAAGAACTGGCCTTGCTCCTTGCTGTCTGCTGCATTGAGTGAGTTAACTACGGCAGTGTTGGAGGTAGTGACAATTAGGGAGAGCTCGCAGACTGACCAGCCAAGCTACAACCCAGGGCCAGAAATAGGGCTAGGAGTTGGCCCACCCCAACATCTACCTCATCTATGAACTGCTGGACCATGTGAAGAGGCAGGACCTGCAGATCCCAAGCTACAGGATCTCCATGACGGAACAACAACAGAATATCCAAGAGGAGCCCCAATGCATACCCAGTATCACTAGAGTAGCAGAATCCAGAGGCCTCAAGCCAGAGCAACAATCCATTGCAATGAACACTTACAAGTAAAGATGTATCAACTAAGGCATATACTGTGTGACTCACTGAGCCACACTACAGCTTCCATACCTACATTTGTTTTTCTTTTCCTTTTTTTTAATTTTTGTTTTTGTAGTTTGGTTTTTGACTGTACTTTAAATTTTGTTTTGTTTGGAAGGGGAGTTTGCCAGGAGAGAGGGCTGAAGCAAGGGGATGGGAGATGAGTGGCATCAGGATGCATCATGCAAAAATCAACAAAAAGTTAATTTTTTTTTTTAAGGGATTGATGTGTTCTTCCCTGGGAAGACTATTTCTCCTGGTCTCACCAATCCTTATCATCCTGCATTCCTTTTTCTAAGGTGGAGGCCCCTTGCAACTTCCCATGTCCATGTTAGCATGAATATTGGTGTTTCATTTTATCTAGGTCATGGTTAAGGAGTCATGTTTGTGATATTTCTTGGATGTACTTTGTGTGTGTGTGTGTGTGTGTGTGTATGTGTGTGTGTGTATGTGTGTGTGTGCACATGTGCACGGATGTATTCACATACATATATGTCTTAGGGTTTTCTTTGCCATGGAAATTCTTATAAGGAAAATATTTGAGGGTGGCTTGCTTCCAGTTTCAGAGGTTCAGTCCTTTGTGATCATTAAGAGGAGCATGACAGCAGGCAGGCAGACATGGTGCTGAAGCTGAGAGTGATACATTCTGTTGGCAATAGTTAGTCAAGTTGGTTAAACCCCAAATGTTGGTTAAACCGGTGCTGCTGGTGGCCAGCTAGAGGAGCATTCTGGTGGAAGAATCACGAGCCATGGTTACCTTTCTAGAGCTTTATTGGAAGAGAGGGGGAGAGAGAGACAGAGAGAAAGAGAGAGACAGAGAGACCACATGGAGGGAAGAGAGAAGGGGGAAGGGGGGCACATGGAGGTCCTGTCAGCTTTTTAGGCTGGCCCTCATCCCAGGATGATGATGCAATTAAGGACAAAACTTTTACAAGTCGACTTGACTGTCACACTGAGAAAGGCTTGAGAAAAAGAGACCTCAAAGCCCACCTCTGCAGTGACACACTTCCTCCAACAAGGCCACTCCTCCTAATAGTGCCACTCACTTTGGGGGCCAGTTTTTTTTCAAAGCACCACTATATATATATATATATATATATAACAACATTTAAAACAAGAATATGAACTTGAAATAGAATAAGCAATGTGGGAGGGAGGGGGAAAAGGAAATGGGGAAATGAGGTATTTACATTAAAATCTTGAAAGTTAAAAAAAAAAGAAAATATTCAGGATTTGAAGGCAGCCCATTCTATATTTGTGAATAACATTTAAACCCAATTACTGAGTAACATGTGATAACTTTCTGGCTTCCAACTATTTACGAGGCCCAAATTGATTGCTGTATTCAGGCCACTTGAACCATGTTGCTATGCATGCTTTTATTCCTAGGTACTTTGTAGTTAGAAAAACAATATATGTAAATTATGGTGAGTCTTTAAATCAAAATGTAGGCCCTTATACTTCTGGAGCAAGGCCATGCCATCTGCAGCAGAAACTTATATAGCATATCTAAATCAGATTCTTGACTGTGGGCTCTGGTTCAGGTACAGCACCTGGAAGTGATTCACTAAATCATATGCATCCAGGAAATACTATATGAGCTGGCTTTAAGTATATTCACAAAGGCACAGGTCAAGAATGAGGAGAGATGCAATTAGGTGTGTGATAGAAGCATAGATCTTGGATTAGACTGTAGGTCTAGAGGGCACACATCAACAATGCAGCAGATAGTCACATACTGCCATCCATGCCTCAACAGCAGTTCTACCACCACTCTTCATGGGGGTTCTCCATGGGAAGATGGTAATACATCTAAAACATCAAATGTAGGCCATCTTAGTAAATGTGAGCTATTCATAAGTTGTATTATCAGGGACTGTAGGGGCCCAGCCCCTCGATAGTCCCCTCCCAGGTTCCGGGAAGAATCTACAACCAGCTGATAATTAATCTTTGATAAAAAGAAATGAATCTATGTACATGAAATTCCTTAGTCCATATACTTTATCATTCTGTGTCAGTTACAAGCTTATTCTCTGCTTTCATTTTTAGGTCCTTTCTTGCCCAAATTTTCTTTACATTTATCTGTGGTCCCCTCCAGGTTCTATCTTAATTCCTTCATCTAGTTCTGCCCCTTCTAGGTTCTCATCCATCTAGTTCTTTCCCATATCATCTCCTCTCCCATCTCCTTCTCTCTCTCTTGTTCTTCCTCATCTTGTTCTTCCCCATCTGGCTCTTCTTTATCTTCCATCTCGTTCCTCTAGTACTCTCTTCTAGCCATTCAATCTAGTTCTTCCCCATCTCAGTTTGTTCCTCTCAAGTTCTTACCCATCTAGTTCTTCCATTCTCTTTCCTCTTCTCCATGCTGTTCTCCCTCCTTCTACAGAAAATACCTGCCTTTTCTTTCCTTGGACACTTGGTTCCCTGCCTCCTCAGTAATGTTGTTTTATCTCTCACCCTGATATGTAAAAACCTCTTTTGTTTTCAGTCAAAGTGCTCTAGACAACCACTAGGCCTCCTCAAGGCTAGGGCATGGTCTGAGCTTCATTAGCACAGGAAACAAAGCTAGGTGTTTCCTGCCAGCTTGTCTCTTAAACTCAGCAGGGCAGTTAGTAACTTAGTAGGTTTCAGAATACAGCTGAAATATTAAAGGCTGAGTAACACCAAATATTCATAATAAATGGCTTGCCTTTTGACAGATCCTTGGCGGGTCAAAGTTCAGCTTCAATACACAGTTGAATCTCTATGATATATTCTTGTGGCTCCACAAGACTGTATCCCCACTCAAGGAACCTTAAAAACAAAACTCCCACTGTTTTATGATACATAACACATGCCATTATATCCTACAAAGTAAATATAAGTGGCACATAACAACTATACCTATAGTCTGCATGGTTTGCTTCAGATATTAAGTAGAAAATAAATACTAGGTTTCTCATAAAATATAAATAACTGTAGTCACAAAAATGAATTTGTAAAAATGCCCCATCTGTTGATTGTGGTGGTATTGTGTCCCCCAAAATATTGTGCAGGCTAATAAACTTATCTGGGGTCAGAGAACAGGACGGCCACAATATTAAACAAGAGGATAGGCAGTGGTAGCACATGCCTTTAATTCTAGCATTCCAGAGACAGAAATACCTCTGTATCTCTGAGTTCAAGGCCACATTAGAAACAGCCAGGCATGGTGACATACGCCTTTAATCCCAGAAATCGAGACTTTAATCCCAGGGAATGATGGCGGAAAGTAGAAAGATATATAAGGCATGAAGACCAGAAACTAGTTTCATTTTGGCTGGTTAAGTATTTGGCTGGTTAAGCATTCAGGCTTTGGAGCAGCACAGTTCAGCTGAGATTCATATGGATGAAGATTCAGAAGCTTCCAGTCTGAGGAAATAAGACCAGCTGAGGAACTGGTGAGGTGAGGTAGCTGTGGCTTGTTCTGTCTCTCTGATCTTCCAGCATTCAGCCCAATACCTGGCTAGGTTTGATTTTATGAATAAGATCACTTAAGATTCCTGCTACAGTTGATCTCTTTATCTCTTATTCACAACCACCTGAAATGGTTAACTATATGTAGGGCACAAAAAGGACAACCCTACTGTTTAATCCACCACCACTGTCTTGCCACCATATGAAGTGCAGGGAATCATGATGAACTAATCACAAATTCTGGGATGGAGGTAACCTAGAATGTAATAACATAGGGCTCAGTCAATTAGATTGATTTAGTTTTTGATACTGCTTACTGTTCATCCTCACTCTTCTACTCCTGCTCAAAGAGTATAGGTGATTAATGACTAATGAGTACAAAGAGAGGAAGAGTTAGCCTCTCCTGAGAACAAGCTTCCCAATTGATTATCTAATACAAAGTACAGCAGGTCGTAATTATGAGTGTGTTTGTGTGTGTGTGTGTGTGTGTGTGTGTGTGTGTGTGTGCTACAAAGATGATCAAACAAGGAGAAGCCACCAATTTTAGAGGGAAGGGAGGAAAACATGGAAGGAATTATAGGGATATGTAGATGTATCCGGCTTGTTAAATAAGAAACACAGAAGCGATTGCAGAGTTAAAAACCATGAGGTCAGATCAAGAGCGGAAAACCTTACCCTTCACTGCTTCTGCGGTTCTTCCTCTCCGCAAGAGACCTATTTCTGTGCATCCTGTCTACTTAAAGACTTTCTGTTCTGTTTTCTCATTGGTTGTAAACCCAGCCACATGACCTCCTCGTCACTGCCTGTTTGTACAGACCTCCAGGTCTTCTATGGTTGGTATTGAGATTAAAGGCATGTGTCTGCCATGCTGGCTGTGTCCTTGAACACACAGAGATCTGCCTAGCTCTGCCTCCCAAGTGCTGGGATTAAAGGCATGCCCCACTACTGCTTGGCTTCTGCTCTGGCTTGCTCTGACCTCAAGGCAACTTTATTGACATACAAATAAAATCACATTTCAATACAAATAAAATATCACTATATAACAACAAATGGCGTCCAACGTGTTGGCAAGAGTTTCCACCTAAAACTTGAGAAAAAAGATTCTAAAACGGAGCTAAAAACAGCTTCCTAGTTGTCTCTCTCAAGTTAGTGGCACCCTGCCAGTTTGAGCTACTATGGCGGGTTCCTGGCGTGTGTGTCTGACCTGCAGTGTGGCAGGACTGAGGAGTCTACAAGCGGCACTTTACTCTGCTGCCTGGTGGATTTAGTCTTTGCTAGTTAAAAAAAAAAAAAAAATGTTTCTGGGCTATGTGCTGCTTTGATAGGACTGCTTCTGATAGTTGATGGTACACAAGGCTCCAGACCCAGAGCTGGAGATAAACTGTACCACCGCCATGTTGGGAAGCTGAGGTGGGCGGAGCCAGAAGCCACAGCGCATTTCAGTCTTATAAAGATGGATATTACACAGAGAATCTGGTTTGTCTTGTCTTTGGAATTTTTAACTGCAGAAAAAGATTTGATCGTAAAAGCTGTTGAGTTAAACAAATATGTAAATTTTAAAGGTACCTTGACTTCAAAATGTGGATATAAGGATATGTTGCTTTGGAAAAGAGTCTCTGCTTTTGTTTCCACAGAAAGCCAGAGGCTGTGGATTTGTTCCAGATTAAGATACATCAGGTTTGATCAGCCAAGACCACCTGAAAGGTCTCCAATGACACCATGGCCCAGATGACCCAACATCCAGAATGGTTTCAAGGCAACTGGCTCAGAGGTTCACCCTAATGGACTACTCCATAATCCTGAAATTTTCTTTATGTACATAAGATATAGCGCCCCCCCCCCAGCAGGAAGTAGTAAGAAAAACTATGCCCAATTTCCCAAAATTATCTTGCTGGCTTTCAAGATGGAATTGGCTCACTCCTTCTCTAAACCCAGGCATATTGTTAAAAGAAAAGGTTAAGAGATTCTTGTGTCCCAAATCAGAAGAGCCCTCTGGTGTGGGACAGAGAAAAACCACTATTTTATTTAAAATAGGTTGATTATAAATGCAATCTCTTTCTAAAGATAAAAAGGGGATATGATATAGATATGATAGGATGAAAGGGTAGATTAATGAACTTACTTCTAAAAGAGCAACAATTCATTTAAAATGTCTTACATTGGTATAGACTTTAGTCTATTGATACAAACTTAAAGTTAATTTTGTTATACTGTGTGTATATTTTTACTCATGTTTAAGGTATTATGTTTGTATAGCTCATTTAAAATTGGAATGGATAATTAAAAACAGATTAATAATTAGTCATCTATGATAATCATACTTGTAGCCATGTTACTTAAGTCTTCTACATATACATAGAGATATTTCAGATAGATAGGTAATCTTCAAATACTTCAAAGACCTACAGAATATGGCATTTAAAATATTTTTAAAATTTGGACTTTCTGGACAGTGAGGCATGTCTGCTCCTGGCAGCACCGTTTTACTTCAGAGAGGAGGATGGGCATTGAAGACACTTCATATGGAGTTTATCTTCACCTTGGCAAAAATAGCCATTTGGGCAAAAAACTGTTCTTGCCTGGACTGTTTGATCGACTGGACATGCAGGACCCATAGAAAGGTGACCACTAAACTTTGCTTGACAAAATGGTCCTTCAGGTTCCTGTTTCGCAGAGGAAACTGCCAGACATTCCACAGGACACTGAGAGAGACTCTAAACCTGTGAGCTGAAGACAAATGCCCCAACTTTACAAAGGAACATTAGGTGACTGTCCAGGCTGCCAGCTGTCTCTGTCTACCCTGCAAGACTCCCGAAAGTTGCTTGCATCCTTCTCCCGGTTCTCAGATAATATTATATCCTTCTGAGGTCTTTGATGTGGTTGAAGACTAGATAGTTATATTTTCTCAGTTATGATGAAAGATAAGTTAGATATAAAACCTTAGACTCACAAATATAAGATAGATAGGATATCTTCTTTAATACTGTAACTGTAATTCTTGCCAGATAATTGTTTTGTTATATGTAATTGTACTATGTAAAAGTTAAAACCTTCCTTAAAAAACAAAAAAGAAAAGGGGAAGTGCTGTGGATATCGCTCTGTGTAAATAAAGTTCTGATTGGCCAATTGCCAGGCAGGAAGTATAGGCGGGACAAGAGAGTAGAGAATGCTGGGAAGTAAAAGGCTGGAGGGAGACGCTGCCATGAGAAGCAACATGTAAAGATACTGGTAAGCCACAAGCCATGTGGCAAAATATAGACTAAAAGAAATGGGCTAATTTAAGATAGAAGAAGTAGATAATAAGAAGCCTGCCACAGCCATACAGTTTCTAAACAATGTAATGTTTCTGTGTGCTTTCTTGGTTGGGTCTGAGCGACTGTGAGACTGGTGGGTAAGAGAGATTTGTCCTGACTGGGCCAGGCAGAAAAACTCTAACTACAGGGATGAGTTGATAAAGAAAAGGTAGAAGGAAAAATGTGAAGGGAAAAGTGCCATGTACATACTTTAAGTAGTAATACGTCAAATAAAATGATAAATTAATTTTTACAATGGTGTAATGAGGCATGACCCAAACAAAAATATTCACCACAAATCATACACTAATAGGTCTCTTCTAATTGAATTGTTCTATACTAATACTTCTATTTAGAGTTAAATCTCCTGGTGATGAGAAGACTGGTCTTCAGAAAGTGAAGGCCATATAGTTAAGCAGAGATGCTATATGAGTGTGAGAGAAAATTTGAAATCATCTGGCATGTGTAGTCACTCACATTCTCACATAAAAAATCTCAAAATATGTAGTGTTTCACTAAGTTACACACTGGAAAAATTGCTAATTTCAGTTATTACTTCCTATGTCAGACAAGTAGGGATTTATTCATGTCTCCCTAGAAGAATTCATGCAGCAAAAGCTACAGGTAAAAAACAAGAAAGACAGAAATGATAAATCTACAAATCAAAGAGTCAGAAGAAACAATCATCACTTTACATTGCTGGCTGTAGAAGATGTGGGTGATATGTTTCTTGTAGGCCTATATTTTTATTCTCATGAGAAAGAATGGTTTTTGTTGAGCTGTCCACACTTACCACTCAGTGGTATGAGACTAAGTCATGAGAGGAAGATGACTACTTCGCTTAGTAAACAGGCTAATTGCATTGTCTCACTTTCTTTTGCAGTGATAATGACCATGACCAATTCCAGATTTGGGAGGACACCATTTATTTGGCTCATGCATCTCAATCATAGTCTGGATTTCAAGGTAGGAACCATGGAGGAAGGTTGTGTACTAGCCTTTTGTCTATGACTTTCTCAGTTTGTATTCTTTTACAAGCATGGATCGCTCCCTCAGGGTGTCACCACCTATAGTGAGCTGAGCTCTCTCACTTCCATCATTAACTAAGAAAATAGCCCACAGAATTGCCCACAGGCCACGTCGATGGAAGAAATACTCAACTGAACTTTTCTCTTTCCAGATGACTTTATCTTGTCAAGTTGACTAAAAGAAGCAAACAAATGAAAATTAATGAACAGATTAACTAAAGGTGAGAGAAAATTAGAAGTTAGGTTACAGAGGGTAGTATGGGACAGAAGTGGTCACATGATTAACTGAGGTGTCCTAATTCTTTTCCCCTAATACATATATGTGTGTGTGTGTGTGTGTGTGTGTGTGTATACATACATATATATATATGTGTGTGTGTGTGTGTGTGTGTGTGTGTGTGTGTACATATATATATACATATACATATATATGTGTGTGTGTGTGTGTGTGTGTGTGAGTGTGAAACTCAGAACAACCATATTAGACAAATAAAAGAATACTTAAAATATTTTGGTTAACAATCAATATACTGTTGAGGTGAAGAGATTAGTTACACTGTTGATACTTCAAGGTAGTATACAATAATCTTATCTTCTGAAGCTGGTGCACTTATATCTTTTCAACTCTTAGCATTACTTCTTATTGTGCTTTTATTTGGAAACACACACACATACACACACACACACACACACACACACACACACACACACACACACTATATTGGCAATCAAAAACAACTCCAGGGACAACTTAGCAGAGCAGAGTTGGTCTAAACGTAGTAAGACAGTACAGTTTCTAAGGAGGGTGGTTAGGTGAAATGGAAATCCCAGAAGACATTGTATTTATAAACATGGTCCAAGTCCAAGTCCAGTAGCCTACTGGTTTGACAGGCTCAAGGTCAGCTAATCCTGCCAGATTCTTTCCGGTCAATCATGTTTTGAATCTGCCATAATGCCTTCTAAGGAACATAGAATGTTTTGTTTGCTAGACAATGCTCATAGCCATTTGTGGTAGAATTAACATAAGCACACTACACTCTTTTCTTTTTTTTTTTTTGGTTTTTGGTTTTTGGAGACATGGTTTCTCTGTGTAGCTTTGTGCCTTTCCTGGAACTCACTTGGTAGCCCAGGATGGCCTCAAACTCAGAGATCTGCCTGCCTTTGCCTCCCAAGTGCTGGGATGAAAGGCATGTGCCACCACCGCCCAGCCACCACACTCTTTCAATTGCTTTCAGTTTGGAAATTATCTAGTATTTGTTGATCTGTAAAAATCTGGCTCAATATCTACTGAAATTTTCAGTCTAAAGTTTTCACATATTTTTGGGAGGTAAAGAAACAATGCATGAAAATTTCATTTAAAACAAAATAAGATTAAGATAATAAAGTATCAATAATTATTTTGTAAAATGATGAACTAAATTTCTTAACAAATTTGTATTTGTTGGTATTACTACAAATAGCTTTAACAGTATATTATATGCATGCTATATAATGTATCTATTCACAGTCTATAAATGCAGCACTCAGGAAGCAGAGGCAGGCGGATCTCTGTGAGTTAGAGGCCAGCCTGGGCTACAGAGTGAGTTCCAGGTAAAGGCTGCAAAGCTACACAGAGAAACCTTGTCTCGAAAAAAAAAATTGTACCTATATATGCTTATATATTTTTTGTTATGGTCATAGCTGAGTTGATTTACATTTCTTAGCATGTATTTGTTTCATGAGTAACTCATGACAGCACTAGGAGCATCCAATTATTGAGGGAGGCTTCATCTTTTTCTTCCATGTACTGTAAACAGAATATTTATTTGTCAGATTAAATTCAAAATCTTTTATAATATTTCAAATGACTCATAATAACTGGCATGAAGACAATACTAACCATAATAACCAACAATATGACAATAATCTCCCTGTTAATATAATCCAAACCTTGTCACCATAGTGCATAAGACCACGAGCAATTTGACTGGAGTTAAGGTTTATTATTGCTGTGTGCTAACAACAGGCTTGCATAAAACAACACTTTCCCTTTCTGTTTGTTTATTTGTTTTTTTCCAGATGATTCTCCACCACCTACCTTAGTTCATTCTGACTGTGTCTTCTTCCTGTATTTCTGAAAAATTTGTGCTGACTTTGGATAAGAAAAAATTATGAGATGTTGGACTTAGCTCTAAATGACTATCATAATACTTCAATTTCCAAGATCATTTAGAGGACTGTTTGTCATCTTTTAGTATCTGGCTGAGATTATTGTTTTTTATCATAAATCCACTTAATTATTAGTTTCTTAAAAGTTACAAATATTCATAACAAGTAGATAGTTATCTCTCTAGTCTGCCTTTGTAAAGCTCCAGAATTTAGACTACATATTATCTATATACAATATCTATAAAAAAAAAACAACCTACTGAGACATAAGTAAGGCTTTTGCCTCAAGGAATTTTCTCTGACCTGAATTTTATAAATTTATACCGCAGGTCAGATTTGCTATAAATAGTATTTTACACTGAATGCACCAAGTAATAACCTAATAAATAACAAAAAATAATGCTATTTGACAAAGTGTTTATATTATTTAATAATTTTTTATTTATTTGTTTATTTATTTATTTATTTATTTATTTTTTCTCTCTGCAACAAAGGTCTTCTCTGTTTATGTAAGATAATTTTCTAGTCCCTGGCATCTTTACATTACCAAATACCTTATTAAGAATATTTAAATGCTGATGCCATTATCAGCAGAATGAAGGTATTTTACAAACACCTATGATAATATACTTTCATCTTGCTAAATTATGTTTTTAGTCATTATTCTATTGCTGCAAGGATAGACAATGACTAAGGCAATCTTCATAAAAGGTGTTTGTTTACATGAAGGCTTGCTTACAGTTTGACCCATTATCATCATGGTGGGGAGTAGGATGGTACACAGCTAGAAATGGTACATGAAAAGTAGCTGAGCATTCTCCACCCTGATCCACAGACAGCAAGGTGTGCTATACTGGGGTTGCCATGGACTTTTGAAACCTCAAAGTCCAGCCTCAGTGACACTCGTCTTCCACAAAGGACACATCTCCTAATCCTTGTAATTTTGTCAAAAAATTCTACTCCCTGAATAAGCATCCAACTATGTAAACCTATAAGTACTATTCTTATTCAAATCACTATATGTGCTGATATTTTATTTGTGCTTTAATAAATAAAGCTTGCCTGGAGATAGAGGAAAAAGGCCAGCCATTTTAAGTAAACAAAGAAGTCAGTCAACAGTAGCACTTGCCCTTAATCCTATCACTTGGCAGGCAGGGATCTGTCTGGATCTCTGTGTGTTCAAGGACACACTGGAAACAGAGCCAAGTGTGGTAGCTAGTTAACCATGGAGGTCTGATGGTCTATATACACAGACAGGAAGGGATAGAGCTGGGTAGGAAGAATAAGTGATGTAGCTGAATGGAGAGAGCAAATCAGATGGCAGAAGAGCAAGGCATATAGAGATGGGTAAACAGGAAGTCATGGAATTTGGAAACTCTGGAGTAGGTAAATAAGGTTAGCTATGGCTTTCCCTATTTCCCTGATCTCACCCAGGCTTCCACTTTTATATCTGGCTCCATGTTTTTTATTTAATAAGACCATTTAGAAATTCATCTACAACCATGATTCATCTTTATTTTTACTCCTCTATTCTGTTTTTATGGTAATCCTTATTATTGGTTTGATTCATCCATGCAGTTTGATATTAATTATTGAAAAAGTATGATGATACTATTCACCTTTAAATATGCTTTGTTAATATTATCAGTTAGTCTCATTTCTTCTGAATCTTAAGCTCTGAACTGAAGTTTGAGCAAAAATACCAAAAGTGGAGAACTGGTATCTTAGAAATAAATGAAAAACAGTCTTGAGAAGATCATTTAAGTCTCAGTTTTCATCAATATCTCATGGCGCAGACACAGAAGGGTACAAGACCACAAGGAAACACAGCTTTGTTTGCTTATGTGCGTACACAGAGAAAGCAATATGTGTCACTGTGTTTTGAATGCATTTAAAGTATTTTGAATCAAAGTCTGATACCCAGAGCTTATATAATTTACTGAAAGAAAGCTAATTAATTACATATGTTTGCAAAATACAATCATAGAACGGTTTTTCATGAAGAGCTACTGTTTAGAAAATGTTCTTATATTGAACAAACTCATCACATTTTGCATTGGGATTGTTACTAAAGAATGTGAATGGTATGCAAATTAAAAATGAGAATGTGCGTATGAATCAGATATTATGAGGTTATAAGATATATGACACAAAAATAAACTGATGCTGAAGTAATGCATCAGAGTTTGATATCTGACTTTCACATACGCACACATAAATTTGCCTATACCTGTACACATACCAACACTGGCATAGACAGTAATGTCCCCACACAGCTGCATACATAAAATGCAAGCAATAATCACATAAGTATGTGTTTAATGAAGGTCTAATTGGTGAATAGAAAAGTTTCTTGAATGTACTTGGCTCAAGGATTGAAAGATTAATGATCTCTCAACTGCATAGTTTTCTTAATATCATTAAAATTGTTTCATAATGATATTTCAAAGGTTTCATAGAGTCCAAATAAAAGACAACTTCTTTTCAATAAAATATTTGGTTTAATTGTGGTTTAAAAGAATGTATATACTCTTCATACTTGCAATAATAATCGTATTTAAATGTTACGAAATTTCTAATACTATTCTCTTAAAAGATAATTAAAATAGTTATCTTTTTCTTATGTTTTTTTATCTGATAGATGTTAATGGCAATACCTTCTTGTTAAATAAATATCATGTAAAAATACTTTTATTTATATTATATAATCATTGCAGAAATTAAACTTTGAGGTTTCTTACAACAGTCAATATTATACTAATAAAATTTGATTAATGGGATTTTCCATACTCTGTTCACTGAATTGCTATGTAGGTCTACATCAGTATGAGAAAGAAACAATTACAGGTTTCATTCTATAAAAGAGAAAACTGTGACACCAAATAGTTTCGTGAGCTGCACAAGTTCACTCAGATGCAAAATGATGAAGTCAATATTTAGTCTCAGAGATTACCTTTGGTATCCCCAAAGCCTCCAGCTAGAAAATCAACATTTGATTTTCTGCAATGTCGAATTTCAGTTAGATTGTGGAAAGGGTGTCCTATAATTCAGTTATTCAGCATGAGTTTTCCATCCCCATGGCTGAGATTAACACCCAGTCCCTTCACATTAGACTCAGAAACTACAGGATTAAATTTCTGTTTACTTACCGAAAATTTGAAAATTATTTACATAATTTAATAATAAAGCGAGTTATTTTCATTAGGAAAATATTTATTGGAATAAATAATTATCATCAAAACATGAATGCATTTTCTCTTTATCACAAATGTCAACATTTGACAGTATATATTTTAAATATTAAATGCAACTTTTTAAGTTTCTGGTTCTCTAATATAACCTTAAAGTTTCAATGTCAGTATAATCTCTGTTTTCTTATAAGCTTCCTAGAGAAAAATAACAATTGAATCCATTCACAAAATCACTAATATGTTGTTTCCATTGAAGAAGAAAAGTTAGCAATCAAATCAGCCCAAAGATAAATGCCCCATCAATCAATCATACAGACATTCAATCAAAATAAAAAAATGGAACATCTCTCAAAATAAACACCCAAAAGGAATTGAAATCTGATAGGTTGAACACTAAAGTGGTATAATGTGTAAGAACTGTTTTTCCTGTTTGCTAAGCAAGAGTAGTAGCTAGGTTCCATTTTTATTTCATGGACTGGATTGACTCAAAGAGTATATTATAAACATCCACTTTGTAAAGAGCAATTACTTTTTTCTCTCTACTTACAAATCAGCATGAATAAATAAAAATGCAATAAATATTATGTTTCTTAAAAGATTCTGTCCAAAACCTAGGAAAAGAAGAATGTTTGTGGAGGCCGGGCAGTAGTGGCGCACGTCTTTAATCCCAGCATTTAGGAGGCAGAAGCAGGCGAATCTCTGTGAGTTTGAGGACAGCCTGGGCTACCAAGTGAGTTCCAGGAAAGATGCAAAGCTACACAGGGAAACCCTGTCTCAAAAAAAACCAAAACCAAAAAACAAAAAAAAAAAAAAAGAAAGAAAAAGAAAAAAGCAAAAAAGAATGTTTGTGGAGGCAGAGAGATGACTCAGCTATTAAAATCACTTCCTGTACTTCATCTATACCTTTTGCCTCTGGCTTTATAAGATTTATTTTAGATTTCTTTATACATTTGCAAATGAAAGTTTAAAAAGCTCATTCATATACTATAATTTTATTTATACCTATATCTACATGTGTGTATATATATATATATATATATATATATATATATATATATATATATATATATATTCCACATCCAAACATAAAGCTGAAAACCAATGCAATGAGTTGAGTAAATACAATTTAATTTTCCCCAAGAAGTTCAATGTTTGATGTAGAATTATCTGACTCAATTGAAGTAATAGAGGTGTAAAAACATTGTTTTTGTCAGGAAGGAAAAGTAAATATGTCTTTTTTATTCCAGTGTCCAAATAAGAAAAAAGGATAAACCATAAGACTGAATGTAAACCCAGTTAGATGAAATATCCGTTCACAATGTGTAGCTAGAGTTTTCCTGCCTGGCCCACACTCAGAACAAATCTCTATCACCTGCCAGTCCTGCAGCTGCTCAGACACAACCAAATAAAAACACAGAGACTTATATTGCTTACAAACTATATGGCCATGGAAGGTTTCTTGTTATCAAGTTCTTCTATCTTAAATTAACCCTTATCTATTAATCTATAAATTGCCATGTGGCTTATGGCTTACTGGTACCTTACATCTTGCTTTTCATGGCAGCAGCTCTCTGACTCAGCCTTCCTGTTCCCAGAATTCTCTTCTCTGCTTGTCCTGCCTATACTTCCTGCCTGCCTACTGGCCAATCAGTGTTTTATATATTAACCAATCAGAGCAACACATTTAACATACCGAACATCCCATAGCAACAGTGTGGTATCAGAACATTTGAATCTGCAAACCATCCTTAGTGAAAATGTTGTTAACCTATATGTGTGGGGTGTTTGCATCTACAAACTAAATCATGAATTATTCAATAAAATTATCTTGTAGAGTAACAGGGGAACAATATGTCAAACACAAAGAAGCAAACAGGTATTATTGATAGAATCCATGATGTCTGCTCTGAACTGATAAACAACCTTATCAAAATAGTATCACTTTTATACCTGTCAGATGTGATTCTAAGTAGAAGCAGCTTCCTTACAAACACTGGCCTCTAAGATCAAGAGATCTTTGTCAAGGAACATCTCACAATTTCACCAGATTTGTTTAGGGATATAATGTTTAGGTATAGATCATCAAGCATGTTTAAATCCAGACTCTGTCATTGCCTAGTTGTAAAAATATGTAACTATTCTATTTTTAACACATATTTTTATTGATTATTTGGGAAGTTCACATCATTCACCCCAATCTAACTCACTTCCCAGTCCCTCCATTGCTGCCCCCAACTTTGTGAAATCCTCTTAAAATGAAGAAAGAGAAGGAGGAAGAGAAGAAGAAGAAGAAGAAGAAGAAGAAGAAGAAGAAGAAGAAGAAGAAGAAGAAGAAGAAGAAGAAGAAGAAGAAGAAACAAAACTAACTAGTCCAATTTGTGTTACCCATATACTCACTGTGGCATGGTTAAACTCTCAGTGGCCTGCCATTTACAGAAAACTGAGTTCTTCCAACACCCACATCCAATAGAAGCCATTAATTGTGGAAAGCTACTTTTCAGTATCTTTATTACAACTTTTAAGTGTTCTCTTTGATGTTTGCTTAAGCTCTCTGTGCCTCAGTGAAATGAAAGTTAGAATTTTCTCATCTGTTTGAAGTTTGGGTGGGTTTTCCTATTTTGAAAATTTAGCAATTCAGACATTTCACTTAGCAGTATGTTTAGCATGCAATATGGTAAAATTTTACTAGATACAGCCATGAATAATGTTATTTCCCACTTGCCATACTGTGATTGGCATACCACTGGAGACATGACACACATGATTCGAAGCTTTGGTATGCCCTATTAATATTTAATCTAGAACAGAAGCATTTGCTGATAGATAACCTTCATCCACACACTACAGGTTATGTAGGGGTGTCAATCAGTCACTGTATTGCCCTTCTTCTACCTGCTGTCATCTTTCTTCTAAATCTAATAATTATAACTCACTCCATACCCTGTCTATCTGTAATTCTACTCTGTGCCTCCGCTTCACTTATAAAACATGTTATTGGCTGATTCCTCAGACAATTGATAATACTGTGACATCCTGTACAGTCTCTCAGGTCATACTCACAAGCATAATAATAAACTAGCTTGAAAGTTCCATGTGTTTTATATATTTCTCATGTGTGTGACTCATTCACACATTCTCATTTTAAATCTGCATGCCTCATTTTTTTAAGTAAAAATCAGATTGCAAGAGGAAACAAGTTTGCTCAATATAAGAGTTTTCCTCAATAGTCATTATTCATCAGTCATTATCTTATGATTTATATAAATGTAATGATTTAAATAAATCTAGCTTTTCTTATTTTTAAGGTATATAATTCTTGGAAATATGACTTAGATTAAAATATTTCAAATGTGCATGTGTGCTTCTCCTGCATGTGAACCACTTTCAGACCTGCTCAAGGAGGGAAGATGGCATCACATTCATTGGAACTTGAGTTATACATTTGAGCAACATATGCACATAAACGCACATATGTGATCTTTATTGTCCTTTATCATTCCATGTAAAATTACATGAGACACTGGAGAAAAAGGAGACCAAACTTGCCAAACTTCTCATCATTTTCTATAATATTTATTGTACTTGCAGACCCCTGTGCTCAGGCTTCAAAGCAAATCACTTATGATAAATACAGATTTGTCTTTTTTTTTTAATCATTTATCTTTATTTTTACTCCCCTTTTCTTTCTTAGATTATTGCTTATCATTCCTTTGATTCTTCTATTCATTTTAATATTAATAATTGAAAACTTTGATTTTGGCTGGGTGGTGGTGGCACATGCCTTTAATCCCAGCACTTGGGAGGCAGAGCCAGGTGGATCTCTCTGCATTCGAGGCCAACCTGGTCTAAAGAGCGAGATCAAGGACAGGCACCAAAACTACACAGAGAAACCCTGATTTGTCTACTCATCATTAAATATACTTTAGTCATGACATTGAATTTTCTCATTTCTTCTTGAATATGACGTTTTCATTTGCATATTTGTAGTTTCTTGGCTCACATATTTTTTTCAATAAATTATCTGAAACTTTTGAAAGATATGAACCAAAATCCTAACAGTCACGTAATAGTTGTTGACATGAAAATACTAGCTTCACATAGTATATTCTGGATATTTGTTGGTATGTTTGATAGCCTGTACAACTAGATTTCTTGGCATGTTCACTGAGAATTTTTTTTCCAATGAAATTGGCAAATAATGACTTTTTAAGGATAGTATTTTATTCTCTAGACCAAATTTGCATGTAATCTACTATGTAGGGTCAATGTTGTCCTCAAACCCATGATTATCCTTTTTTCTCTACATCCCAAGTTATTTGGTTATTAGATGTATACTATGCATGATAAATATTTAATTTTAATATGTGCAAGTATTTTATGTCTATTCCTCAGCTTTCCTTCACTGTGACACAATACAAAAATATGCCAACTTTACAAATGAAGGTTCAGTTGACCTATAAACAGTTTCAGAATTTAATCTATGGTTATTTCCTTCTGGGAGACCTCATTGGCTAAATCTTCTAACCCCTACTAACAGCATCACAGGTAAGCAAACTCCCTTTTCAGGACAAGGGACCTGGACATATCACATCAAAATTATAGAAGCTTGACATTGAGGTTTTTCATTTCCCACTTTTGAACTTAGGAAGATTAAATATTTATGCCATGAATTCCAAAAAATGGAACACTTTCCCAAAAGCAAAAAAGGGCATTTATATACTTTTAATAGAAGCTCCTTAAAAGTTACAATATAATTTCTTCACAGAAAAGAGATAATTTCCCGAGGTCTTTCTCTCAGTGGGCATTCCAGCTATTCTGTACTTCTGTGCGGCTGAAGTTTACTAGAATGACTTCTCAGACAACAAATGTCACATGAATTCTTCAGCATCATTTTATTATCCCCTCAGTCTAATAAAGTCCTTCCATATAATGACATCATTGATACTTTATTACACAGAAGGGACTTTGGTGAATATATGAGATTACATTCTTTACAATATTTTTAACTTAATATAAAAAGAAATAGAAAAGGTGAAGGAATATTGTGGGGAAAAACATATACAATACAAATAGACTTTAACACAGTCTACAAGGAAAACAGATAAATAAGACCTGTGCTCACAGGAGCGATAGAGCAAAAATTGCACAAATAAAGGCAATAAAATGGAAGTTTACTGTGATGGTAACATGACTTACCAAAGGAGTCTGATTGATGAAAACTTATTAAATGCCTCTGTAATTATGTTACTACAGAATAATAAATTAAGTGGATAATATACATTACCTGTCTGTGGTCAATACTATATGAACAAAGTATGTTCATTCAAGGTATTAGAGCCTGAACTAAATTATTAATTATTAATATTGTTCAAAATGATCATTTATATCAACATCATGGCTCTGTCTGTGAGAAACCCTGTTTGTTTCTCTACATTTTACAGTAAAATTAAAGATACCACATGTTCATAAATTATCTTCAGTAAAATGTTAAAATATTAGATGGGTCATAATGAAAGTTTGAGAAAGGCAAACAATTTTTTGTTATAGTATTAAATATCTAACATAAAGGAATATTCCCAGTCATAACTTTGAAACAGGATGCTGCTTTGATTAGTGTCAATATAGAAGTGAATGGCATGGTTCCTATTTGACACAATTATGGTAACAGAAATAAAGGGATGAACCTGAGATCCTGAAAGAGACTTTTTGGTCATTGAAAGTTTTATTTGCTTTGGGAGATTGAAATTTTGTGAATCAAAATCCTATATAAAGAAGCAGAAGGAGAGGAACTTGAGAAACAATGACAATTCTAGGGAGCACGATATATTAAAGCTATTAATAACCCTTCTAAGAAGAAGTGCAATTATCAAATGGTTGTAGGATGTATGTTTCTCTAGGTCCTGCCAAGCCCTTGCAGTCCCACAGCCTACTTATAAAATAACCACACAGAGGCTTAATATTATTTATAACTGCTGGGCCATTAGCTCAGGCTCACTACTGACTAGCTCTTACACTTAAACTCAGCCCATTTCTGTTAATCTATATGTTGCCACATGTTCTGTGGCATTACCTGTGTGCCATTACATGCTGCTCCCGGGATGGTGGGCTTGCATCTCATGACTTCTTCTTCCCAGAATTATTCTTGTCTGCTTATCCTGTCTATACTTCCTGCCTTGCTACTGGACAATCAGCATTTTATTAAACCAGTGTACAAAAGCATTATTCCACAGCAAATGATCCTGTTATATATTATATATATGATGTCCCTGAAGACTTATGACTGGACAGTCCAGTTCAGAAATGATGGTGCAACTGATAAATATTAGATCATATAGTCCAAGTCTCATTAATCGATTAATCTGTACTTCAGTTAATGAATAAATTGACTTTTAGGACATTGGACCTTCTAGTAGAAAATTGTACACACAAGACATACAATGTACCTCAAACTTGCTTTCTTCATTTCTGCTACCTCTCTGATATAGTGTATATTTGTTACTTTTCTGTTGCTCTTGTAAAACACCAAATCAACTTATAGGAGAAATATTTTATTTTTTGACTTATCCAAGGGGATAAAAACTCATCATGTCTAGGAAACATGATAATAGGCAGGGATTTTGTAGTAGCAAAAAGCTGAAAGGTCATATCCTTAAGGAGATTGTGAAGAGGGGGTGGTGAGTTCAGAGAAAGTATAAACTTCCAAAGTTCCAGTGACATACTTTCTACAGCAAGACTTTACTTTCTGAACATCCACTGTGCCACCAACTGAGGACCTAGTACCAAATTATCTGTGTCTGTGATGCCATTTCTCATTTGAACCTCCACACTGGGTGAGCTCCATCATATACTGTCTCCAAGGTGAACTGTGGTGTCAGAGGCCTAGAAGCAATGGAGGTAGCAAACCATGAACACAACTTGTGAAATCATGAATCAAGAAAAGAACAACCCATATGAAATTGAATTCTCTGGTGCTAGGTTCACTAGCAAAGCTCTATTCATATATTGAAAAACTGTATTTGACAAGTTCAAATAGAGAGTAGTCCTCTATAGTATGATACTCATTAAAATGTTTATATGTTAGAGATAATACCTGCTGAATATATAAATAAAATGCATTACATTGGAATTCAAACACGGAATATAAATTTTGGAGTTAGGTTTTTTTTTATGTCTATGGAACCAACTTTTCCTCTATTTAACTTTGTCTTCAAACAAGAGAAAAGAATTGTTTCTGATTGCTGCTGAGCTGCTAATTAAATTCGCTCTGTGGAGGTGTATTTGTAAATATGATTTTTAATATCATTTACAAAGTGTAAAATTTCATATCCACCCAAAATTATAGGAATGGCTTTGAGGCTATGCTCATAAAAATGATTGCAATTAAAAATCACTTATTCAGTATTTTATTATTTCTAAAATATTTCAACACTCATTTTAAACATGCTTTCTTAATATTTTAAATTACACTCAGGAGGATGACAAACATTTCCTTATATACCGGTATCAGTAGATTTCTTTAAGTTATTCCTAGTTTTTCTTTAGGAGTTTCAGTTACAATAAGCATCAAGCAAAATGTAAAAATGTTCCATTGTGTATTGTAGTGTTTGCTCACTAATGTGCCATCTCCACAGAAGGTATAAATAAAAATTGACTAGAAGGTGTTATACCTACCATCTGGAAGCCCAATATCAGGCTTCAGTGAATAGCTTCCACATTTACACAGTCTAATATACCATCTTCTTATGATAATATTCTAAGGGCAAATCCAGTTCATAGTTTCTTTTTTCCCTTTTACCCCATTAACCTATTGCAGTTTTGATTTCAATTATCTTGTAATGCATATAAGAATAAATTACATAGAGAAAATATTACAGAGAGGTTTAACAAGTTAATGGTAAATTAAATGCACTCTCTTCTTCATTATGCAAATTTGCAGTGCTGTGGAACATTTAGTACTCTCTCCTGGATAGCACTGAGCATTTTATATGCAGATAAGTCAACAGCTTTAGTGAACTTTTGGCTTACCAATGCATTAATACAAGAAATAAGAACTGACTTTTTTTCATGTACTTTACCAGTATAAGGTAAGATGAAAGCTCTTCATGCTTTCACACAGACTAAAACAACTATATGTAGTCATGCCAAGCATGATATCACTTTTGAAATTCTAATACACTTAGTGAGCAACACAGCAATACTAACTTTTGATTCAAAGGTTGGGGATTTAGCTCAGTGGCAGAGCACTTGCCTAGCAAGCACAAGGCCCTGGGTTCGATCCTCAGCTCAAAAAAAAAATTAATTCAAAAGAAAACCTACATATATATGTCATCAAAGTTAACAAATATCACTATCCTATCTAGTTTGCCCTATTTTCTATTTTAATTATTTCTATGTGAAATCATAATGAACTAGGTTCAATTTGTTAAAGTAAAAGTTATATAATCAAACATTTTTAATGTGGCAAAAGTATAAATCTAATGTTGTATCTATTTTTCCTCAAGTTTATGTACGTAGTTGTCACATATTTCTGTTATCAATTTTAATATATTTAAGATTATAATACAGTTATATCATTTATCACTTTCCTTAACTACATCTAGAACCCTCCATGAATGCTCCACTGTTTTCTCTTTTTCTTTAATTGTTTGTGTGTTTGCATGTGTGTGTGTGTGTGTGTGTGTGTGTGCATGTGTGTGTGTTCATATGTATATAACTACAGCCTTACAATGTAGTGTTACTTATATGTATATGTTGTTAAGATGGGGTACTTGGTGGTAGAGAACCACTTGATGTGCTCTTCCATTTGGAAGACTATTTCTCCTGTTCTCAGCCTTCTTAGTTGCCTGTCTTTTTTTTTTTTTAAATCTTTATAAAGTAGAGGCCTCATGAACTTTCTCCCTTCCAAAGAACGCTAATTGGTGCCATATCAGTCTATGTTTAGGAAGCCATGTTGATGACACTTCATTGGTATAGACAGCTTCTCTGAAATTTCTGGGAGATATAATTCCAGAGCACATTCTCTGTGTTTGGCTCCCAAAATCTCCCACCCCACTCCACAATGATTGCTGAAATTTGGGTGCAGAAGTTGTTTCGTCAGGGTGTCAGTGGAACTGGACTCCACAACTCTGCATTTTTATCAATTGTTGTTTTCTGTAATGGTGTCCATCTTTCACAAAGAAAGCTTCATTGGTAAAGGGTAAGAGATACAGTTATATGTAGACATAAGAACAATTACTGAGGATGCCACAAAGATTTAGGCTGGTAAGGTAGAGTGGTAGGATTCTCCTTCAAGATTAATGACTTCACTAGCCAGAGGTGGGTAGGTTTCCAATACCAAGCATAAATTCCCTTTTGTTGAGCTGCTCCTAAGTCCAGTATGAGAGCTGATGATAACTGGCAAAGTATTCTTGATGTTATTGCACCCTTAATGCTGTCCTTGTGGCTGCCTGGTGCAATATACAAATGACTGCAGTGAATTTTCTAGGTGTGTATTCATAAAATTATTAAATTGAAACATTGAACTCTTGCCATTAGATCCAATCAAATATTTCCTTTGGCTATTGATAGATAGGTAGCAATACTGAGTCCCCTATTAATTTCAAACACTAACAATTAAAGTTTGTTTGTAGCATCAAATACATGTGATCAATATACTAGATGACACTAAGCTGCAAGAACTACTGAGGCTGAAAATATTGACAAAATGTTAATTACATAAACTTATGGTGTGTCCCTATGACAGATTAAGCATATTCATTCTAATGAGGGCTTTTAAATCATTTTTCAATTGAAGAAATTAAAAGAATCATGAAAGAAATTGTTACAAAATTTTTGAAGAGAAAAAAGTCTTCCTTATCTGTGTTATACTGTGAATATCTTTGTCCCAGTCATTGAGATATAAAAAATAAAATCCTAGACCAATGTAATGTCATTAGGTTATATAAAAAAATAGTTTTAAAAAATAAAGTATTTAAGGACACAGTAAAGGTAGTATAAAAATAAGCCACATAAAGATGGATATTACACAGAGAATCTGAATTGTGTTATCTTTGGGATTTTTGACTGCAGAAAAATATTTGATTGTAAAAGCTGTTGAGTTAAGGCAATATGGATATTTTAAAGGTACCTTGACTTCAAAATGTAAGGATATGTTCCTTTGTAAAGGAGGCTCTGCTTTTGTTTCCACAGAAAGCCAGAGGCTATGGATTTGTTCCAGATTAAGATACATCAGGTTTGACCAGCAAAACCCCCTGAAAGATCTCTGATGAAACCATGGCCCAGATGATCCAACATCCAAAATGGTTTCAAGGCAACTGGCTCAGACAATACACCCTCACAGACTATTCTATAATCCTAAAATTTTCTTTGTGTCCCCATAAGATACAGCACCTGCCTCCAGCAGGAAGTAGTAAGAGAAACTATGCCCAAATTCCCAAATATACCAAGCTGGCTTTGGAGATGGAATTGGATCACTCCTTCTCTAAGCCCAAACATATAGCTAAAAAAAAAAAAAATGAGAGATTCTTTTGTCCCATATCAGAAGATCCCTCTGGTGTGGGACAGAAAAAAATTATTTAAAACAGGTTGATTATAAATACAATATCTTTCTAAAATAAAAGGGAATTATGATATAGATATATAGCATATAGATATGATGAGATAAAAGGGTAGATTAATGAACCTACTTTTAAAGAGCAACAACTTGTTTAAAATGTTTTATATTTTTATAGATTTTAGTTTGTTGCTACAAATTTAAAGTTAATTTTGTTATACTGTATATATTTCTACTCTGTTTGAGGTATTATGTTTACATAACTCATTTAGATTATAATGGATAATTAAGAAATACAAATTAATAATTAGTATTTTATGATAGTCAAATTTGTAGCCATATTAGTTAAGTTTTCTAGGTGTACATAGATATATTTCAGAAAGATAGGTAATCTTCAAACACTTCAAAGACCTACAGAATATGACATTTAAAATGTTTTAAAAATTTAGATTTTCTGGACAATGAGACATGTCTGCTCCTGGCAGCACTGATTTACTTCATTTACTTCAGAGAGGAGGTTGGGCATTGAAGATACTCTATATGAAGTTTATCTTCTTGACAAAAATAGCCATTTGGGTAAGAAACTGTTCTTGCCTAGACTGCCTGATCGACTGGTCATGCAGAACCTATTGAAAGGTGACCACTGAACTTTGCTTGGCAAAATGGTCCTTCAGGTTCCTGCTTCGCAGAGGAAACTGCTAGACATTCTACAAGACACAGAGATAAATGACTGAAAGACTCTAGACCTGTGGGCTGAAGACAGATACCCCAACTTTATAAAGGAACATTAGGTGACTGTCCAGGATGCAAGCTATCTCTGTCTACCTTGCAAGACTCCCAAAAGTTGCTTGCATCCTTCTCCCATTTCTCAGGGTATAATATATCCTTCTGGAGTCTTTGATGTAGTTGAAGACTAAATAGTTATAATTTCTTCAGTTATGATAAAAGATAAGTTAGATATGAAACCTTAGACTTACAAGTATAAGATAGATAGGATATCTTCTTTAATATTGTAACTGTAATTCTTGCTTGATAATTGTTTTGTTGTGTGTAATTTTACTGTTAAAGTTGAAACCTTCCTTTAAAAAAATGGAGCAGGGGGGAAGTTTTGTATGTTAAATGTGTTGCTCTGATTGGTTAATACATAAAACACTGATTGGCCAATAGGCAGGCAGGAAGTGTAGGTGGGACAAGCAGAGGGGAGATTTCTGGGAAGTGGAAGGCTGAGGCAGGGGGATGCTGCCAGCAGCCACCATGAAAAGTGAGATGTAAGGTACTGGTAAGCTATGAGCCACATGGCAACTTATAGATTAATAGAAATGGGTTGATTTAAGATATAAGAACTAGATAGCAAGAAGCCTGTCACAGCCATACAGTTTGTAAGCAATATAAATCTTTGTTTGTTTACTTGGTTGGGTCTGAGTGGCTGAAGGACTGGTGGGTGAGAGAGATTTGTCCTTACTGTGCGCCAGGCAGGACTGGAGAAAACTCCAGTTACCGATATGGTAGGTTTTAGAGGTGAAAGGGAGGGGGGGAAATTCAGTCTATTTCCTACTATGTAAGCATGTTTTGAGACATGAGTAGTCCATGACTTTCAAGGATTCTTCACTTAAAACTAGCCCACACTAGCTGCCTAAACTTAGATTTCTAGTATCCAGAATTCTGTCAAAATCAACCTCTGATCATTGCCACCCCAAAATAGAACAAATCTATACATGAAAAATAGGACTCTATTTACATTTATACTTGTGCTTTCATTAAGAGCTTATAAAGGTATACAGATCCAAATAAAGATCAGACCAATATTAATCTCCTAATTACATACAGCAGAATATAGTAAAGACATATTATACAAGAATAGAGTTTTCTTATAGGTATTTGCTCATATATAACTTATAATTTTAATTCTTACTAAAATTGTGTGTGTGCATGTGTGTAAGCCTATACTTAAGAAATTTATTAAACTACCACTGTCAGTAAGAGTTCTTTAATATGACCTTTTGTACATAAAACATGCCATTATTTCAAAGGTTTATATGACATACATATTAGTTACATATGGATGAGGATCTAAAATAACTTAGTATGAAGAGAAAAGCATATATTACAAGGGGAGTTGATCTTATTTCATAGCAAATTATAGAGAAAAGAAAATAATTTAGCCAATGGAAAAAGTGTAATGCATCGATTCATGTAACTGGTAAGTCCCATAGTATCATATTTGCTTGGAAGAATGCACAGATATGAGAGAAGAAAGGATGCCTTCAGAATTCATTTCTTTACTGTCTCTGACCTCAGTTCATCTCTGGTTCCTTCTTAGATAAATCCACCTTTTGTAGTTATAAGATGGCCTCCCAGTGATGGCAACCCAAGAAAGTAAGGAAGAGTAGCTTTTCTAATACCTTCTTCATAGATCAGTGTTCATGTTTAGGTAGGTGATTACCAATTATATGTGACTTTGGCCTGGAACAATACCCAAGTAAAGATCTATCCCGAAGCTTGGGGGACACACCATATGGACTGAAGGGATTATAAAATGTCTACCATTGAATGACATTTCCAGTTTATTACTCTAAATATAGCAAATGACCTGTCAATAACAAAGATGAAATGTAGTCACTTTATTTTCTTATGTTTTTATTAGGTATTTTAATGACAGTGTCTGAAGAATAAACTCAGCTACTAAGCTTATAACCATAATCCACATTGCTTTAAGTAAGTCAGCTTAATCATTGGAGAGAAATTTATCAAATTTAATAAATTATTCTATCTTTTTATCAGAGTGAAATTAAAGGTTAAATATTACTTTCTTATTTTTTGCAACTTAGTGATGGATCTACTTTTACATACAGTTCAAGAGTATAGTACATGAAGATAAGGAAGTCATGGCAGAAGGAACTTCAAGTAAATAGTCACATCACATTCACATGCAGGATGTAGAGAGAGATTAATTCTGGTGGGCAGAATGTCACTAACTATTAGAGTGGGTCTGCCCTTCTCAATTAAGCAAATCTGGAAACTCCCTCACAGACAGTTCCACAAGTTTATCTCCTGAGTCAATCTGGATTCTGTCAAGTTGACAACCAATGTTAACTATCATAGTTGCTATTAAATTTAAAAATTCCATTTAGAGAACTGCGTAAGTATAAACTTTAAAGGGATATTTATCTTTATATTTATGTGTTATATTTTATATATGACTAACATGTCACATGTTGAGGGACAGTTAATTTATATATTTGATTTTTTAAAACCTAAGTGATATTATCAATAACTGAGACCTATCATAAAAATGGTTGATGAAAATAACTTTAGACAAAAAATATACCAATGTTATGAGTAGGGTCAAAGCACTACAAATATTAAAAAACTAAACAAAAAATACCAGCTTGCATTTAACAAGATAATTTGAATCCACTTAATTTGTATAAGAATTATTTAATAAGGATACCAATAAGATTTTTGTGTTAATTTTATTTATTCTTTAAAAACACTCTATTACTCAGCTACAAGTTCTTTTTAACTATTTATAGAATGTCTTGCATCTTAAAATACTCTGCAATTAGCAAAGAAGATAACTTTAATAAAGTAAAAATATTAGAAAACACTCTTGGCATGTTCTATAATTTTATATTATTTCTGGCCAGAATGTAAATGTAATCTTTAATTTTGTCAATTTTGCAGTCGTACAGCAAATAAATGAGGAAATACCTGCAAGAATGATGCTTATTTTTCTTCTTATGTAGAGTTTCTGGGAGTAATTAAAAACATGAGGCTTGGGATTAGAGAGATGGCTCAACCATTAAGAACACAAACTGCTCTTGCAGAGGGCTACAGTTCAGTTCCCAGTAATCAAGTCAGGAGGTTTACTACTGCCCATAACTCCAGGTGTGGGTATCCATCTTCCTCCTCAAGACACTATCACCATGCATACACACACACACGCACACACACACACACACATACACACAGACACACATACACACACACACACACACACACACACATCAAACACACTTTAATGAAAGTAAATAAAATCCTCAAAATAAATAAATTAAAATATATAAATGTAAATGTAGCATACTTCATTGTATATCAAGGTTATTATCTGTATTCTAACTGTATTTAGGTGTAAGGCTGCACACAAGCAGTACAGTAGTAAAAATATCATATCTCTTTATTGGAAACATAAATTCCAAAGACAGAAACAAAAACACACTAACTCTAACCTTTTAATTTCTGATTGCATCTAATCTAATTTATAATATATTTATTTTGATTCAATAGAATTGGTAAATATGCTGTCCATTAAAAATATATCATATACATATAATTTAAGCCAAATAATTTAACTAGGAGACTCTACTCGTTTATATAGCCATAGGTGGTATTTTTAGAGAAGAAGCTATTTTGAATTCAGCATAAACTGAAGGTAAGGAAAAACCCTCTGAAGAAAAATTGCTGCTAAAAGACAGAAAGGTAATGAGCTGTATTCCTCATGATTGTCGGCTGCATTATGTCCCATGGCAATAATAATCACATAGAGCATTCTGGAAGGCACATTGTATGTGTATCGATTTCTCTTCCTTTAGTATTTTCCAGAGTAGAACTCTGATGTGGTGGAGCTCCACATTACCATGTGTAACTGAAATATTAGTTTTCATTATAACCAGTTATCATTCACTTAGATCTGAGTACTCCAACATCTAATAAGACTACAAACATATCTTAAGATGTATCTTTTTTTTAACTTTCATTTCTATTGAATACAGTATATTATCCTAACTTATCTAAAACAGGAGTTTCAGAACTTGATTTATATTTATGAAATTACTATTGAAAGGATAAAACGGCACTGGTGGGTCGGTGGAAGAGTCACAGCTATGGCAGAACCCAATAATAGTTTTTAGAGCTTTAATAGAGGGAGAGGGGGAGGGAAGGAGCAAAGGAGGGAAGCAGGGCAGAGCAGAGAGCAGAGAGGAACCAGAAAGAGGAGTACAGCAAGAGAGCCTGGGGGTCCGTGTATGACCTTTTAACTCTAATCACCTATAAAATCAAGTCAATACGTAGATCACATACTTCCAAAATATAATGGCACAGGATCTTTACCTTTGAAAAACATAGGAAAGGGAGCATAGTGAGGAAATACTGGACTAAACCAAGTCTGAAAACCAGCTGGGCAAACTCTAAGCTCTATATCTCTGTGTCTGATATCAAAACACTCTTCAGATTGCCAACATTTTCAGCTTTGTTGACTGTAACATGGTTCTCTCTTGGGATGGCTCTACTCAGCAACTTTTCTCAGCAGGTATCCTATAGCTCTGACATCTCCAAAATCTTAGGGTCTGCAAAGCAACTCAAGCTTCACTTTCACAGCTTCATGCAATGGCCTCCCTAGACCTCCATTTCAGGAACAACCCTGACATATGCCTGGCCTCAGCAGCTTTCCTTAATTACAGAGAAAGGTAAAACATGTTTTCCATGTTTTCCTTCAATGCTGAAGCTTGGCTGTCCTGGAACTTGCTCTGTAGAGCAGGCTAGTTTCAAACTCAGAGATCTTTCAATTATATCTCACCAACTTTCTGTTTTCAATAGTTTCCTTCACTGCCTAATCTTGGCTATCCTGGAGCATGATGTATAGACCAGGCTGGCCTTAAAATCAGAGAAATACCAACTTCAGCCTCTGGAATGCTAGGATTAAAGCATGCACCTCTACCCCTGGATTTAAGCCTTTCTTTAATTCCTTTGGTAATTTAGCTATGTGGGATCTTGCCCTGAAGTCAGAATGCCCTTCATTACATTACTTAATGTTAATCTCTTTGAACACTAGAAGTAGCTCTATTCCACTCCCTGGTGCTCCTTTTCTCCTCAAATTGTATATTTTGCATTTTTCCATGCTTGGCTTGCTCATTTTCATTGTAAATCTTTATAAGCATGAACATTAGTAACCATAAGGCAACGTCTATAGTAGTCTCTTTTGAGATTTTCCATGCCAGCAGAATTAATCCAAGCCTCTATACTTTTGCCTTAGGCAGAATCTTTGGATAAGGGCAAAAAGCAACCACATTCTTCACCAAAATAACACAAGATCTCTAGGCAACATACTAAAATTCTTCTCTGAAATCTCTTTAGCCAGTCCCCCACAGTTCAAGTAATCCTCAGCACCAGTCTTTCATGCTCCTACTAGCATGGGCTATTAAGCAGCACTTAAAATGTTCAACTGCATTTCTAATCAACAATCCCAAGGTTCATATTCCTTCAAAGAAAAGCATGATCAAGCCTAGCACAGCAATACTCCAGGAAATCACAGAGGAAAGACTTGAACTGTTAAAAGTGATAGATATTTTAAAGAAACTGAAATTTTAATGTATTTAAATTTATAAAGAGTGTAGGACTTTTAAAAGTCTTTATGATTTTAATGTGAGATCTAGGGATGAATAAGAAAGGAAGAGATGTGGCTTACTAATGATGTGCTTGTGTTGGAAGTTGACAAGTAGTCAGTTGTATTGGCTGGTTTTGTTTGTCAGTATGACAAAAGCTAGAGTCTTCAGACAGGAAGAAGCCCCAATTGTAGAAAGGACTCCATGAGATCTGGATGTAAGGCATCTTCTCAATTAGTGATCAATATGGGAAGGCCAAAGTCCATGGTGGGTGACACCATTCATCAACTGGTGGTCCTAAGTTCTATAAGAAAGAAAGATGAACAAGCCAGAGGAAGCAAGCCAGTAAGCAGCACTACTTCATGGCCTCTGCATCAACTCCTGCTTCTAGGATGCTGTCCTGTTTCTGATTTCCTGTCCTAACTTCCTTCAGTGATGAACAGCAAAGAGGTACTGTAAGCCAAATAAACCCTTTCTTCGCCAGCTTGCTTTTTGGTCACAGTGTTTCATTTTAGCAATAGAAAACCCAACTAAGACAATCAGCCATGGCTATTCATGGGTAGTTGCAGATTATCTCAAAATAATACATCATGAGAATCTGAATTATATCCATTTCTTTCCACAGTCCATGATGTAAGCTTACCTCCTTCATCTTACATTCTATTATACCTTAACATAATTGTTTGCAATTTTAGTTCTCTAAAACATAAATAACTTTAATTGGCTATTTTTGATGTTTTCCCAGAACTTTTATGGCAATTTGTACCACACCCACAAATGTCCCTGTAAGTGAACCCTAGAGTAAGGAATTGTCAATTTCATTTGTTTCTCTAGGGTTATAATGAATAATCATCTCTTTGACAAAGGAAAATGTAAGCATAAGGTATCATTGGAATTAATCAAATTCACACTTGTGGTTTGGTGTGCCATCCCCAGGTGAACATATATTCTCTTCTTTTGATCATTATAATGGCTATATAAAAATGTAAAAAAAAAATTGACAGGGAAATGGGATCAATGAGGTGAAAAGAATAGGGATGTGGAGAATGTCAAGAAAACTTAATAGTGTGTAAAGATTTCATAAGAAAAAATGACACTTGATATATTAATCTTAAGAGAAGTATGAAAGAATGGACAAAATAAAGATGGGCTAAGCTGCTATCAGAAGATATATATTATTAAACAAAATTTCCAGTGCCAGGAATGCCCTTTCTTACTACAACTTGATAGGGTGATTCTGGAGACTGCAAAAATATTTCTGGCAACTGACCCCCATTTTATTTACTTTTCTATTGCTCTGAAGACTTATTTAAAAAAAACATTCCATTTTGGACTTATTTACAGTTTCAGAGTGTGAGTCAATGACCATGTTGTCAGTGAGCATGGCAATAGGGAGGAAGGCATGGCCTTGAAACAGTAAGGGAGTAATAACATTTGATCTACAAGCAGAAAACAGAGAGAGGAACAGAGAGAAAAAAAATAGAGACTAAAGAGGAAGGATGCAGGCTTTTTAAACCTGTAAGTCAACTTCCAGTGACACACTTCTAACAAGGTCACACGTAATCCTTTCCCAAACAGTTCTTCAACTAGGGATCAAACATTCAAATGCATAAGCCTATGGGGGTCTTTCTCATTCAAACTATTACAGCCATGGTTTTGATCATCCACTGCAATGAAGATTCCATGCACCTAAAACAGTCAAACAGTAATTAGATTGGAAACGTCCTCCCAATGCTTGAGGATACCACACAGACTACAACAACTAGGGATAGAGGACAGTCTAAGTATCTTTCAGCTGTGGATTCTGCAGCAGCAGCAGCAAACAACATGTAAGATATATCCACTAGAATAATAACTGTAACATGAATCTTAAGTGTTCTTATTAATGAAACTCAAACTCGGGGCCAGTTATTGGGGTAAATTCTGGCAGATCAGAGAAGCAGAACAAGCCACAGTTTCCTCACCTCGCCAATCCCTCAGCTGGTCTTGTTTCCTCAGACTGCAAGCTTCTGTGTCCTCATCTCAGCTGAACTGTGCTGCTCCAAAACCTGAATGCTTATCCAGCCAAAATGCTTAACTAACTACATGCTTTACTCCTTAGTTCCTGGTCCTCATGCCTTATGTACCTTTCTCTTTCTGCCCCCACTCCCTGGGAATAAAGGTTGGGTTTCTGGGATTAAAGGCATGGGTCACCATGCTTAGCTGTTTCTAAAGTGGCCTTGAACTCAGAGATCAGGCTAGCTCTGCCTCCCAAGTGCTGGGATTAAAGATGTGCACCCCCAACACCTAACTTCTGTTATGGCTTACTCTTCCCATTTTCTAGCCACCATTTTTGGCTTTGTTCTAGTGGCTGGCTGTTCTCTGACCCCAGATATGTTTATTTCGGGGAACACACAATATTTCAGGGAACACAATACCCACTACAAATAACAGCTTTGTGTTATGGAATTAGCCAATTCCTTTCTGATTGGAATTAATGCTCACTATATAGGAGAGAATTCATAGCTGGTATTATAACTCTGATCCAACATTCAGTAGCTAAAGAGGTCATGAGGCTTATGAAGGAAACTAATAATATTTTTGCTAAGTAAACAGCTTGTTGTGCCTGTAAATTTGCCTTCTAAATATCTATGGTTATGCACATCAAGGAATAATTATATCAGCATTGATCAGAGAAGCTTCTCTTTACAGGGTCATGTGTATTAACACTAGAGAATCAAAACTGGTCAAGTAAAGAGAATAGGCTAATGATTTAATGCCCATACATAAATATGACAACTACAGTCTCTCAGAGGTTTAAAGAATACATCAGAGGAAGAAATGTAAAGAATATAAGAGCAAAAGCACAAGGGTAGTGATGTGGATCACAGACTCCAGGACATAGCATGGATTCTGCATTCTTAAACTCAAAACAATTGTGACCTGCACAAGAGCACCACAATATTGGGATCTCAACACCCTATCAAAGGGTGATACAGGGTTTTTGGGACTCTACTCCTCCTTGATGATTTAAATTCATAAAAAGGAATTGATGAGAAAGTTAGAAACATTTTCTTGAGTGGTATACCTACTGTGTAAGTTAAAACACATCTCTCAATAAACTCCAAACAATAATTCTGTAAACAACCTTAGGATAACTTCACATAACATGGTCACACACACACACACACACACACACACACACACACACACACACACACACATACACACGCACACACACAAATCCAAATAGATGCACAAAATTATTCAATTTCCAAAAACAACTCAAAATACAAATGAAAATTGAGGAATAATTTATTGCATCAGTTTAAGTTTTAAAGTGTAAATTCAACTATTTTGTCAGATATCCCTGTGGAAGAAGAGGTTTTAAAAGGCACAAAACACCAGATTCAGTGACTAGATGGAATTCAGTTATTTAAAGATATGATAGAGGAAAGTACATAGGCCAGGCTAGTAGAAAGGACTGAGTGCCATTCATGACTAACAGGTAGTTTTACAACTGCTTAATATCTCATGAACTTTGCTTCTGATCTTAATCTTTCCACAGTTGAATTAAGCTCAGCAGACTATTTGGGATAACCAATTTTACAGAATGTCAATTTATTGTGAACTTGATGATAGAGCCAGCTTCTCTTCTGAGCATCCATATATTAGTATTTGATGGAAAATATGGAACAGTAGCCTAACATTATAGGTCATCACTGTTGCTCATGGTTACCCTCCAGTAGTTGATAGTAAGACACTATTCCTGAAGATCAATGTACTTGAGTCATTGGACATGAAATCAAGCAAGTACAAAGCTAGAAACCTCCTGCCTACTGGCTAGTCTTCATATTTCTAGAAGGTGCCATGTGTGATACCAGGGCAAGAAAACTACACAGTCTTACACAATTGTGAATCAAGCAAGATACCATAAAAATTGACCTGGCAAGGTTTTCCTGCTGGTACAATAGTGGTATGCATCTCATGGGACTAACCAATCACTTTCTGAATAGTCTTAAATCCTGACCCACCTAAAGGAACTTACTCTTTCTACCATTAACTATGCCACATAGGCATTTCTGGCTAGATCATAGACACCAGACAAGAACCTAATACAAATATTCTGATGAATGGCTACAGTTATACATTGCTTCTTAAGGTCTTATCTTTATACCCACAGAGTAATTTATCTCTCAACCCTAATCTAGAAGCTTTTTTTGTGCCATAATTGTGATCAACACATATTTACATACCTGGTAAATATGAAGAGAATATGAGCATTGAATTCTCAGGTACAAATGGAAAATCTATACCTCATGTCCCCCTGTCTTATTTGTCAGGGATTATCATGGACGGATGAGGTAGAAGAATGATTACAAGGTCCATAAATAATGAACCTCTGCATTGAAACTGTATTCTCCAGACGTGATAGGCTCATAGCCCCCATGAACCCACAGTGAAGACTCAAGATATGCAAACATTGGGCCAAACAAAATCCCAGTCCATCCCAATGTCATGTGCAGAGTTTCATCTACCTGAGAAGCTATTGTTGTTGGCTGATAGGGTCAGGAAGAATGATTTTTCTTCAGAGATACAGTCAGTGGGAGGCTTCCCATGCTCCAGTGTATTATCCTACACACATGCACATATAAAACACTAAGTGGGAGAACGAGGTTAAAACTTAAAATTATAAAAACTTAATATGTTAGGAAAAGTGTTGAGAAAGATAGGGGTTATATTTGAAGACCTAGAAAGAATAATAAAGTTGATCAAAATGCATATTAATAATTTAAAGTTTCAAAAGGGAAAAAAACATAATTCCCAAAAAAGAAGCTCAAAACAGAAATCAGGAAAAATCCATTACAATAGCCACTCTTTCACACACACTAAATTAATATCTGAGCATAAACATTACCCAGATAAAAATGATGTACACAATAATTTTAAGACATTTATGAAAATAAAACATGTAAATATAACTGTCCTATGAGTCAGCTCTGCCACTCCTGGGCATAGACCCAGTGGACTTCATATCACATTACAGTGACACTTGTATATTTATGCTTGTTGAAGCTCTATTCTATTTACAATAGTTACAAAATATAATCAATCTACCTACCAATTGATGAAAACATTAGGGAAAAAAGGAACATCTGAACAATGGAATATAATGTGAAATCATTAAAATTGCAGGTGAATCCCAGCTCTAAATCCTTCTCCTTTTGTGCTTAATCTGGATCTGCAAATAAAGCCAGGGAACTATACTTGGATCTTTTGGTGGGGTATATTAAGTGAAGAGGATAGGATGGTAGATGACAACAAAGTGAAAGCGGTCAGCAATAATATTGGAGGCAACAAAGCTTAATCAAAAAGTGGCAGGGTCATATGAGAGAAAGCAGAAGATGAAAAGGAGAGCAAATCCACAGGACAGGTGTTTGAAAACACATCTTTGATTCCTTATTTTGGGTGTAATATTTTATGTGACATACAATATATTATGTAGCTATACCATATATTATTGTATGTTGTAAATAATACATTCATGTAAAATCATGTGTAATGACATACAATAATGTAATTAAATATTAGGTTTGTACCACAGTGATTTTCTACAAATGCAAAAGATATAAATATTTAGCAATTACCATTTATGAAAAAAGTTTGGCATATATGCATAGGTTTTTAGATATTTAAAATGAATTATGACCTAAAGTAGCATACATGACACAATAGCATTATAAAGATAAAAATGTTATCTGAAAAATGAATTAATTTTAAAAAATTTTCCTTTCAGTAACATATTAAGTTGATATTTACTTCTTATAACCCATTTCAAGTGCACCAAAAACTTGTCAGGCAAATAAATGTGTGGTCTCTATAATTTCATATACTTTTTTCAAGAACATAAACAAAATTTAATATATTTTCTTTAGAGAAAAAGAACCAATTTCCCCTAGTTAGACTTACATTATTATTCCAGCTGTTCTTCATACTATATTTGATTCCCTTAAGAAACTCCAACTGTAGATACAGAATCTTACTAGTGATACATTTAAATTATGAAGCTTGGTATAATGGGGACAGGCCCTAGAGATGACTTCCTCACAATACTTCATTTCAAAAGGCTTCTGTGTGACCAGAGGGAGAAAAGCATGGACAAAAGATAATTCTTCAACACTAGGCTAAATCAATTACCACACTGCAGAAGAGAGCTTCCTTTGGTGTTTGATTCTGACTTTTAACACCCCAGGGATTTCTGAGAAAGGAGAAAAGAGTCATTTGGGAGAAAAATAATTTCTATTCAAAGTTATCTTTTCTGTGTCAAATTTAGCTGGTAAGGAAGCAAAAGCAGCATTTGGAGTGGGGTCTTCAGTTGTGCAGAAGTCCCTAACCTGTGTCACCTCAAGCTGGAAGTACTTTATCACTGTTGTTTTTGTTGTTATCTTGTTACCATTTGTACTCTCTGCAAATCAATGAGCTTAGTGACTAAAAACAGGAGGTGAACTCTTGCCATTTCTTTAGAAAAATGAAATAAAAAACAAAAATCCTTTCAAATAATACACCTGTATTCATTAAACCAACAGAAATGTCTGAAGGAATGGAATCTATTTCCTGCAAGGGGAAATACGTTTGGAAAACAAGCAATTATAAGTTATGTCAGAGTTTATTGGGGAAAGGAAGCCAGGAGCACACGGATGAAGTATGTCAAAGTCAAGGCTGTCATTTAAGTGTAGTAAACACAGCAGTCCTTAGAAGAAGTGACATTCCAGCAAGAATTTCAGGTAAGCAACATTTTTCAAAACAAGTATCACCAGAGAGAAGACTCAGAAAGAGGAAAGTGTGTTGCAACAAACTTCAAGAGTCAAAGTGAGGCCAGGCTAAATTATGCAAATGGAACGAACATCACATGTAGGGATAGTGATGCAATAAGTCCAGCTGAGCACTGGGTTTAGTGATTACTACATTGGTAGTAACTGGGAATCATATTCATAAAGTGCTGCAACTTAATTGTAGTGAGAAGATTGTTTTTGAGACTCAATTTAGCATATGTACTCACTACAATTATAAGGATGTTTGTAAATTTACATTAGACTATAAGACATTTTCTTAAAAATAGGTATTTGTATATAACATATATTGATGCATATGTATGTTTATAATAGCTCGAGACAAACTGATATCAAGAATATTTGAGGGTGGGGAGTTGTTTTGTTGGATATTGAACTCAAGGCCTTGGCCACCCTATGTAAATACTGTACTGCTTAAGGACACTATCATCTAACATAATTTGCAAGGTAACATACTGTCATGAAAAATACCAAAAAATTATTAATATTAATGAAAATAAATATTAATAAGCATTGAAAAATATAATTTATTCATAAACCAAAACAATCATGTATGTACTTAAACATACTCTAAACTTGCTTTGAAAGTGTTGGTAAACATACCTATACCTAATGAAACAAGATTGATGTATAAGCAATATTTGTGTACTCATTAATGATTGTATTAATAGTCATGAAAGAATGCAAAGGAATAAGTAAATAGTCAAAAGAAATCTGAGAAGAAGAACCTCAAAGAAAATTCATCCAGGCCAAAGGAATAAATAATATAATTGGGTACAATAACAAATGAGTGATAATTATAAGTTTTTCCTTTGGAAAAATTATTACATTAGATACGTTCTCAAAAGCACATGAAAAAAACAGTATACTAAAAGTGAATAGGAAATGGCTTTTAAACTTACAATGAAAGATAAATTTCTATAAAATTTTAGTTGGGGCCTAGAAATATTTATACTATTTTCCTATCATGTCATTTATAATATCATCTGCCCCGTAGCAGGAATTCAAGGAAGATTTATGAAATATAAAATTTAATAAATCATTAAAGGGAAAATATTTTGGAAACAAGCTTTTTAAAGAGCTAGTATCATAAAAATACTATTTTTTAATTTATGAATTTAAATGTTAACATTATTCTCATGTTCCATGTATATTGATTCATCGCATCAAGAAAAGAGCAGTCAAAATTAGAAGTGAGATATGTTGACAGTGGTAAGCTATTTATTTTATTTTTATCTTTTTATGATTAATGTTCTCCCCCTCCTTCCTTTGCTGCAAAGACCATAGGGAACCCATGATACTATTTTATTCTTTTCATTTATCCCCACTTTTCTTCGTATATTACTGACAATATTAAATTATGTCTAAGAAGTTGTGATATGTTTGTTCCCTTTGTATCTTCTTTTGGCACATGATTAAGTATAATGACTTCTTGCATTGTTTTCAGTTATATTTTCAGAATATTTTCAAGTTAATTTACTCATTTATTAGATCAAGAGTGGGGCACTTGGCCAATCTAATCAATTCCAATTTAAGTTTTATGGTCATTCAAATTCTGAGATCCCACCTCAGTTCTACTGGATGAAGATCATAGAGGTAGTCAAACATTCTGTTTCATGAAATTTACTGGTGATTGGGTAAACATTTGCTTTCTGAGATAAACTGTATCAGTCATACGTGGTAAAAGCAGTGACTGTAAGGAAATGTACAATGTCTGGAATGTGATAGTCTGAACCCACATAGGTAAGATGTCCAGGAAATCTAATCCTTTTACTTGGAAACAGAGTGCAACAATTCAAAGATATAGAAAGATGTAAAGACTGAAAACAATGTAGGTATGTTGTAAGTATTCATGTAATAGGCAGTGGAAGAGTAGCAGTAATCTACCAAATGGTTGACCAGTGATCAAATTGAGAAGCTACAATTCCAATTCCTGATGAAATTAGATTTCACTATATTAGGATGCTGTGATGAGTTCTACCATTGGGGTTACAAACAGATAAATGTATGGTGTAGCATGAATCGCTAAATGGTCTTTTAAAAACCATTTTAAACCCAGAAGCTGGATATTGGAGTAAATATTGAAAGATCAGAGAGACAGAGAAACAAGCCACTTTCACGTCTTACCTTTAGGGCTCCTCAGTCTGAAAAGGCTCTAATTCCTGTCTCCTCAAACCTTATATACCTTTCTCTGCCCAACCATCACTTACTGCGATTAAAGGTTCGTGTGCTTCCCAAACAAAGGCATGAAATCTCAAGTGCTGGCATTAAAGGTATATGCAACCAGTTCCTGGCTTGGTTTCTCTCCTAGACTGAGTCAATCCCATGTAGTCCAGGGTGACTTTGAACTCACAGATAACCAGATGGATCTCTGCCTTTCAAATGCTAGGATTAAAGGTATGTGCCACTACTACCTGGCATCTATGTTTAATTTAGTGACTTGTTCTGTTCTCTGATCTTCAGACAAATTTTATTAGAGTATACAATATATCACCACATTTCCCCTTTTTGTCTAAAATAATAAAAGAAGTTTATAACTAATAGAAAAACTATATACAAGTATCATAAGTATATACAATATATACAGTCAAGAATTACATTACATTAACAATGTCTAGTTCTTTAACATTTGACAGATTGCTAAATGTCAAAACCTTAAAGAAGAATAGAGAGATGTCTCCATGGTTAGGAGCTCTTTCAATGAACCTGAGTTCATTTTCAAACAGCAGAATCAGGTGGCTGATAACAACCTGTAACTCCAATGGACAAAAGACCCTATCTATGTCCACTGTGTGTGTCTGTGTACATGTGTACATATGCACACAACAAATAAAAATATCACAGAGAGACTTTCGTGAGTCCTTTTCAAATAAAGGTGTAGAAGATGTGCTTATTTTTCTATCAGTAAGTTTGCAACACAAGTAAATTATTCTTTACTAGGAAAATTTCTAAAATTTCATAAAGGCTGATGGGACCAAAGAATATTCTACCTCATGTAGGGGTACATATGTCATTAGGACAAAAAAAAAACTCACTACAATGATGTCTAACATTAGATGATGGAGTATAATGAAATAAAATGCAGACAAATGTTTCATTATCATGTACATTTAACAATATAAAATGTATGTACAATGTTTTTTTTTTTTCAAAATTTAAGCAAGACGATGCTGTAGTCCTCAAATTTGTACAATATATTTAGGAAAAAATAAAACCTGCTTGGATATTTTTATAATGTCACCACCCATGACTTCATAAAAATTTAATCATGTCTGGGAATGGTAATTTTTGTCTATTCATTGTTATTTTTCTTGAGAAGGCAGAAGTAGATGCCATCTGGACATAGCAACATGTCATCAGATGTTTTGAAAATCATCTGTCCTGGGAAGATAGAGCTTTGCTTCAGTGTTTGTTTTCCTGTCCTGAGAACTGTTGAGTGTTCCTGGCACCAGTCCCTTGTCTTTCTCTGTGAACACAGAAGCAGTAACAGCTTTGGCTGTCTTGGCACCTTCCCATTTGCTGAATATTTCAAACACATGCCATGTTTGGAAAAATATTCCTTGGAATACAACTCAGTGGAAAGCATAATAAACTTTGAGGCTGGGTGTGTAAAATTTAAGAATATAGTTTCTCATTAAACCCAGTAAACACCACTCTGTCATAGTGGTAAGAACTGAATGGCTGTCTAGAGCCTGATTTGACAGCCATCTGTCAATTGCAAAAATTAAAAGTTACAGATTTAAAAGTATGTTTTCTGATTCATTTTAAGTGTGGTAAGAGTACAATTTGTTTTTAGAACTATTTCTTCAGTTTGAGTCTTGATTTCCATTTTTATTTTGTTTATGAGAGTTTATTGTATTTTGATTTTTGTTTTGTCACACTGATGTCTTATTCCACAGAGCATATTGTCTACCTTTTGTGCTACCAGAAACATTGGACAGCCCTGCATGTAATGTTACATATTACAGGGTAAACCAGAAGCACTGCTTGGGGTTCATAATCTTATAAAAAAAAAAGATTTTAAAATGAGTTCAAAAGAATGATTGAAGACAATCTTACTAGACTTGGAAAGAAAAACAACAGGGCAGGCAATTTCCAAATTTGCACAGCTGCTGTGAGGGGGTACCATGAAGAGAAAAGAGAAAACTATGCATTTTAAGTTAGTCATGAAGGTCAATAATATACAATGAGCTTGTGGAAGGTTTCATGTATTGTAGTTTATAATACACAGTGTCCAAAGAAGAGTCAAAGTTAGTGCAGAAATAATTATGTACATATTATTTAATGGATATGAAGATATTTATATTATGTATAGGACATGTATATTTACATGTGCAAATATTAATGGTAATATACATATATCTCCATATGTATGTATGAATACTATGCAGATCCAGAAATACCTCATGAAACTACTGATGATAATTAAACTACTAATTACTGTATTTTAGGTCTTTTTCTTCCCTCTCTCTCTCTCTCTTTCCTTTTTCTGTTTTTTTTGAGACAGGGTTTCTCTATGTAGCCCTGGATCTCCTGGAATTCACTCTTCTACTTTGTTGAACTCAGTTTCCTTTCTTTCAGATACTACCCATAAGCCGAAGCCTAGACATACTTCTCATGGTGCTCTGGGCTTCCTCACTTCTTTCCAAACCCTCCCCTGCCTTTGCCCTGTTGTTGTGAGACTGTTTTCTGGTTGCTTGTTGACCAGAAATCCAGCCCATGCACCAGGGATAGATTTTGATCCATCTGCCAGGGGCCCCTAAAACAAACCAAGCTACACAACTGTATCCCATCTGCAGAGGGCCTAGTCCAGTCCAATGCAGATTGTCTAAAGTCTGTAAGTTCCTCCAAACTTGGTTCAATTGTTTCTCTATATTTCTCCATCATGATATTGACACCCCACCCCACCCACTCCTTGCTCTTATAATCCCTCTTCCCTCTCTTTTACTGGACTCCTGGAGCTCAACTTGGTGTTTTGCTGTGGATCTCTACATTTGCATCCATCAGTTACTGGATGAAGGCTCTATGATGGTAGGTTATTTACCAATTAGTTTACTGGGATAGACCAGTTCAGGCACCCTCTCAACTATTGCTGGTAGTCTACTCTGGGTCATCCTTGTGGATTCCTGGAAATTTCCCTTGCACCAGGTTTCTTTCTTACTCGATAATGTCTCCTTCTATCAAGATTTCCCTTTCAGTGCTCTCCCAGTCTGTCTCTCAACCATCCTGGTTCCTCATGTTCTCGTCTTCCATTCCCTTTTCTTTTATTGCCTCCCAGACCCCAGTTTACTCATGGAGATCATGTGTCCCTCTTAGAGTCCTTCCTGTTTCCTAGCTTCTCTGGAGCTGTGAGTTGTAGTCTGATTATCTTTGTAAGTCTTTCTTAATTACCTTCTGAAGAGCTTCATGCCTTCTTACATATCTATTAGTTTAAATGGAACATATGTAGGATTGTCCTAATTTCCTCCTGAAAGAAAAATAGATTTAGATTTCTTATCTAATACTAAGCTTCTCTGATATAGGATCTATTCTTAATATAAACAGGCCATTATTTCTGCCACTTAATTAGATATTTACTTGGTGGTCAAATTGCTTCATGTATACTTTTTTTTTTTTTTCTCTTAAATGAAGTTGGAAGAATCTTGAAATAATTTGCCAAGGCAATTTCTATCTTGAGTTGCCAGCAGTTTGTTAAGGAAAAAACTTGGCTAAGAGTTAGTTTAAAAATAGAAAGCAATTCTAAATCAAATATCATGAGTATAAAGACATACTATCTTGAGAAGAAAGTTGATCAAAGATACAAAGATAATAGAAACTAGGACAAATTATACAACTAGGAGAACTTTAGTTAGTAAGGTTCTATATATTCCCAATAAGTGGAATTTTTTATCTTCTCTTTTGAAATAAAGAAACAAAGAAATGTCAGAGCAAGGGAACCAATAGTGAAATGTCAAATCCTATACTTTCACACAATTAGTTCTTCATGCTCACTGACTAAAAAGTTGATAAGGCATTGTGTGTCATGAAGTATGGCAGCCAGGTGGAAGCAGCAGATGACACTCATTAGTTAAAACAAACTCAGGAGGCTAGAAAGATACCTATGTTTAAGATTATTTTTAGAATTCATTTTATTTTACATGTACCTATTATTGACCTGAATATATAAATGTACAACATATGTGTCTATTGCACACAAGGCCAGAAGAGGGCATTGGAATCCCTAGACCTGGAGTTACAGAGATGTCAGGTGGGTGCTGGGAGTTAACACCAATCCTCTGAAAAAGTACCCTATGCTCTATCCCATCAAATGTTTAAGGTTTTTTTTGTTTTGTTTTTTGTTGCCTAAATACAGGAAAACTAAGAATGCACTGTAAAAGAGCAAGAAATGTTCTTTGTAAATAAATCTTCCTCAGAGTTTCAAAATACAGCCATAATTACACAGGCTTGGAGGTTGGAACAAAAATAAAGATTACTCAAAATATTGTTCAGTGATATGCTTAAGATATTTATGTATTTGACTAATAAATATTTATAGCTTATTAACTCTACCAATGTCAAGAGAGGACTTTCTTATTAGTGTGCCTGTGTCAAATGTCATAGAGGAAAGAGACATCAGAATTAAAATCTGTAGAACTATATGAGACAATATTAGTTTTGTTTTTTTCTTTTTTGTTTTTTTTTCAAGATAAAGACATAGATATATTAGGATAACTAGCTGTAAAGGATGTAGGCTTTATTTTACTTTTAGATGTATAAATAAATACCAAGATGATTGCCTGGTGATTAATGAGAATGAAGTTCTATGCAATTTTTACACATTTGTAAAAGGCTTCTATTGGATAGTACCTTTGTAAACACTTATGCAATATAGAGGAAATTCATTTTATTTACATTTATTTAAGTTTTATGTATCTTTTGCACATGTGAAATGACAATGTTAAGAGAATTTATATAAGCATCTCAAAATTACACATATGATCAAGGAGAAAAATTTCTCAAAGCTTGTTAGATTGAATAGTGTCTTTGTATGTATCCATTGTATTATTTTAATTTTTGTTGAGCATATTGGCTTCTAGAAGGAACAACAATAAAATTATCTTAGTATGATTACCATTAAAAATATATTTTAGGCCCCCAAACTACATAAACAATATAGTATCCATGCTTCAATATGAAGCATACTCATTTTTTCTATTTCTTCATGGTATTTTACCCAGTGAATTGTAATTTTCTTTTCTTATTATTATTTTGTCTCTCTTTTAATTCATCCCTATCATCATAACATGAACTATTGTTTTCTCTCACTATTTAAAAATAAAGCAAAACTAATCAAAAATGATAAAACAAAGACCCCTGCTGTCTCTACCACCCATTCAGGTGGTATCTACTTCTCCCATTATACTTTGTAGGAACATGATGAGAAACAGTTGTCTATCTTAGATAAGTATTATCTTGTATTCTAGTCTGCCTTCTTGACTGTCCAAATAACTCACCTATCATGATGAGGAAAATCTTTCTAATAAAGGCCAATGACTTTCTGAAATATAATACCAATATTTGCAATCACAGCTCATTTTAATTATGAAAGTAAGGGCTACTAAATGAGAATGTCAAAACAAGCTTATCTCAAATTGCCTTTTTAATTACTTGTTCTCTGTCACAGGAGTTAGAGTTATTTATATATTTAGTTATTTATGTATTTAATAATGCTGTTACAGTGCTTAAAAATCTACATGTCACTTATGATATTCACAAAATGATTGAGTGAGTTAGCGAGTAAATAAAACACATGAGTAAAAGTTGCTCTGTAGAGAATACTTTAAGAATATGACTGGCAAGCATATGCCAAACTACAAAGCTATTTAAAACATCATGATTCATTTAACATATGGTTATGTTTATAGAAGTCAAAATTGAAGGAGAGACTAATAATTAGTTCAATAAACTACAGTTCTTCAGGGTAGATGTACAACAACTTTTATTTTGTATTTTACATTTCTTTTAGAAGGTTTGTATGGCCTTATAAACATTCTGTTAAGTGACAAAATGTCTAAGTGCTGCATTGCAGTGGAGAGAAAAACAAAAGTCCACAAAGCTATTGAACAATTTCTCTTATAACTTTTTTTTATCCTGTGCAATGTCATTTTATTTCACAGCTCTAGGTATAGAGTGGGTCAATTGGAGGAGCCTATTCACTAAAAAAAGATGTAATACTCTCTTGGTTAACTAAATGGTGTCTTATCTATAAATGTAATGGAGGAACCAAAGCACAAATTCTCCTTTGGAAGAAAATGAAGTCTTCAGGGAATAATGTACTTAAACAGATACAATTTAGAAAGCAGTTTAAATCATACTGCATGCAGTTTACATGGCTAAAAAGGATTGTTGATAGGATTCAGGCTGTTTGTGTTCAATTAAACTTAGCTCTTGTGGAGGGAATAGTATATCAGTCAGAAGCCCATGGGGAAGCTTATTGGTCACATTGCCCCAGGAAATCAATGATAAATAGCACACTTGGTTTAACAAGTAAGATAAGGATTAAGAGTGAGCCAGAAAACCCAAAGCATATTTGTAGACTACATTGCAGAATTTAGTATTTCTAACTAAATAGAGAAATATACAAAGGAGTGGATTGTGAACACAGAGAAAGGAGAATGCTGGGAATGGACAGCATATTACACAAAAGACAGGAAATCTAGGCTATGGTGGCAGACAGTCAAATCACTGTAAGAATCCAATGAACTAATCACCTTTAAATTCCATTTTTTCTGTTTTATGCATAAAATTAAAGAATTTTGGAATAAAGACTTTTTTTGGTATAAATATCTTCTGAAGTAGTTTTTAATGAGATTTTAAAGGTTCATACCTTCTGGATGTCATTTTCTTAGTCAAGAATCCAAAGCTTCATAAAGTAAGACATAATATTCATGTTTTGTTTTGTTTTCATATAATTTTATTAAAAACATTCCACAATTGTATAATTTATTATTTTCTTTCTTTTTCAGATTATCAATGCAGATATTCTTTTAAAACATAGCAGTAAAAATCATAAATATTGCTACTATTATACAACATGACTTAATGAATTAAGACACCTACTCAAATATCTCATGCAAAAATAAAGGCCATCTAAATTTTCCTATTTTATTAGCTTCATCAATCACCTTCTCTAAAAGGAGAACTGCTGTTTGCTCCATTAGCTCTTTTTCCAAATAAATTTAAAGTGCTTTTATAAAAGCCTGACTTCGTTTTTTGCTCTGTCTGTCATGAGTGATAGGACTGGCTGAATTAAGTTTCATCTTTGCCCCTGGCACAATGTGAATATCTTTCTCATTCTCTAGTTCATGTCAGGTATGAGTTTAAAGTTTCATAGGAAATTCAAAACAAGAAGGACTGGATGGCCCTGCACCAGCAGCATGTTTATACTCTATGAAAAAGTCACCTGGGACAATCACCAAATAACATTACTTTATCTTATATTTAAAATTCAAGTGTTAGAGATGATGGATCTAAATACCTAAATACAGTTTTCATAAAGCTAACCACTGCTGCATTTATGACATGTAACTGACTAGCTATGTCATCCTTTGAGAAGACTGAAAATTTTTCACATATTCATTCTAACAAACCACTTAATTATAAATTTTAAGGAGTTAGTATTTTTACTATTAAAAGATTATTTATACTCTTAAAGTTAACATTAAAATATTTTACTAATTAAAATGTTTCAAAAACTAAGATCTTAAACTTCTTTAGAGACCTTTGAATTTGACAAATCAGAAATGAGTTTGAATTCTAACATAATGAGCCTATGTTTACCTATGATACTTAATTGGCAGTTAATAATATGTCTAATAATTAACAATGTATGAATTAAATAAGAATGGAAGTTATATTATTTCCTCCTTATAGGTCTATGTTTTATTTCAGAAAATTTGATTTTGAAATTAAAGATGTAATAAAAACAATACATGGAAGAAAACAAAATACATCAAGAACTTACTTTGAAAATACATTTTCTACTTTGTCAATTAGATATAGCCAGGTTTATTGACATGTCTCTAAGAATATATTTTTATAAGCATGAATACATACATGGAAGCAAGAAAAAGAGGAAAGATTAGAGGTTTATTGCATGTGAAAAGTGAAATATCACTAAGTTATTGTTCTTGTTTTTTTGCTTAATGGAATACTTTAGCATTTATTAATATATATTTTACTAATAATTTAAAATGACAATTTTAATGATTTGAAAATTTTAAAAGTTTGAAGGATATTATAAAAACCTAGTAAAACAAAGCTACTTAAACAAAATGAAGTTTCCTATAACACAACTGGGTTATATGTAATTGAATTGTTGGCTAAAGGGATCTCCAAACAACTGAGGCTGTTTCCAAGACTATGGAGTGTTCTTAAGAACCTGACAGCAAGGCCCACTGAAGAGGACAACCACTGTGCTGCTCATTGAACATGTAGAAGTAGAGTGTGTGCCGACATTCACCCTTCCATACTAGTGTCTTTGGTACAGGAGGGAACTCTGTATGCTAACAAAAGAGCAGTATAAAAACCAATGATTTCTATCTTCTCAAATTAAGTACTTCTCCTGAAGCCCTGTAATCAGTGAGTAACATTCCTTTTTAGTGCTTGAGTCTACTGTAGTTAAATGAGTTACGTTAAAAGAAAATTCTGCCAAAAAAACAAACAAACAAAAAACCAAAACCAATCCAGCCTCAAACCCTTTTATCTGCTAGTTCAATGATGGAACAAAGCCTGTGGGAATAACCAACCAATAGTGGATTTGCATTAAGGCCCATGCCATGTGAAAGAACCTATACCTGACACTGCTGTTCTCAATGACCATAATAATAAAACAATGCAGAGACCAACAGCAAGACTTGCAAAGGATGAGAGACATTCCAAGACTCAGTCCTGAATGCAATGTCTCGATCAAAGCCCTCCTCTCTGGGCACAGGGAACCTCACAGAAGAGGAAGGGGAAAGAATGTAACAACTAGAGGGGATGGGGGATGAAAAAACAAGACCCTCCAAGTCAATATGAGCAAAGCTCATATGAATTCATAGAAAATGGTGCAGTATGCACAGGGCCTCACACACCTGCACCAGGTCCTTGGTTTATGTATTATGCCTTCCAATGTGGTGTTTTTATGGGATTCCTGAATGTGTGAATGCATGGGTCTCTGTTTCTTCTGCCTTCTCTTCTGTCATTTTCCTTCTGGTTTGTTTTGCACAACTCCAGTGTGTTAGTTTTTGTTATATCTTATTTTATTGTATCCCTTAGAAGCCCTTTTGTTTTATAATATGATATGGAAAGGGAGTGGGCCTGGGTTGGGAGGGGAGGGGGGAAGGAACTAGGAGAAGTAGTTATTGGTAATTACAATAATAACCATTGGTTTTTCCCCAGCATTGCTGCTGAAGAAGATTAATGATTCAACCACCCCCAACCTACACATATCTACACCCTTTCTGTTTCTAATTAGAAAATAAACAGGATTCTCAGAAATAATAACAAAATAAAATAAGATAAAGGAAAAACAAAGGAATTGGAAGGACAGAATAGTTAAACAATAAAAGGAACCAAATATACACACAAAGCCCAAGTATCGATGCAGAAAAATATAAGATGGCACACCTAGGGATCCCATAAATCAACAAAACTCTAAGCCATAATATGTATGCAAACAACTAGTAAGGTATCAAAATAATAACATTAGGAGATAAAGAAAATCAAAAAATGGCACTGAAATTATTTTATGTTGGCCATGGGGCTGCTGGTCATAGGGACTGATGATCTAAGAGTATTTTTCCACATTTATACTCCTGTGGGGATTTTTTTTTTTATTATTTCAGGTGACTATTTAACTGGAGATAACTTTTGGCTTAGGGATTTCAGTGTGTGTCCACTTTTCTGAGCTCTAGAATCCCATCTGTTACAGACCCATACAGGGCTGAGAAAGTAGCCACAGTCTCTGTAATTTCATACGTGTGCCAGTCCCACTGAATCTAGAAGACCTTGGTTTCCTCCATCCCCTCTGGCTTTTATACTTATTCTACTTCCTCTTCTGCAGAGTTCCCTGAGCTTTATGGAGGGATTTAATAGTCATCCTATTTAGTTCTGAGTGTTCTATAGTCTCTCACTGTCTGCATATTGTCTTTCTGTGGGTCTCTGTATTTGGGTGGGTAGCTGCTCTTGGAATGGGCTTTAACTCAAATCAGGTATGAATTGGTTATGCAGAAAAGGTATGTGACACTATTGTATCAGCATATCTTGCAGGCAAGTCACCATTGTAGATCAAAGGGTTTGTAGCTGGGTTGGTGTTACCCTTCTCTTTTGGTATCATTCAGAGTAACTTCTAGTATCATAAACATTGATCTGTAAAGATGGAAGCTTTAGGAAGGCACCAGTGTGACGAATTAGTAAGATTTGACTGATTTCCTGATTCCTTCCTCCCATCTATCAGTAGGAATAAGGCATTACTGAAATGTGAAACTCTGTTCAACTTTATAGAGGCTCTGGATATTTGAACTTAGGTCATTACACTTGTTCAGCAAGCACTTTACTCACTGATCTATTGTCACAGGACATCTTTAAATAATTTCCTAGATCTTATTTTTAATGCTTTGGTTTAATACAGACCATGGATGTTAAACACATTAGTGAACCAATATATAATTTTCATTAAAATATTGTCTATACCAGATTTCAGGTGCCCTGATGTTGGATGCCATGCATATACCAGATTTCAGGTGCCCTGATGTTGGATGCCATGCAAGAGGTATAGAAAGCAGCTAAGGAACTTGTGGGAAACAGCTCAATGGTTAGAATATTCACATTTGATGACTCTTTGAGAGGCATAGCCCTGAACATTATGTTTCCAGAGAACTTCACACTGTTATTGAGCATGGCTCCATTTATTGCCCTTATGGCTACCATGTTCCTGATAATCTATGAATTGTATAAAAACTCTAAGGCATTTCTGGCCCCTCACTGAGGAATGTCACAGGTACTTAAATTAATAGTTATTGACTTTTTCCAAGCATTACTCTTGGAGAAAATTCAACTATCATCCTTAGAAATAATTTATAGATAAAGATCCACCTGCCTCTGCCTCCTGAGTGCTGGGATTAAAAGCATGGGTCACCACCGCCCAGCAAGGCACACTTTTAACAGGTGAGCTAGAGACTTGTTGAGGTCATGCAACAAGAACAAAGGTAGCCAAGTTATTACTAGCTGATGTGCCTTTCTTACTAAAGATGGGTTGGTGACCAAAGGTGATGATTAATTTCTTGTACCCATTTTTATCTTTGGCTTCTTTTTATTATTTAACAAAAAATTGTTTACAAGTAGATGTGTACTCTGAGGATATAAAGTAGAAATGACTAATTGTTTTATATATATAAAAGTTTAGATTTGTGATACTTTAAGATTTTCTCTAAGATTACCTTTTGTGATATAAAATGATTGATCCCTTCTTTTTAATCACAAACAATTGTCTGCTAGCACAAATATATTTGGCTTGCTTAAAACTTTGTTAATCAATTAAAAAAGAATCAGTGCTCTGGGTTAAAGATATTATGGTAGGAAAATTAATACAAAAAATGTGTAACAACTTGTGGTCATCTAAGAAAAACGTGTAACTTATGACCATAATGTGACTTCTTCCTGTGTACAGATTTTAGTTTGTTCTTAGAAAATGTGTAACTTGTTATGACATAATCTTTTCTTGCATAGAAATTTTTGTCTTAGGAGGTATCAAAGAAAAAAATAAGAGGAGTAGAAGGAAAACATCAGGGAAGAAGCAGAAGGAAGAAGAAGAAGAAGAAGAAGAAGAAGAAGAAGAAGAAGAAGAAGAAGAAGAAGAAGAAGAAGAAGAGAAGAAGAAGAAGAAGAAGAAGAAGAAGAAGAAGAAGAAGAAGAAGAAGAAGAAGAAGAAGAAGAAGAAGAGGAAGAAGAGGAAGAAGAGGAAGAAGAGGAAGAAGAGGAAGAAGAAGAAGAAGAAGAAGAAGAAGAAGAAGAAGAAGAAGAAGAAGAAGAAGAAGAAGAAGAAGAAGAAGAAGAAGAAGGAAAACAATGGGATAGAAGAATGGAACAGAGAAGGAACCGAGTAGGAACTGTAGCTGAAAGTTTTCCTGTGTCCGCTTGGTCCACAGCTGCTTACACCCAAATAAACACATGGAAGCTTATATTAATTACAAACGGCATGGCCTAATGGCTCAGGTTTCTTGCTAGCTAGCTCTTACATCTTCAACTAACCCATTTTATAAATCTATACTTTGCCATGTGGCTCATGGTTTACCAGTGCCCTACTTACATCTTGCTTCTCTTGGCAGCAGCTACCAGTGTCTCCTCTGTCCTTTCTTTCTCCTTCTTCTCTCTCTAGTTAAAATGTTCCACCTAACCTTATTATGCCTAACCATTGGCCAATCAGCTTTATTTATCAACCAATCAGAGTGACACATATTCATAGCATAAAGAACGATATCACCCATCAAGGAACAGTCAGAGAAAAAAATAAAATGAATCAAATTTGCCCCTCAGATAAAGTTCCTCTGTGTTTCTGTGCATCTGTCTAGTAGTTTCACTGACTCCAAGCCTCCTCTTCATTACCTGACCAGCTGAGGGCAGTCCCTGAGCACCCTGAATCTTAAAAACACTTGCAAGTATATAGGCTATAATGCCTTATTCACAATAAAATACAATCTAGATGTTTCCATAACATGAATCTTAAGATATATTTAAATTAGTATAATTTCAGCAATGTGGACTATCCTCCAGTCTTGTATAAATAGGTCTCATGAGGTTTAATAAGTTATATTTGTTGTCTTGTGTATACTGAATGAATATATGCCTCTATGATGAAGCTAAATTGGTCCTGATCCAAGATCATCATAATATATACTTAACAAGTTAATATATTATATTACTTTTTTTATTTAATGTTTTTAGTTTTGAGAATCGCATCTATGATTACTGTATTTACATCATTTCTTTCCCTTATTTTTCCCTACCAATTTCCCTTGCCACCCTCTCAAATTCATAACCTATTCTTTAATTTTGATTGCCACATACATAGCCTACTGAATACATTTAGTGTTGCTTGTATGTTAATGTGTTAGAGCTGATCACTTGAAATTGCATAACATATCAGGTAGTTTGCTCCTGAAAGAAATATACGCTCCTTCTCTCAGAACCACTAAGTTTTATAGATCTTCATCTAGTGTTGTGCACTTTAAAACTATCCCTGTCACAATGGTATGTCAGCAGTTGTGTCATCTTGTACTAACTGAGGAACTCAGGACACAAAAAGAAAAGTTCCTCCTGTTCACTCTTACTATTGGATCAAATCTCCAAATATTTCCATTTGAAGTGAAAACAGGATGTAAATAGAAAGAGAACATGTGGGAAGGAATGAGAAATTTTAGAGAGAGAGAGGAAATAAGACATGGATGCTTTATGTTCTTGAATTTACTTTGTAAGTATGGCACTGAAAATTTTGTAATTTATTGTAGATGGCCAAAAAGTCTTGTGCACACAGATAAGCACTGGAGAAGTCAGGAAAGTTAAACACATAGCTTAGCTCTTCACTGGAATAAGGTGCGCTGTTGCTCTTCCTGGAATGAGAGGAATGATGTAGTTTTACTACCTGGTCATCCTTTGCTGACTGGTGAGATAGGATCTCCCCATATATCCCAGAATTTATGGTTTTACTCATTCAATACCTTCCCCATAAATCTTGAGCAAGTTTTTAGACCCACTCTTATGACTGATGTCACTTATGCTTTACAACAGCCGATGTGACTTCTATGTTGTCTTAGGGCCATGCCAGTCTGCCACCCACAGGTGTGTTATATTTATCTCAATCAAACTACCTAGGCCATAAATCAGTATCTCTGAGTCAGCAGTACCCATTCTTTTGAAAAAAAGCTAGATGTAATAGAATGAGTTAAATATTGTCTGAATGCTTTTTTCAAAAATTTTGCTGTGCTTAAATATGACTAAAGTAAAATTATCTGGGCCAGATTCTAGAAGTACTGGTCCAGCACCAGTTACAATAAAATCAGGCTGAGCCAAGATTTGTCCTCCTCTCTTCCTGAATCATTTTCCCCCATCTTGTTGTAAATCCTGCAGGGGAATCAACACAAACTATTTTCATCAGAATATTCTTCTCTGGTATTAATTGTATTGTAACGTTATCCAGTTTTCATATCAGAGTAACCATGGCTTCAAAGAAAGAGTCTGAAGTCCCTTTCCCTTTTTATTTTATGAAATAATTTGAAAAGTTTGGTACTACGTCCTCTGAAAATCCTATATAAAATTCAGGAGGTAATTTGTCTGCTTCTGAGCTTTTCTTTGTGGAAATAACTTTTAAATTATAGCTTCAGCAATTTCTTTTCATCTCTTGTTACTCTTTGCTCAAATTGTTTATGTCATCTGGCTTTAATTGTAATCAAATAAAGAGTTGGTTATTTGAAAATATTATCAAGATTGCCAAGCTCCCTGTCTGACTAACCAAAAATAAATAGATAGATAGATGATAGATAGATAGATAGATAGATAGATAGATAGATAGAAAGACAGACAAACAAACAAGTAAACAAACAAACAAATAAATAAATAAAAAGAACAGAAATGAGCAGATGAGACCCAAATTAATAAAATTAAGGATGCAAAGAAATCCATTGCAACAAACTATAGTACAACCCAGTGTGGTTTTGACATTTTTATTATGCTTTAGTTGGTTCTAAATGGAGAAGACTGTTTATGTCCTCTGTCTTACTCCATGGCTCTGTATTTGAGTTTTTATTCCAAAACCCACCTGGTTCTCATTTCTATGACTCTATAGTATGTTTTTAACCAGATGTTGCAATGTTTCCAGCTTTGCATTGGCTAGACAATGATTTGAATACTTCACTAATAATTACGGATTTTTTTTTTTCTTATTCTGTGAAGACTACAACTGGTGTTTTGGTGGGAAGAGTTTAGGATATTTAGATTTCTTTTTGTGTTCATCTTGGATTTCAAATTTGAATCATTCTTATATATTTAGAATAAAATATACCAGGTTACGTTGATCATTATATAATCCACATTGTTTTATATACTAACCTTTAAATATTTTTTTATTTATATTTTTGATCAATTTAGGAAGTAGATAATTTTCATTTGGCTTTCATGGGTATCCTCTTGATTTTGTTATAGGGAAACATATTTTAATTTGTTTTCAATACTTTGGTACATATTTTTCCCTTAAATGAACTTCCTAGTCAATAGATCATTAGCCATATACTTACCAAACAAATGCTAATATTTTGTAAATGTTTAGTCTTACTTTACTAATGTAATCAAGTTAATTTCATTTTTATTGTATTTTTTTAAAATTTTGTAATTTAATTCAATTTTACATATCAGCCACTGATTCCCCTTTCCTCCCTCCTTCCAGCCCTCCCCCTCCCCAGCCCACCCTCCATTCCCAATTCTTCCAGGGCAAGGACTCCACCTGGGGATTCAGCTCAATCTGGTAGATTCAGTCCAGGCAGGTCCAGTCCCCTCCTCACAGGCTGAGCAAAGTGTCCCAGCATAGGACCCAGGTTCCAAACAGCTAGTTCACGCACTAAGGACAGGTCCAGGTCCCACTGCCTAGGTGCCTCTGAAACAGTTCAAGCTAATCAACTATTGCTTCACAGTTCATGTGTTTCCACTAGTTTAGCTATTTGTCCCTGTGCTTTATCCAATCATGGTCTCAACAATTCTCAGTCATACAATCCCTCCTTTTTCTCGCCAATTGGACTCCTGGAGGTCCACCTGGGGCCTGGTCATGGATCTCTGCATCTGCTTCCATCAGTCATTGGATGAGAGTTCTATCATGACAGTTAGGGTGTTTGGCCATCCTATCACCAGAGTAGGTCAACTCAGGTAGTCTCTGGACTATTGCTATTAGTCTATTGTGGGGGCATCTTTGTGGATTTCTGGGGACTTTCTAGCACTTTCCTTCTTCCTATTCCCATGGGATCTTCATTTATCATGGTCTCCTATTCCTTGTTCTCCCTCTCTGTTCTTGATCCAGCTGGTATCTCCCACTCCCCTAAGCTCTCTTTGCCTCAATCCTTGCCCTTCATTACCCCACCTCATGTCCAGTTTCCTCATGTAGATCTCATCCATTTCTCTGTCAGTGGGCAATCCCTGTGTCTTTCTTAGGGTCCTGTTTTCTAGGTAGCATCCCTGGAGTTGTGAGTAGCAGTCTAGTCATCCTTTGTTTTACATCTAGTATCCTCCTATAAGTGAGTACATATGTTTGTCTTTCTGAGTCTAGGTTACCTCACTCGGGATGATTTTTTTCTAGATCCATCCATTTGCCTGCAAACCTCATGATGTTATTGTTTTTCTCTGCTGAATAGTATTCCATTGTGTATAGGTACCACATTTTATTTATCCATTCTTCAGTTGAAGTGAATCTAGGTTGTTTCCAGGTTCTAGCTATTACAAACAATGGTGATATGAACATAGATGAGCAAGTTCCCTTGTGGTATGATTGAGCATTCCTTGGGTATATGCCCAACAGTGCTACAGCTGGGTCTTGGGGGACATGGATTCCTAATTTTCTACAAAAGCACCATGTTGATTTCCAAAGTGGCTGTACAAGCTTGCATTCCCACCAGCAGTGGAGGAGAGTTCCCCTTGTTCCACATCCTCTCCAGCATAAACTGTTTTCTGTGTTTTTGATCTTAGCCATTCTGACAGGTGTAAGGTGGTATCTCAGAGTGATTTTTATTTGCATTTCCCTTATGATTAGGGATGTTGAGCAATTCCTTAAATGTCTTTCATCCATTTGTGCTTCCTCTGTTGAGAATTCTCTGTTTAGCTCTTAAACCCATTTATTAATTGGACTGTTGGGCATTTTGATGTCTAATTTCTTGAGTTCTTTATATATTCTGGATGTCTGCTCTCCCCATACTTGAAGTTCTATCCAGAACAATAATACAACATAAGGAGATTAAGGGGATGCAAATTGGAAAAGAAAAAGTCAAGCTTTCGCTATTTGCAGATGACATGATAGAATACATGATTGACCCCAAAAATTAGATCAAGGAACTGATACAGCTTATAAACACCTTCTGCAACATAGCAGGATACAAGATCAACTAAAAAAAAAATTAGTAGCCCTTCTATATACAACTGACAAACAGGCTGAGAAGGAAATCAGATATACACCACCCTTTACTATAGCTACAAATGATATAAAATACCTTGGGGTAATTCTAACAAAGCAAGTACAGGACCTATATGACAAGAACTTTAAGTCCCTGAAAAAAGAAATTGAAGAAGATGTTAGAAAATGGAAAGATCTCCCATGCTCATGGATAGGCAGGATTAACATAGTAAAAATGGTGATCTTACCAAAAGCAATCTACAGATTCAATGCAATCCCCATCAAAATACCAAAACAATTCATCACAGACCTGGAAAGAATAATACTCAACTTCATATGGAAAAACAAAAAAACCCAGGACAGCCAAAAGAATCCTGAACAATAAAACAACCTCTGGAAGCATTACAATCCCAGACCTCAAGCTGTACTATAGAGCTACAGTAATAAAAACAGCTTGGTACTGGCATAAAAACCAACATATGGACCAATGGAATCGAATTGAATAGCCTGACATTAATCTACACACCTATGAACATATAATTTTTGACAAAGAAGCCAAAAATATACAATGTAAAAAAGAAAGCATCTTCCACAAATGGTGGTGGCATAACTAGATGTCAACATGTAGAAGGCTGCAAATGTATCCATACCTGTCACTGTGCACAAAACTTAAGTCCAAGAGGATCAAAGACCTCAACATAAATCCAGTTACTTGAACCTGATAGAAGAGAAAGTAGGAAGTAGTCTTGAACACATTGGCATAGGAGATCACTTCCTAAATACAACACCAATAGCACAGACATTGAGAGAAACAATCAATCAATGGGACCTTTTGAAACTGAGAAGCTTTTGTAGAGCAAAGGACAAGTTCAATAAGACAAAGCAACAGCCTGCAGAATGGGAAAAGATGTTCACCAACCCCACATTTGACAAAAGGCTGATATCAAGTTAATTTCTATTGATATAAACTAAATGTTACAATTTCAATAATTTAAATCATGATTAAATATATGTAGATTTTATAGAAAATACAGATCACTTAAAAATGTAGCGTTTGTTTGAAGGTAATATACATCGTCTGTTGTTCAGTAAACATAAAAATATATCAAGATTGTGGACAATATTCAAATATTATGTTTTCATTTTTGTTTGTTAACACAGCAATATAATAAGATGTCTACGTAAAGGACAGGTTTAATAATGTCATAATCATATTATTTGTTTATTGTTGGTACTGAAAATTGAATCCAGACTACTGTGGATGTCTTGTAGGTCAGCTGTCACTATCCATATCATTTTGTTTAAAGTGACTTTCTCTGTACCATTTATAGTACCATTTTTATATATTACATTTTATCTACATTCTGTTCCTTATGGGGCCCATTTATACTATTTGTATCTAATATAATCATTCCTATTACTGAAGGTAGTTGAGATGTGAATTTCTATACTCATCCTCTCATAGAAGATGAGACTAGAACAATAGCTACCAGAGATGATCGAGATTGGGTAGGAAAGGTAAAGATTGACTGATGTGGTTTAAGTAACATTTAAGTAGCAGATATTTTTGTGCCTATAAATAACAATATATATTAATCTGAAAAAGATGCCAGAAACTATTGAAATTCAGCATATAGCAATTAAAAATATTTGAGAAGCCATGCATTATATAAAATATACATGTATCAAAAATATTATGTACTCCATTATTTAATATATACGTTTCTTCTGCATTAAAATATCAAGTAGAGACATAAAATTAAGTAAAATTAGCCTTTAGAAGAAAGAGGAACTTTAAAATCTGGTGAGAATTTTGCCTTTGTAGTGATGCCATTCCTAAGAGATTACTCTTACTTGTTTCTCTAAATGATAGTTTGAGAGGCATTTTTCTTTAATAACTTTCTAGCTATGATGCTTCTAATTAAAAAATATTATTTAAAATAATTTTTTAAAAAATTTTCTGAGATTATAATGTAGTTCCTCAATTTCTACTTCCCTTTCTCCTTCAATTCCCTTCCATGTACCCTCTTGTTCTTTTTCAAGTTGATAGCCTTGGTTTCTTTAATTGTTGTTATATAAACATTTATATACCTATATATAACACACATTCCCAAATATAACATATATATTACTAAATATATACATAGTATGTGCTCAGCCTATTTGTTAATTTTATGTATATATTTTTCATGGCTGTCAAATTGGTGTTGGATAACTAATTAGGTTTGTTCCTGGGGAAGATTATTTCTTCCACTTTCTGTTCCTAGAATTATGGACTGCCTAACTCCCATGATTAATGGTTTTTTTTATGTTTTCAAGTACTTGGAAGTTAGGAGTCATATCACAGTTTGTTATCAAGCATGTCTATTTATAGATATTGATATAGTAAAAATAAACCGAACAATTTTGATTAGAGGCCTGGAGACATACCTTGGTGGTAAAAGGTATATTTATCATGTCTAGTACCCTGTTTTTAAACATCAAGGATTTCATACACATAAAACATACATCTGATAATTTTGCAATTGGCTGTTCTTGGGCATTATTATACATTATGTATAAGATAGATTTTCAGGTAGAGATGCATGATCCTGTCCTGGAGAACTAACTGAATTTTACTGTGATAAGCCTGTTTTAGGGAGGAGTTTCAATGCCATTTTATCAAGAAGTTCTTGCTGTGTGTTTCTAAAATCCAAATAGAGAGATAGGTATAAAATAAAAACACAGGGTTAGAACTACCTGATCTTGTGAATAAAGACAAAAAAATGAATGGTAAAACAACCAATATGGGAGTTAAATAAATCTACTTTCCACATTAGAATTTCTAGCATGCTTCATAATTCAATAAAACAACCACATACTAGAAGGCATCATGGAGTTTCAGTGAAATAAATATGTGACCTGAATTGTGAACATTGGGTAATAGAATATCATTTTATGAGGTTAACAGACACTATTAAAGAACAGGAAGGAAAATTATTTATGTCATTTCTTATTTGTATAAATAGTAATTCTGAATTTAATACATCAGTCATTCATTTTTGAAAGCTATGATATGCCTGATAAATGAATGCCTTTTTAATAAATGCATGGGTGTTTCTTTTAAAGCTCTGCTAATTTTTTTTTATTGCATGTAACACTAGTTGTGTCAATTTTTTTATTGACTTTGCTATAATATCAATGATTAGCTATCATTCCTTATATGATAACTAGATTAAGAGGAAGGTTATGATGGAGACATCTCATTTATTTAGGGATGAAAGCTCCAAAGTCTAACTCTGGTTATTTTCCAGTTGTGGGTCTCCCTGTTAATTAGTATTGGTAGATAAAAAGAAGTTTCTCTGGTAAGGGTTTAACTGTGAGTTTTGTTAGGAGCTGTTCTATTTTGATTTTCCTTTAGTAGAAAGACAAATTCTATAATTACAAAGAACATCACATTCAGAAAAACTTTGAGCTTTTCAGAACTGAAAACACATAAAATAATAACAAGGACAAAGGAAAATTAAACAACAACAGATAATTCCCCTTAAGAAGATCTTGTAAAACAAAAGTATAAAAGCTTTGAAAACATGAAAGAAAATAAATCAAGATCCATCCTCTGGAAATAATTACAATAGAACAACATAAAAGGACAATTATATAAATATTATACACTGTAATTAAAGTAGCTCCTGAAAATTTTATAAGTGAAAAATGGTTAATAGGAAAACTACCCATAAATAAGACTGATAAGAATTTAAACACATCTCCAGATCTCCTTATATTAGTGCACTGGAACGACAACAACACAAATGGTGTCTTCTTTTACTATACAAGATGAAGCCTTGGAATAGTGATTCATCTATAAATAATTATATAATTGCATAAATTACTGCAGACTCAGATGAGTCATAGAAGGACCTAAAAAGTTTTCCAGTGATTACATGATTTTAGACCACATAAATAAATTCAAAGGAAAGAGTCCATGATGCTGAAAAGGAAACATAATTATTACATCTTTGTGAATTCAAACATCAACTCTATTTACTACTGGAAGTAAGAAAAAGAATATATCCTTCCCTGTATACCAAAAAACTCAGATATGCATAAAATATAATCTCAGAGATATATTCCATGTCTGTCAAACATTCAGTGATAAATAAGCTTTTAATTCAGGATAATTTTTTAGTAACCATAAAAACATGAATTTATAATCTATTTCTGCTAATGCTGCAACATAAGAAATTGTCAAATACTTAATTTCTCCTAACTGAAGCAAATATATAACCTACACATTTATAAAACAGCCTTATAACAATGTTGTAAAATTAATCAAAATGAAGATCTAATCAACAATATCAAGGAACAAAACTGGGAGTGGAATATGACAGCAAACTGATTCAATATTTCCTCAACCCATGGGAAATTACAGAAAAGTATACCAAGTATTTTATTTAAGTAACTTGCAATTTATAAAGCACAAGAAATGTAGTGGAGGAACACATGGAAATAAACAAAATTATGTGAAAAACATAAAATCAACACATTTAATGATAAAGATGCAAAGAAAAGTAAAAAGCATTATTACTGTAAATATCACTGTGTGACAGATATTCAGGCAAAGGGAATCTGGGGAACTTCTTGTTTCTTACCTGGTGATTATTGTTTGATTACATTTAAATAACTCATAAAATTTTGATAATTTAAAATTTCATTTAAGCAGGAACTATTTTAAATAATTTAGTGTGAGTTTAGAAATACTTGATTAGACAAGAGAAGTAGAGTATTTTCCCCTTAATAATTTTCAATTTTAACATTGCTAATTTCTGCCATTAATTCTCATGGTGATAATTTAGTTTCTAACATTTAACAATGTAATTTGCCCAAGAACCCTCCCCCTCATTTGTTTCCTCTCCAGATGCTTATTAAACTCATAATCATCTCAATATCCCCTGAAGTAGACATTGCTCAGCAAATGCTTGTGTAATCATTATATCCATCTAATCTGTTGGGATAATGGGCCACAGGACCACAATACATGTACTGAATATAAAATGTGAATGATTAGAAAAAAGAGCCCACTTTACTAGCTATATGGGTTCAAAGTATATAGTATTGTTTATTCAATCAATGAATGTCATGAAAAGTTTTGTCTCATTTTGCGAAGCAATGTTGAAAATTCCTTTAAAAATCATTACATGTTCAATCATGGACATTAGGAAAGAACAGGGCTCAAGCAAAGGACATCACTTGCTCTAAGGTAGGTATAAAATTCTCAGTAGTCACCGAGAATTTCACTTATGTATCTATTTTGTTTCTTTCATAGTTTCATTTTTAAAAGTCTTAGTCTTTTCTTTGTTTATTTTTATTCTTATGCTTTTCCTATTGCTGATGTTGTGGTTGAAAGTTTGTATATCCCTTTCAATTTTACCTTAGGCTGGATATTGTTATGCAAAAGGACATCAACCTTAAAATAATGGCTATCCTAGTTAGCATTAGCTGTCAACTCCACACAGCCTAAATTCATTTCAAATGGTGTTAATTCAGTAACTGTCTCAATGATGCTGGCCAATGAACATTTCCATGAAGGATTATCATCATTTTTAATTGATATAGAAGGTCCCAGTTATCATTGTCTAGCATCATTCCATGGTGTACTTGGTCCTGGGATCTATAAGAAAGCTAACAAATTATGAACCTACAAACAAGTCCACAGGCAGAGTTCTTCCATTGTTTCTAACTCCAGGTTCTTACCTTGAGTTCATGTCTAACTCCTTCAATGATGGCTTGGGCACCCTCTATGTATCTTACCATCTGTCTTCCTCCTCTTCTGCATAGATTTCTAAACTTTGTGCAGAGGATGTTGATAAAGACATTTCATTTAGGGCTAAGTTCTTCAAATTCTCTTACTTTGTGTACAGTCTAATTGCAGGTCTTTGTATTAATACCACATAGTTCAAGAAGTTTCTGGGTTTAGGGCTGAGGAATTCACTGACTATAGGTATAGAAATATGTTATTAGGTATCTTTTTATTGCTATGATCCTTTATCAGATTAATGTCAATTAATTTTCTTCCAAGTCCATGACCTATCTAGTCTCAGATTTTTGGCTACATTAATACTGTTAAGTATTGTTCCATCTCATGGAGTGGGCCTTAAATTCAGGTTCTTAAAATGTGGTTGGTTATTCCTGTTACATTCATGCCATACTGAAACAGTATATCTTGAAGGTGTATCTATTATGGGTAGCAGGATTTGTAGCTGGGTGAATGAGGTATCCAATAGCACTGATTAGTAGTCATGGTACTAGGAGGTTCATTGCATGCTACCATAGGATAAATTAATTGCCAACATTTGTTTTTTGTTTTTTTGTTTTTTTTTTTTTTTACTTTGAAGCTATATGTTCAATTTTATCTATTTGTATTCCTATGTGTTGTGAGTTGGGGGAGGGAAACATGTGCACATAAGTGCACTTGCCTAAAGAGGTCAAAAGGGAACGCCCACCAATTTCCCTATAGTTTGCATTACAGGCAGTTGTGAGCTACAAGGCATGAATTTTATAAGTACAACTGGGTTGTCTGAAAGAGTAATGTATGCTCTTAATTGCCAAGTCATCTTTCTGCTATTGGTTTCATTTATTCTAATTTGTAATTTGTTTTAGAAACTAGGTCATATATAAAATGATCTTACCTTGAATTCTCTATATCATTTTGTATACCTACCAAGGATGATCTTGAATTTCTAATTCACATTTTTTGTCCCCTTCTGAGTATTTAAATTACTGGCACACACCATTATGTCCACCCACATCTTTGGTGCTGGGAATTGAATGTAGGGTCTTGTGCAAAAATAGGCAGGCATTCTAGGAAACCAGACACATTCTCAGACCTTGTTTATTCTTTTATGACATTGATAAATTTGTGGCATTTTTATCTATCATCACTAATTACAATGCTTGATACAATTTAAATCTTATTCTGGGTTTATAAATTACCTTGTATTTTCTTCATAACTTCTGCTTATATACTTTCCTAGAGTTTGTGGTTGATAAATTTTATATTCTATAGCTTCGCAGAACACAAATGTAGTCAGCTTTATTTTTTTAAAATTTGTTTTGAATATTTCTAATATGGGTAAAATCAGATATTAAAAATATTCAGGAGTAAATTTGTCATTTTGAATTTATAAGAAAGATGTGAATATTGATTTGCATTTATAAAGTAATAGCAGACATTTGAGAATTAACTTTGTGGAACACATTGCCAACAGCATTAGCTCTACAGGCAAGAGAGACAGAGATCCTATCTTCAAGATGATAAAGAAGGAACAGTGGAACTATGCATTAAGCATAAAGTTATGGAGAGACACATTTTGAATTACAGACTTGATGATCAAGAAAACAAGAAAATAAAGTTGACAGTAATGCTGATCTAGTATTACAAATATATCAACTCATATTATTACCAAAAAATATATAATAATTCTTAATCTCATGTATTCTGTTTCTAGGCAATCTCCTGGAATTTTTGTCTGTTCTAAGGAATACAGTTGTTTTGATTAAACAATTTATTTATGAAATATGTTAGTGGAATGGAAACTGCTTGATATAATTATTTCTATACCCTTATATTACTCAAGTAAAGAGTCTTGCCTACCTTTCAGAAATATTATTTTGGTTCAATAATTTATTCACTGGCTTACCCATATGAGCATCATGCAGTAGAAAGAGTCCAATTATTAAAACTCAAAGATCTTTATAACACAGAGCTCAATAGACACAACTAACTCAAATGTTAATAGTAAGGTGTGTTCATTCTATGAATGGGTGTAAAGATCAATAGGATCATTAAATGTGCTCCTGCTTTAAGGATTATTTATATACTACAACTCCATGTTATGTGTACAACCACATCAAAAGCAATCTTTAGGAATGATTCAAAACTGCATGCGTACAACTCCTCTTGGGTTGATTATAAATTTTTGATCTCCTTCTTAATAATTGAAGCAATTAAATATGAGATTCATACTCAGACAAATTAGGCTTCCATATCAAACAAACACAAAGAGATGAGATATTCCGGAAGGTATGAAACATTGCTTTTCATAGGGCTTGTCCACAGCAAGCTAGCACAGATGTTTTTGTAGTGTTCTATAGTCAAAAAATCCATTGCTCATCTGCCCTCACAGTCTCTACTCTTGATTAGTTTGATGTAAGGACCACATATATGGACATCCTTCTTTTTGATACATGTACAAATTATTTTGAAACACCACCAGACTAAACTTGCATGTTCAGTTTCTTTCTCAGACATTCATAGTTTTTATAAGTATTTATCTATTTCACAAATTTAGAAAAATATTTTAAAGGCCACTGATGGTCACAGTTTGCACTGTGATCTGTATGTACCTGACCTGGAGGTAGAATTGTGGCCTCCAATTCTGCTACTTATTTAATTATAATATAATTGGTAGTTTAACAGGGAACTTACAATGTGTGAAGTCTTATGTTTTACTCTGAGATTTGCAAATTTCAAGTTTAAATTTATTAAATATTTCAATAAATAAGAGCATAATAGCTAGCATAGGTGTGGGGAAAAGAACATAAAGATATACCTATCAAGTTACAGTTTCTTCAAAAAAATTTAAATGAACATTCTGTGTTAGGAGACTTTTATTATAGAATGATCTCAAAATTTACATTTTAAAAATCCTAGTGAAACTGAAGTTTAATCTCAATGTAGAGCCCACAGGTCTTAACTGGATCTTTAGGAGAAATTGTTCAGTCTTTGAAAGTTTAACTATATTAAGTGAGTATGACAAATTACTTCTTTCTACTTGAGGACTGTGACAGATAACTTGAGCCAAACACTGCCTTACTCTAAGTGATAAAAGTGAAATTCAGAGTCATATTTCAGGGTTTGCTTCAATTGGAAGTTGGCAAAAATTTCTGAAGAAAAGCAGATATGGAAAGTGAAACCCTAGCTGTGCACATAATGACGCCCAAGTTTGTGGAAAGTTGTTCAGTGATTCAGCTCATGTGCAAATATCTCTGTGAGAAACAGCAGCAGGATTTTGGAAATACGTCTTATTTTAGGGAGACATCATCTGAATGCAAGTTATCTAGCTACCTTGATAATAAAAACTACCAAGCCACATAAGAGCTTGACCCCAGGACATTACTGTCTTTGACAACCATGTTCCTGGTTTTAGGCAGGGGGATACCTTCTCCATACCTCAGGGCATCAGGACTAGCCTTGGGCAAGTGTTGATCTCAACACCAAAACCTTAAAGAAGATACAATCTCCCTTTCTCTCTGGCTAACAATTGGCAATACCTCCTCAGTTAGGAGTGGGGATTCATCTCCCCTCTGTTCTCATTGTTGTTGGTTTGACTTTGTCCTGGTGTTATGGATGCTCTCACAACCACTCTGAGTCCATATGTGCTACAGCCTTGTTTGGTCTGAAAAATACAATTTCTTTGTAATCATTCACTTCCCCTGTCTCGTAAAACCTTTCTACTCCACTATACTGAAATGGTTATCAAACCTTGGTATGAGGGCATATGATAAAGAAGTCCCATTTAGGGCTAAACATACAGCGGTATCTTACTCTCTTCACCAGCACCAGCTGCGAGTGTCTGGTAATCACCCTCTACTGTGGAAAGAAGATTTTTCAGTGAGGGCTGAGAGATGCAAACCTGCTCAATGATGCTTGCTGCTGCACTGTTCACAATAGCCAAAGAATGGAAACACACTAGATGTCTATCAATTGGTGAAAGGATAATGAAAATTTGTAACATTTGCACATAGAATATTAGTCTAGTATTAAGGAAAACAAACTGTGGAGTTTTCAGGTAAACAGACAGAACTGGGAAAGAATCATTCTAAATGAGGTAACTTTGTTGCTGGTTGTATTTTACTCTTTGCTCTTTGACTCTTTTGGGGGGCCTGCCACCCAACTCCCAACTAAATCACACATGCAGGCTTATTCTCAATTATAAATGCTCAGCCTTAGCTTGGCTTGTTGCTTACCAGTTTTTCTTAACTTTTATTATCCCTCTACCTTTTGCCTCTGGGCTTTTTCCTTCTCTAACTTCTGTATACCTTACTTTTACTCTTATTCTGTGGCTTACTGTGAGACTAGGTGGCTGGCCCCTAGCATCTTCCTCTCCTTCTTCTCTTGCTCTTTCTTCTCCTTCCATATTTCTTCTTCTATTAATTCTTTCTGCCTGACAGCCCTGCCTATCTTTCTCCTGCCTTGCTATTGGCTGTTCAGCTCTTCATTATACCATCAGGTATTTTAGACAGGCAAAGTAACACAGCTTCACAGAGTTAAACAAATGCAACATAAAAGACTGCAACACATTTTTGCATCATTAAATAAATGTTAAAATCATAAACTAATATAACACATCTTAAAATAATATTCTACAATGTAACTTAGACTTAAAAAGTCAAATACATCATTGTTCTGGTGGAAGATCCACCTCAACTCCCCTTCACCATCTCTTTCCCTAAACCTGCTCCTTCAAAGCCTGACAAACACAGCTCCTCCCCCAGAGAGGCTCAAGAACACCCCCCACAGGGTATATAAGCTGCATCCCTGAAAATAGACACATGGTTCTTCAGGTCTCTCCTCCCTTTCTCCTCTCTTAGGACAAGGGAATCACCCTGGAAAGCTATACCCATTACACTGGGCCTTTTCTAATTTGGTCTGATTTGGATTACTACATCAGCAGAGATGCTTATCAAGGTCTAAAAAAAAACCTTATCAAACATGGTTTCTTTCATTTGTAGATGTTAGTTTTGAATTTATTTCTCTCTTTACTCTTTTTCCAGAGAGGGTTTCTCTGTGTAGTTTTGGTGCTGTCCTGGATCTTTCTCTGTAGACTAGCCTGGCCTTGAACCCACAGAGATCTGCCTTTGCCTCCCAAGAGCTAGAATTAAAGGCATACACCACCACTGCCTGGCGAGTTTTCAGTTTTCAGAAATGTATATTTTGTTAAGCATACTATATATTTCAGGAAACTATATCCAAGAGTTGACAGGGAAAAATCCCCAATGCCTCAAATATACAGTAACGATAGGCAGTGGAGGAATGATGGGAATGGGAAAGTGGACCACCCCCATGAAAGAGTACACCAATTGTCTAATGCTAATTGGTCAGCAGTGAAAATATAAATATAAGTCATGTTAGCATTATACAGACAGAGCAGATTATATTTAGGAGTGCATGTGTGTGTCTGTACTTATGCATGCACAGTTGAATGTGTACGTGTGTATGCAGAGATGTATGTATACTACACACATACACATACACACATATACATGCAATAGTAATAAGTAATTAGTAATTAGTAAACTAAAGATGCAATGAATTTGAAGGAAAGTAGGAAAGAGTATATTTAATACAGAATATGCTGAATTAAATTATATTCAAAAAGGGATAAAATATATTGCAAAAATAAAGTGAAATACAAACAAAAAATAAGAAATATACTTTCTTTTAGATGTTCCAACAATCCTACTTCAAGCTAAATAAGCTAGAATAATTTTTCCATACACTGTTTAAAAACTGCCCATTATATCACTCTCTTGAGAAACAAATCCAACTATCTCAATATGGGTATAAATAAGAAACTGAAAAATTAACATTGTGCCAAAAGAAATTATTAGAGTAACCATAAAATGACTAAACAATATGTCTTCATTTTTTCCTATAATTATTTGCTGTTATCTACTGCTATAAATGGGAACCAAAAAATTGGCACTGTTTAAACATAGTTGCTCTAATTAAAGAAAGAAACCCATCAATTTATATTTTGTAATTTTTTGTGTGTCTTTTATGACAAAGCCCAACAGTAACATTTTTACATTTTTTAAGGAAGTTTGAAAATGTCCTGAAGTATTTTGTTAAAATTCTTAAAGAAATCCTTTGAAACTAACAAAACTATTCTCATGCATACATTGATATTTTTCAAAATGTTTTAATACATATAAAACATTGTTAAGGAGGGATTTTTTTATTTAAGAGGGATTTCTTTGTTTCAAATCATTTAATGTTATACTTTTTAAATTCCTCACATCACCATAGAGGCACAGTAACAAGATTTATTTCAATAACCAAAAAATATTATGTCCTGAAAAATACATTGATGACCCTTAATTCTAACAGGAATATAACCTTGTAACATATCCCAAAGCCTTGTGCTTCTTAATGGAAAGAGGAGCGATATTAAATTTAAAGAGCAGAACATTTCTACTGGCAGATAGCACTCATCCTGAGCTATCATAGTAAGGTTGATAAAGTAATTAATATAATTAGATACAGGACAGTGAGAATAGGTTGAACAATTCAAATTGTTTTAGCTCTAGAACAGTAATATTATTGTTGCACGATTCAGGTTGGTTTTTCATTTCTTTGTGTTATTGTCTGTTGGTTTGACTGCTAAAAACACCTATCTCATTTTAACTTATCTATCCTTTTCTAGATATGTTAATTTCCTTCTGATGTGGCTTCCTTGGTAGGAAACAGCAATTGTACCTGTATGGAAATGAGAGAATTCAATAACTGGCAAGCTGGGGTTTGCAGAAATCTGTTTCCTGCATTAGATTAGTCTCTTTTATGCTCAACCCTTTATTACAGCCCTACTAACCATACTGCTGAATGGTCGACAGACTAGTTTTCCTTTGGGTGCAGGCTGTTCCTACAAGTCTGCTTCTTAAGAATGACTCCAATTTACTGCTGCTGGAAGCAAGGGTGCTAGGGGATGGGAAATACTTCTAATTAGAATCAGGAGACCAGGAACTTTCTGCTACTTCTTCTCTCACTGAGATTCATTCTGTTTTCTTTCCAAAGTTTTCTGATGTACTTTTCTCTACAAATGTGTCATCTCTGAAATAAAACCATTATTAGAAAAAAATGACATCTTTATATATGTTGGAGATCAGCCCTCCTTCAGATATGAGGTTGGTGAAGATCTCTTCCCATTCTGTAAGCTGTTGTTTTGTCTTATTGTCCCAAGGACATCAAGATCATGATGGGAAAAAGTACAAAGATGGCCAGCCAAACTAGCGGAAACCTGTGAACTGTGGACCAATAGCTGAGGAGCTCCCATGGCACTGGACTAGGTCCTCTGGATATGCAAGACAGTTGTTTAGCTTGAACTGTTTAGGTGGTCCCCAGGCAGGGGGATTGGGATCCACCCTGGTACATGAACCGGCTTTTTGGAGCCTAGTGCCTAAGGTGTGACACCTTGGGCAGCTTTGGTGCAGTGGGGAGGGGCTTGGACCTTCCTCAACTGAAAGTACCAGGCTTTGCTGAATCCCATGGGAGACCTTGACTTGGAGGAGGTGGGAATGGGGAGGGTTGGAGGGAAAGGCTGAGAGGTGGGAAGACAGAGGACAGGGGAATCTGTGGTTGGTATGTTAAAATGAATAGAAAATTTCTTAATAACAAAAATAAAGAAAAAGAAAAAAATTATGACAACTGTTTACTGCCCTCAATTATGTGATGATAGCCCAGGTTATTGGATTAAAAAATAAAAAGGTTGTAATTTTTTTAAGAATTCCATTTCTGAATTTTATGCATTAGAATTACACAATTTACCTAAGTAATAATGTAATTATTACCAGGATCAAATAAAAACTAATCTATCTGAAGTTTATATAATTCCTTAACACTTAGAAATTGGAGTTAAAAGATAAAATTTATAAGTAGTTTATTGCTGCTTTATAATTAGAAAATTTTTTTCTGTGACTCCTTATGTGGAAATAAAGCTTTTTTTTTTCTGTAAATGTGGGGTTCATTACATGTTCAATAGCACATCAGAACTTGGGTTCACAACTTTACTTTTTAGGTTTGGAATTTAGTGTGGTCCTGGTGATCTGCAAGTATTTTCATTCTTTGGTTGCTGGCAAGGAAGGTCCACTATACAAATGTTCTCTCTTGTCCTGGAAACTTCCTTCTTCCTTTTGTCTTAGACTCAATGCTCACTTATTTCCTTGTAAAGCAACTTCTTCTAGAATGTAAACTTATTAAGTGATCAAGCATCTGTAAATATCATCTAATTTTTCTATTTTTTACAAAATGAGGAAGATAGCATGCAGTTGAACAGTAAAGAAAACTCAGCTTGGACTGCAACATAAAAATTGACAAACCAAAATATAAAATCACCTGAAGAATATAGACAAATACATCTTCTCTTTTAGGGTAATAGAGAAAAGGCATTTCTGCAAGCTTCACAAAAGGTGTTTTATCTTGTTTTTGGTTTTGTTTTTGTTTTTTTTATATTTTCCATCTTCTAAAAGATAGTTCTGGTTTTTTCCTTTTAATGTTAGAGAACAAATAATTCATGACTGTGTAGGTTGTTATTTTCTTACCTATGGGACTTTAGTTCCCCCTACTGATATGCATAAAAAATTCAGTTTATCAAAGTTATCTTGCTTTATTTTTCATAGATGTGTTTTTCTTATGATAAATATGCACATCCTCCAGAAAATAATTATTTGCTGTCCTGAGCTTTACAATAATGATTAATAGGAGTTACTTTAAATTGTACTGCCAGATATATTCTAGACACATGTCTGAATTTGGTGAATGCAAAACATTCAGGCCTACCAGGGAGATATTTTCTTTTTCATTTTCTTTAAGAATAACTTCTGTTAAGACTACACAAAAACACACCAGTGACCAGCTCACCAATGTCTGTTAGTAATCTATATGTGAATAGGTCTTTTAATGAAACACAACACACCACCAACACTGCCCTCCTCGAGAATGATTTATAGTACTGAGAAGCAAGAGTTTTCTTCTGATAGATGAACCCTTGGAAAGTTACTTTTCAATGACCAAGTAGTTTTATATCACCTCATTTTCATAAACTTTGCACAATGAAAGATAATCACTATACTCCACAGAAAATACACACAGACACACAGGTGATGTGGGATGTTTTGTATGTTGTGAATATATGTTGCTATGATTTATTGATAAATAAAACACTGATTGGCCAGTAGCCAGGCAGGAAGTTTAGGATAGGCTGGACAAACAGGGAAGAGAGGCTGGGAGGTTGAAGCTGAGGAGACACCAGCCTGTGGTTTAGGGAGCAACATGTAAAGGCAACAGGTAAAGCCAGGGAACAACTGGTGACATATAGATTAACAGAAATTGGCTGAGTTAAGTGTAAGAGCTAAACAGTGGTAGGCCTGAGCTAATGGACCAGCAGTTTAATTAATATAACTTTCTGAGTGATTGTTTTATAAGTGGTTGCAGGGTCCCTGGGGCTGGGCAGGCCTGGAAAAAACTCAAGCTGCACACAGACACACATACATGGGAGAGAAGGAGAGAGAAAGAGAGAGAGAGAGAGAGAGAGAGAGAGAGAGAGAGAGAGATCACATCCTTCACATCCTTAAAACATAACTTGTACTACATAGTAATACCACTCAGGGATGATGTGTTTTATATATTGTGGGGGCCCACAGGGCTGCACAAGATGATGACTTGACCATGTACATAGTCTGCATAGTCTTTCAAAGGGTCTGTGCTAGGTCTTTGCCCTGACCCTTGGCATTTTTATAAAAATCCCTTTTGAAGAAACAGAAGGTAGCCAGTGGATATGGTGGATATGGATCCAGGTCCTACCAAAGCTATCCTGTTTTTCTTTCTGTCTTCTCCACACTATCTTTCTGTATAAATACTTCTTACCCCTCTCTTCAACAATAACCTGGGAAAAAGTAGGAGCCAGCCTCCCAAAGATGGCATCAGAATTAGGGACATAACAAGGAACTTGGTGAGAGGAGAGTAGAGGGCTTTGTGGGAGCAGAGGGGTATTCTTGGTAATGAATTAAAAATAAAGATACAGTATTCTCTTTGGGGATGTAAAATTGTCTATAGATAAAGCTAAGCAGCTTTAAGCAAAGCCAAAGTGAGAAGTTAGGCTGTAGCAAGTATCTCTAGCTCTCTCTCTCTCTCTCTCTCTCTCTCTCTCTCTCTCTCTCTCTCTCTCTTAATTTCTATCTATTAAAATTAAGTAAAAATATAGGGTTAAGTATAGTAATATTGGGTAGGAAGAATCTTAGGATAAGAGTAGAATATCTCTAGTGTCAAAATGGGGCAGGGAAATAGTAAGCAGATCTTTGAAGATTCCTTATAGAAAGCTTAAAAACTAGAGGGGTTAAGGTGGAACCACAACAAGCAAAGAGATTTTTGGAGTTCATGGAGGAACTGTGTCTTTGGATCTCTGATTGTGGAAATCTGAATGCATACTCCTGGAGGAGAATCAGAGCCAAAACACAAAAATATTATGAGGAAAATGGGCTGGAAAAGATTCCTGTAGAAGCTTTTGGCCCGTGGACAGCTTAGATTTGCGTCCTGAGTGGCAAGGGGAAATTTTCCCTGAGACAGACTAGGAGGAGACAAAATCCTCTGCTCCAGTGCCACTGGGTAAAAATGCTTGTTGATAACATTGTACAGTCAGGGTAGGTTGCCTCTTGGCCATGAAGCCAAATTTAGGAAATATACGTCTTGGGAAAAACTTAGTAGTTTCTCTTAATCAAAAACTGGAAGCTCTTCAGGTCTCTTCCTCTTGGAAGAGTACTCATCTTTCTTCTGGAAGGGCAGAATGAGACTCACCTGAGGGAATATCTCTTAAAATGGGAAAGTCGTCCACAATAATCCTTTAGAGTGTTGCAATCCCTCACTCTTAGCACCGCATCTCCTCTTCAAGCAAACGTTCAGGAGGCAGGTAGCAGAGGGGAAGAAGAGCGAGGTCTAAGTCCCTATCAGTAACTGCAATGGCAGCTTGAGACAAGCTGAGATTGCATACAAATAAGGCAGAAACAGGAATGCAAGTCCCTAGCCCCAGAACAGAAAGCAGCTAGCAGAGGGCTGAGCCATAGCCAAAGCATCAGGGACTCGCACTTGTGGGGAGGAGACAAGCAGGGAAAAAGAGGATGTATTGGGAGGAAATCTCTCTGATGAGTCTCTTGTTTCAAATACTCTTATTGTTCTTTCACTGACCTGGTGAGGCACAGGAACAAGCCACAAGGGGTTTTTGCTTCTGGAACAAAGCACCAGTCCATGTGTGCAAGCAGGCTGGTAGGACTCACTCCAGTGACAGTGCCAGGTGGAGAGTTTGATTAGGGAGGTACACCTGTTAAATAGTCATGCAGGTGTCCTAATGAGAGCTCAGGAAAGAGAGAAACCTCCTATGGAGCAGAAGGGCAAAAGTTTGCTTTATCTTGATTTTCAGTAAGAGTAGGGACAGTGTAAAAGGAGCCGGGAGTGCAGCAACTGCAAAGGACTGCAGCTGAGTTTTCTTCCAGACCTGGAAGGGCTGCTTCAGAACCTAGATCAAAAAAGCAGCATGGCATAAGCAGGCAGGCCTGGAGAAAGGTGCAGACAGACTGAGACAAAAACTTTCAAATGTTTCCCATAATAGAGCAGCAAGACACCCAGGGAGATATCATGCAAATGCATGGTCCAATTACTTTTAAACAGTTTAAGGAGTTAAAAACAGCTTGCTGATGGTACAGGTACAGGCCCAAATGCCACTTTTCCCCAAGTGTCTTTCAAAAGCTTAGCTTACCTCCCAGGAATGGGAAATGGGTGAACAAAGCAAGGGAAAGTGGTCTGAACACCAGAAAACTGCTTTGGGTGTGCAAAAAGTTTAAGCACAAATAAGGAACCTGGGTCATGCATGAGATGCAAAAGGGAAACATTAGACTAATAGAAATCTATCAAAGACAAGGCATCAATTGAAAGAGCTCATAGAGGTCTTAAGATGCAGCTTCAAAAAATTAAGAAGGGGGAAATTAATTGCACCCCCAGTCATCAAATGAAACTTGATGGCTGCCTGAAGGATTTGGCACGATGTTTGGAACAGCGGAATGTCAGTTGTGTTACCATTGCTGCTGATATTCCTCCAGAAAAACTGGAATGAAATGGAACTAGAGCCTTACCACTTATGTTTGTTAGTGGCAAATCAATGCATGGCTCCTTTAAGAGATGATTACTAATAGCTGCACAGAAAGGGTTTTTTTTTTGTTGTTTTGTTTTGCTTTGTTTTGTTTGTTTGTTGTTGTTTTATAAGAGCTTTACTGTAGCTCAGTATGGTAATTCCATTCTTGCCCTGAGGCAAGGATTCTCAGAAAAGCTAACTGAAAGTGCAGCTGTAACTAAGGGAAGTTTAAGCACATTTGTCTGAATTATGTCACTCAGTGTAGCTGCAATAAGTAATGGTGCAGCCCCCTGGCTGGCAAACGTCCACCACTGGCACACATCTGCCAGTTCCAGAACAGCTGAGAGGGCCCCTGCAGGAAAAGTGGTTTTGGGGGAGTGGTGTGATTCCAAATGCTACAGCCCCCAGCAGCAAGTGTTGCGGCCCCTTGCAATGGAACTTACTGAATTCCAGGGTCTAGGGAGCTGGATACAAAGACTCTAGAGTCATTGACAAATTAGGCTCTGACTTCAAACTGTCAGGAAAACTTTCAGGATGATATCAAATCTGACTGTGAATGCCAAACTACAGAGATAAAGCAGTTTTGAGTTCACCTACAATTTTAACTGTGGTAACTCATGATTTGCATACTCTCTGTCTTGCTGAAAGAAAATGTAAATAGTTCTGTTAAGAGATCTTCTCTAGATGTTTGCTAAAGTTTGTAAAGTAGTACTATAGAGTTTTCTTTTGAATGTAAGTTTGTAAAAAGTGTAAATATGTATAGTATAGTGATATCCATGCTAGCTGTAAATATGTATAGTAATATTCATACTAGAATTATGTTAATTTATTAATGAACCATGGTTTGGTGAAGCAAGGGAATCTTCAAGTTCGATGCAGTTATTTTGATGCATTTGCATAGAGATTTTTGATTTAGAAAAGGGCTTGGCATAGCTAAGGCTGTTATAGACATCTTAGACTTATTCAAAAAGAACATTTCATCTTTATTATCCTCTACTCCTTTACTGTGTGTGTGTGTGTGTGTGTGTGTGTGTGTGTGTGTAGCAGCTCTTGGTAGGAACCTGAGTCAGAGCTGAATTAGGCTCTGTAGCCCCTCTTGTCAGAGGCTGGTAGTCAAAAATGGACAACATTCTTCTTGCTAGCTTCCAACCTTAACCAGCTATTTGTGAAAAATTGGCTAAGCATTTTACCTCTGTATAATTCTACTTCTTCACCTACAAACTGAAGTAATTGTCATATGCATTCCAAAGCTTCCTACACAAATATATGTTTGGATAGATGTGTATAATAAATTATTATATGTAAAAATACCAGATGATGATTTAATCATTTTATGTCATGTGAACAAAACAAGAATTTCAAATTTCCATTAGGCCATTTACTGTCAGTCATATAGCTTCCTAGCATTCAGACTTGTACTAATAAAAATATACCATTTCTTGAGATTTGGCCTCCTTCTAAGTATTAACTGATAGGTACTTTAGCTTGAGTTCTAAAACATGGAAGACTATTTACAGACTTGACAAGAAGCAAGTTATTCATATGGAATTTGATGCTGACTAATCAATTGATCTGAGTATATGCCTGAAATTCTGTTATCCTAACCTGGTTAACCAAATTTACTTAATAGTAAGTTCAGTTCATATAGCTTAATTTTCTCTAAACCCATGTAGAAAACAAATCTACAATACTGCACTGTGTCCTAAGGTCATGTTATTGGAGTCTGTCACACAATTGGATTTATGTTAAAAAAAATACTGTGTCTCAATGGACATAAATGATGCTACATTTGGATTACCTTTGTTATGTAAAATAAGGAAAGATTATATAGTCTCATTTCTTGCTTTTTGAATCAGTGGCAACCACCCTACACTTATCTGGTCATAGGCCTCTAATTTGTCAAAGCATAGAGGATAACTTGAATATTTAGTTGCCATATTTATACAACTTATTAAATAAATTTCTTAAGTTGTTGGCTTTTTGAGAGTGCTCTTGCACACTCTGTACTGAAAATGATATGCTCACCAGCTTGTAAAATCATTGCAACATACTTGAAAGTGTGTTCAAAGTGTTTCCAATAATTTTTTTTATAAAAACTCATGTTTTGAAAAGGAACTAATGATCATAATGTAGTTCATCTGCAAACATAAAGGTAACTATACTTAACACACGTAGTTTTATATATAACTAATATGTACATACATTGTTGAGGGTTTTATTCTTTTTGGGGTCCAGCACTCAGCTCCCCAGTAAATAACATGGAGGCAAATTCTTACTTCTGAATGTATGACCTTAACTTGGCTTAGTTTCTAGCCTGCTTTTCTTAACTTAAATTATTGCATATACCTCTTGCCTTTGGACATTTCTAGTTCTCTTACTTCTGTAAATCTTACTCTAACTCCGTAACTTGCTATGTAGCTTGGTGGCTGGGCCCTGGAGTCCTCCTCCTTCTCTGACTCCTTCTTCTTTGATTCTCCTCCTCTTAGATTTCTCCTTCTATTTATACTCTCTGCTGCCAGCCCCACTCATCCTTTCTCCTGCCTTGCTATTGGCCATTCAGCTCTTTATTAGAGCATCAGGAGTTTTAGACGGACAGAGTAACAGCTTCAAAGAGTTAAACAAATACAACATAAACAAAAGTAACATACCTTAAAACACTAATCTACTATATAAATATATAAACTAAGTATAGATCTAACTATATGTTATACTAAGTCATAATACTGAAGAGATACATTGTTCTATAAATATCTCATGCCTAGTATATAACTTCAATAGCAGACAGGGAAAGAGTTTTGTTAATTTTGATAATTTTCAAAACAGAGCTCAGGAACTGGTGAATGATGCTGTGTAAAATTTGCCCAAGTAGCACTGAATTAGAAAGCATCACACTACACCAAATGGTTGTGAAATAGAGCATATTCCTCTCTCTCTCTCTCTCTCTCTCTCTCTCTCTCTCTCTCTCTCATAGTGGGTAGCCATTCCAGCATTAGGCTGGAAGTTCCAACCCCTGTTGAGGCTTTGGTAATGGTCACAGCCAAGAGAGGAAGCTGAAGACCCAGGATCCAAATGAAAAGGATCTCTTGGTGCCCAGACCCTGGACACTGGAGGTAGGCCAAGCAGAGTTCTCCATAGAACACTGCCAGACTGCACCATACCTTTGCCAGACCCTACAATCTACCTATCCCTTCATTTGTAAGTTACACCACAAAATAAACCTCCCTATTAACTGTGTGGAGTCGCCTTAATAATTTCACCAATACTCTCTGTCTTCATCAAACCTGGTTCTGAAATCTCAAATCTTGTCCATAAATCATTGTCTTATACCTCTATGACCTCATTCACTATACCAGAGGTGGAGAGAAGCTTGCACTATTTCATTAAGAAATGAAGAAAATCACAGTCAGTTTCCTTTCAAGCTCTCCTTCTCAGGTATCTGAGAAGAAGCAATAATCAGGTTACAAGCTTGCCTTCCCTCAACTATAAGAGTTACTGGATGTTGATTAAAAAAATCCCAGCTGACACCTGAAATATCTCTAGTTAAACAGATTTAATAGACAGTCTGACCTTCAAAAAGTAGCCCTAATTTAAATCAAGGAAATTTGCCCTTTCCAGGGAAAAATAGAAGCAAACAGTAATTGCTATGTCTTTTAGAAGTGAATACTGATGAGGAAACAGAAATTAAACTTATTCTTCTATCTCTTAAATACATAATGTCCCTAAGAAGACACTCTGGTCCAGAAGTTGCGAGGATGACAAAGATGCAGGCTTTCATACAACATGATTATGTTTGCACTGCTCAATAGTGATGTTCAAATAGAATTCTGAGTCACAGAGTGCTGGCCTTTACCCCTTTGCACTCCCAAACCCAGTTCTCTAAGAAAAGATGTAAACAACACCTTCATAGGTGCTAAGGTGTCAACATAAGTGACAGTCAAATTGAAATGTAGAGATCATAACTCATCCTCTCTCATGCTGTACTAGTCTCCATGTTTGGATTGTTGCTTGTGAAATGTTTATGTCAATCATTCTTGCTTTTTCATAAATAGCTTTCATATTCATATCATCATTTATGATATTAAAACTGATTTAAGAAATTACTACAGCTTTGTAATGCAGTTTAACAAGACTGTTTAGAGCTGTAAATCAAACCATGGGTGTCCTTGTAGAGGTGTTTAGTTTATACCTATAAATAGTATCAAACACATGTATTTAATATGTTTTATTGTCATACTCTACATCTGTATCCACTGTATAATTATGACAATTACAAACAGTGCTTGTGGTGTGAACTTTTATGATTAGAGGAATAATTACTTGAACAAAGCTAAAATTGCCAATATCTGAGATCTGATTTCTGAGTATAAATGAATGTCTTCTTTGTATATTGAATAGCAGAATAGGATAGCACAAAGTTCACATGCTAGATATTATGCAATGCATTTGATCATACATGGATGAGTGAAAGACAGAAGATATTTATTAATGCAGGTATTTATATTTCTAGTTGTTTTGGTGTCTAACACACACACATACACACATACACACACACACATACACACACACACACACACACACACACACACACACACACACACACACCCTTCAAAACCTGAATCTCTGGATTGGAGAAATAGCTCAGTACATAAGTTTGTTTGTGGTTCTTCCAGAAGAATCAAGTTCAATTCAGGCAGCTCACAACCTTTGTAACTCCAGCTCCAAGGAAACTGTAACCTTCTTCTGGTCTTCTGTGGCAGCCATATGCCATGCTCACCCATCTATGTAAGAACAATGAGAAAGGGCTTTATTTCAAAGTTTACATCAATAAAGTAAATAATGAGTAGAAAAAAATGATTATACTGTGATTCTTGTTTTCTCAGTCAGACTTTCATTTTTTGCAGCTAAATGCCTACTAAAAATCACTTAACAGTAGGCATTATTTGTTTTGGATCATAGCTTAAGAAGTTTTAGTCCAATGTGCTTGGGTCTGTGCATTATAGGCTAGTATTGGTGCAGAACACCATGGCAATGAAAATTATGTAGCAGAGGTTGTTCAATTTATAGCAAACATCAATCAGAGGTAGGTAGTAGAACCACTGACCAGTCATTATCTCAAAGACACTATCTCACTTGCATAGCATAGCTCAATATCTCAAAGTTTCCAGACCTTTCAAAATTGCATCACAGATGGTAAATTATTCTGCAATATTGACCCCATGGAGGTTGATTCATATTAACTATAAAAAAGTTTAACTAAATGATGTTGAGAATAATAAAATAGTAAAACATGCTAATGATTCTCTTTGATATATCCACTTAAATAAAAGGAATAAGTTAATTGTAATTAAAGCAAAGTATAATTGCAAAATTATATCAAGATATGCCTCTACTTTTAATTTCTAAATAGTACTAAATGTTCTTTTTGTCATATACAAAATAATATCCAAATAATGCAGAAAGTTTCTGTATTTACAAAGCAAAGTCTTTATCAGAATCATAGGACATCTGTAGTTGGCATATGTCTTTAGTTGAAGACAAATATAGGTGCACATTAGTCAAATTTGGGTGAATTCCCTTTCAACAGAATTAAAGCACTGAAGACCATCATTGCCAACCATGGAGCTTGATTTACAGAGTGCAGCAGTCAGTGGCTCCTGCACTGAGAACAATTTGACTTTTGAAGGACTTAGAAGTTATTTTTGAAAAGTTACAGTTTATTTTCTTTAAAATTCCCCAATGAATTTTATCTTCTTTCCATGATAGATAAAGATTATGGATTTGGACACATGGGGTTTTCTGTTCAGAATTCGTAACTTTTTAGAATGTCAGGTTTACAATGTCTTGGAGAGATTTCTCAGAGAAGAAACTATGACATGTCTACATAGCACATTGGAAAGTCAAAACAGACTACCTTAGGAGATAGTTAAAACATTTCATGGCAACAAATTTGAAGAAGATTTGAAATATTGGTCAGTTGGTGGTTGCCACTTAGGGAAACTTGGCATTATTACAATTTGTGTGGATAAACCCAAGTATTAGAACTGAATTGTCTAGCAGTGAAGCAAAAACAGACACAAGATTTTATGTACCCTAAAAACTCCTAATGCATACAACTGGATAGGAACACTAATTATAGGAGTTGTATATTTTAAAAATTTTGGGAATGAACTTTTCTGTGTGAGGAAAAGTATATCAGTAAAATCTTTACAAAAGCATCAAACTGTAAATTTTGCAGAGAAAGATAGAGCTAAGTTTTTCATATAACTTTCTTTGCACTGTGATTGGCAGGGGCTAGAAAACTCTTAAAACCTTGCCAAAAACCAAGGCAGACGAAAAATCTAGAAAGAAAAAAATGGATTTTGATATGAAGGAGCCATGAAGAATACTTAAATATACCTTGGGATTTAGCCTCATTGAGCCATGAAATGAAAAGTATTCATTGATTTTTCTTTCAGTTCAGCTCCAGAAATGCTGTATTGACTCACCTAAAAATGGGGCTTTAAAATAGGTAATATCCATTAATCTAGTAATAGAGTATTTTAGTAATGTTGTTATAAATATACATTGGAGGGTCTAGAGAGATGACTCAGAGTCAAGAACAATTGCCATTCTTGCAGAGAATCCCAGTTCAGTTTCCAATACTCATATCTGGTGTCTTAGAGTTTCTATTGTTGTGAAAAAAACACCATGACCATGACAACACTTCTAATGAAAATATTTAATTGGGGGCACTTACACTTTCAGGGGTTCAATCCATTATCATCATGACAGGGAGCACAGCATCATGCAAGCACACATGATACTACCTACACCTTGATTAGAAAGTAAGAGGAAATTAGCTGAGACACTGGGCAGTATCCTGAGCATAGGAAACCTCAAATCCCATAACAACAGTGACACACTTCCTCCAACTCAGCCATACCACTCCAACAAAATCACAACCCCTAACAGTGCCACTCCCTATGAGATTACAGGGCCCAATTACACTCCAACTACAACATTTACTCCCTGGCCCCCATAAGCTTGTAACTATCATAATGTAAAATTTAGTTAGTCCAACTTCACAAGTCCCTACAGTCTATCCCAGTCCCAATAATGTTTGGAAGACCAAAGTTCAAAGTCTCTTCTGAGATTCTCGCTATCTCTTAACTATAATCTCCTATGAAATCAAAATTTAAAAAAAGACAACATACTTCCAAAATATAATGGCAGGGAACATACATGACCATGCCACAACATAGGGAAGTGAGCATAGTGAGGAAATACTAGACCAAAGCAAGACCAAAACCCAGCTGAGAAAACTCCAACTCTGCACTGCTGTGGATATCGCTCTGTGTAAATAAAATTCTGATTGGTCAGTGGCCAGGCAGGAAGTATAGGTGGGACAAGAGAGAAGAGAATTCTGGGAGGTGGAAGGCTAGGACAGAGAGATGTAAAGGTATGGGTAAGCCACGAACCAAGTGGCAAAGTATAGATTAATAAAAATGGGTTGATTTGAGATAAAAGAACTAGATAACAAGAAGCCTGCCACGCCACACAGTATATAAGTAATTTAAGTCTCTGTGTGCTTACTTGGTTGGGTCTGAGAGACTATGGGTCTGGTGGGTGAGAGAGTTTTGTCCTGATTATGGGCCAGGCAGGAAAACTCTAACTACACTGCACCTCCATTCTGATGTCATGGATGAGATGTCATATCTGATGAGAAAGCCCAGAGACCTAGGGTAAAACCAAACACCGTTGGGAAAAAAACAAAACAACAACAAACAAAGGATCAATAAAATACCTCCTGATGATGTTCTGCTATACTCACAGATGAGTGCCTTGTTCAGTCATTATCAGAGAAACTTTCTCCTACAGCAGATGGAAAAAGAAGCAGAAACCAATAGACATTACGAGGAGAGAATCCTTGGAACACACAGCTCTAAATGGGATGTCTCCATCAAATCCCTCCCCTCAGAGTTCAGGATACCCTGCAAAAGAAAACGCAGAAAGAGTGGAAGAGGCAGAGTGGGTCGAAGACACCAGAACAAGGCCCACCAAACCAACTAAAGAGGCTCATGTGAACTCCCGGAAGCAGCAAGCATGGGGCCTATGTGGATTTGCACAAAGTTGTCGTTATGTATATTTTACTTCCAGCTTAATATTTTTATGGGACTCCCCAATGTGTGAACAATTGCCTCTCCAATTCTTATGCCTTTTCTGGGAGGAGGGACAGTCTCTTTTCCTTCTATCGGGTTGACTTATCCAGCCTAGATGTGATGGTTTATGTTTTGGCTTATTATATTTTATTTTGTCAGGAAAAAAGAAAGGAAAGAAGGAAGAAAAAACTCTTAGGGCATGATAAAAGACAAGGATGTGTACATCTCTGTTCCTCAGTGGACAGTCTCGGTGGTTTATGACTAGTTGCATTGCATCTTGTTATGGTATGTTCAATTGATAGGAGTGGGAGGCCTGCTTTTTTTCTGAAGGGAAATGAAGGAGCATTGGATATAGGCTGAAGGGATTGTTGTTGGGATGTGTTGTATTAAAGAAGAATAAAAAAAATAAGAAGGAAAGGAAAGAATCTATTACCAGGAAGCAAAGCCCACCCAAAAACAATGAATAAGATAACAGAGAACTGCTTTCTTTATATTCCAACATAACGGGACAATGGCAAGCTACAACTTTCCAAATCCCTTGAAAGTCTTTTGTGAGAACAGAGACAGTCTCTTACTTCTACACTCTTCATTTAATGTATTTATTTATTTTTTATTTGATCAGTGAGGGCAGCAGGCTTACTCCTTATTTTGAGTTAGCCACATTCATTACTTTGCGATTTTTTTCTTCTCCCAATCCTTATTAATATCAAAAGAAGAAAAAAAATAGATTTAACCTGCCATTCTACTGTGTACTTAGCCTGTTTAACCTGCTCTAAGAGAAAACTGTGACAACCAACCTTAACATTCCTTGGATTTTCCATGTGATCAGTTTTTACAACCTAAGTTCATGTATAGCTTTAATCTTAAGTTATGTACTCTTAAATGCCTTGATCCAGAAAAATGTATGTATGTATGTGTCTCTCTTGTGGCCAACCAGTTGGAAGCCACCTGATACAACATATATTCACCATAAATGTTTCAAACATCATAGCTATAGCTTGACAATGTCTGTTTGTTGCTACATTAGTTATTCTGAATCAGTTGTAATCAGGAAAGTTTCTTCTCTCATAAAGCCCTGCTAAAAAGATCTCTGTGACAAATTCCTCACCCCTTTCCTATACCAAATTTCCCTTGCTGTTCAGTAAATATAGAGCAAAGTTCTTTGTTAGGAGCAGACATGACAATAGTCAGGCATCAGATATATTCAGGCAGGCATACAAACATAAAACAGACATTTCACAGACAGGCCAGTAACTGCAACCTATATACAGATGGAAATACAGGAAGAAAAGGCAACCTTAGAATTCAAATCTGTATTTTTTGGTCATATTTGTGGGAGCCCACAACTGACTCAGTTTCCCAGTTTGAATCTGAAGTCTATTCTGAGTAAATAGAGTTCAAGCTTCTGTGCTCCAGGGCTGTGAGAATGTCCTGATTAGTCCACAGGAAGGAAGACACTAGCTAGCTAGATGCAGGCCAGACAGAGGTACATTGAGATAGAAAATGAAACTGCCTGCTCCTTGATGCAAGGCAGGATAGATAGTGGTTGAATGGCTGTGCTGTGCATTGTTCTACCTCTGTCCTTCAAAACTATATATAAGGTGGTTGTGAAATAAACTTGGGGCTGTCCGGCATTGACCGACAGACCTCTGGACTCTTTTCTGTCTTCATTGCCTCTTCAATCCACATGCTTCTGCCCAGCTACCCAGCTGACTGTTGGCAGGCTCTGATACATTACTCAAGGAAGAGTTGTCTTTTCATTCCTTAATGTGACCTTGATTCATTTCGGTGCTTTGGAGGTTATTGTTCGAACACTAAACAATTTTAAAAAAATGTATAGTTTGTAATAGGAGAATCCTCATAATCCAAATGAGAATTTTTACCCCTTCTACAATGAGGAGGAAAATAAAGTATGTGAACTAGAATGCTGACCATAGCAGAGAAGGACTCTGCTAGTTCCTTAATCTTGAACTCTCTTGCCTTGAGAACACTAGAAATTATTTTCTGTTGACCACATCACCCAGTTTGTGTTATTCCACCAAATCAATATAAATACATCAAAATGCATCCAGAGTCACCTTGCAGTCACTACAGACACCTTCAGAGTTCCTTGTTCCTAGGAGGTACATGTTTCCACACATCTTTCCTCTCCGGATTCCTGAAAGTAAAATTCCCTGTAAGTGTGGTGATATATTGTATACCCTAATAAAATTTGCCTGAAGATCAAAGAACAGAAGAAGCCACTAGATTAATCATGGAGGCCAGGCAGTGGTGGCACACACCTTTAATCCCAGTATTTAGGAAGTACACAGGCCTTTAATCCCAGGAAGTGATGGCTGGGTAGAGAAAGGTATATAAGGCATGAGGAGACAGGAACTAAAGGCTTTTCAGCAGAAGCGTCCCTTTCAGCTAGAGGCTTTTTCAGCTGAAGCCATTTCAGCTGAGGAAGCTCGTTTGTCTAGAGGCCTATTGGCTGAGGCTTTTTCAGGCTGAGGAGTTGGTGATGTAAGAGGTGGTGGCTGTGGCTTGTTCCTTTCTCTCTCTGATTATTCAGCATTTCCCCCAATATATGATACCTGTTTTTTTGTTTGTTTGTTTGTTTGTTTTTTTAATTGAAAGACCATATTAGCATTCAAACAATATGTAAGTCTAATCCTTAGGAATGCTCAGAGTAGCTGCCTGGCATGTAGTACCATGTTAGTCTCTGTTTCTTTACTTTGGATACTACTACACCAATAACAGTAGTCCTTTTCGTCAGATATCATTAATTTTAGTTTAAATATCTTATTTCCTGATAGGAAAAGAACACATCAGTAAGTAAGGATTTGTTTTTAATTAGGGAATCAGTGTTAAAGGCACAATACCTCATTAAATTAGTCACAATTACAAAATTTAATTACTTCTTAAGCTTACATCATGGGAAATGAGGCTCCATTGAGCATCTACTGTCTTACTCTCCTGACTATGGCAGACAGATGCTGGGTCAGGAGACTGTCTTCATGACCTTGACAGAGGACAAACTTGATAATAAAAGACCTGGGGCAGAGACCTTTTTTTTTTTTTTTTCCTAAGAGCACAATAGTAAAGCAAGTTCAAAAGTAGCACAGAGAAATTAGTTTTGCTTCATTGCAACTGTAACTATCCCCTAAAAATGTATATAAACTGAAACAAACAAAAGGAATGTGGAGAAAAAGACGACATTTGAAAGTGGACTGCATAAAGGCATATGGTTGTTGCATCTAAATTACTGATTGCTCAATGCACATTTTACTTCTACAAAACAAAGTTGAATTTTTAAAGACAAAGTATTATATCAAGGGCTATGATATTTAAGAAAGACAGCGCTCGTGCCACAATGATTCAGACCTACTCCTTTCTGCCCCAGGATCTGACTTCATGTTTTTGTGAAAACACAGTTAAAATGTTTGAGTTATTCTCTAAATCATTAGTACTCCTCCTCATAAAGCTGAATGCAAGACAACACAGCCCATGTGTAAGAAAGCAGAAACTTCCCAAAGAGTATGATGATTTTGATCAACATAAATGCCCCTTACTGGGTTGTCTGGATAGCCAAGGCCTTACTCTTCCACTTCCTTTAAGTTAAAAGTTTGTTTAACAAATGATATGTGTTTGTTTATTTTAACCATGTTATTTGTGAATGAAGACATTGGTTTTGAAAAAGATAGTTCTGGAATTTACTTTCAAAGTTATTTATGAAGAAAGAATATATATGGACTATTATTTGTATCTATTTAGATTATTCTTGAGACATAGATTGAATGTGCATTCTACTCAGGAGAAAGCTGATGTTTGTTAAATAAAATTAAATCAGCAGTATTTTCATCAGTTATACATGTGTAAGTCCTACCATTTTTTTCTAAAGTTTAAGAAAATTTAAAGAAAAAATTATTGTCCTTATTTAAAGGAGCATTGATGAAGAGTTAATGATGTGTAAGATCTTTTATTTTGCAAATAATAGGATTTGTTAGCTTTTGTAATATTAAGAGAAAGTGAAATTTTTAAGCCACTTTGTCCTTTCTAAGGTCCAAGGGCATCTAGGCCCAAATACTGCAATAAAAGACTTACTTATTTTGCACCATACCAAAGGCTGACTGAAGGCATGGAGAATGTAATAAACAATAATATCAGCACAAAGATCAGCAAAATATCACTTGCACATTCCTGTCCAGCAGTATACTGGAATTTTCTTGCCTGTAAGTCTTCCCTCTTTCAACAGTCTATACCCTCAGACTTCAGTATTTATTCATTCTTACTCAGGTAACCAAGCCTACAAAAGAAACAAATTTTATGGTGCCTACTAAACCGCATTACATAAGAATGGCTTTACATAGTAAGTAGATATTAATTTACAATCAGTGTCATGACTTTGGTTTAAGGAAGAGCTTCAGAGTCTTTTGACCATGTAGTATTTACATTCTGATAGGAGCTCAAGTAATAGTGAACAGATATTTTGCAATTGAACCAGAGTTTGTTAACTCTTTTAATAAGGAATTAAAGTATAATAAATCATTAAAACGAGATGGTTATATTTAAGCTAGTATTTCTTTACCTACATTTTTGTTAGGTTTTTTTTTTTCTATACTAAGCATAATGAAGACCAATAAAATACAAAGGATTCATCACGTTATTATAAAGTTTGACCTTTAACAAAATTGGTCACAACTGGGTGATTTAGGAAAATTGAAACACTGCAGTGAGGGAGAATTCACTCATAGAGAATAAATGTACAAAGGGTATTTGTTTCCCATAAGGTGTAGCAGTATTCATATATTGTTTCCAGCAGGAAGTTTGTGCCTGGTGTATTATAACAAAGAAATAAAGCAGAGTTGGCTCAATTTATTTTTTGGCTGTCTAAACACTTTCTAGACTATAAGTGTAGTATGTTTACTTAGTTTTCTCTCAACAGAGAAAGTATTAGTGATTAAATTTTAATAATTGATGGTCTTTAATGACCCAATGTTCAAATGGAATATTAAAATAATCTCATAACATGTGCCTCAAGTACAAAGGCAAAATCTTGCTTCTAAACTACAAGTCTGTTTTAGCTCCAGGCCTGCAACACTCATTGATCTTGACTCGCTATGGTTTTGCCTTGGTATAGATTATCTATACTGTAATTTGCTAAGATTCTAATTCTCTTATCTTTTCCTATTCTTTTTGTTCAATGCGTTCAGCTGGACATGCTGTCCTTGAAATTGTAAACTTAAGTAGCTCCTGGAAAAGGAAAAGACTTATGACAGTAACAATTCTGAACTACTGTAGGCTTAGGGGCAAATTCCTGAGGAGAAATATGGGGTACAATATGCCAGGATCAAAGCAGGAAATAGAGTGCTGAGGAGAACAGATGAGGTACCAACTTTCCTGCCTACCTTCATGTGCAAGTAGAGCAAGCAGTGAGGACCTTGTGCCTGCCCACTCTCTTAGAAGACCTGTTTTCACTCAGGAACACAGATGTCAAATGTGACCCACTACCAGGTTATTATCTATAACCAAATCCCTGTATTCTTTTGGTGTCACTTTTCTTATTAATATTCACTTTATATGGTAATAGCAAGTACTGATGCAGGCACAAAGGCTAATGTACACTATTATTTTATTTTTATTTGTTTCACTACAGAAAACTAACTAACCTTTAGGTTTCTAAACAGAAAGTATACATCAAAAGCTCTAAAGGTTGGAAACTTTAGTGATACAATTTGAAAAGCTTATATTGATACAGGATTTGTATTATATTTGTTGTATTTTATAAAAATTTTAATTCAATATATTATGTATTAGTTAAAGAGGGAGTCACAGACAGTTACTAAATTAAAATGTCTTCGTCATATAAGTAGAATTGTTTATCAGCTGTTGAAGGACTTCAGAAATATAATAAAGTATAGAGAAGTTAAGAAGGATCTCTGAGTGAAGCTTTTTACTTCTACTAGTATTATAGAAATTAGTGTTTCAGAAAAGATCAATTCTAGCATGTTTGAATGAGTGATTCTTTGACAAAATAAAAATTTATATTAATTTTTCTTTGTTATTGAGATGGTGACATGAAACCAAACCAATAAAAATAGGATCTACTAATAAGTTCATCATGTTGGTTTTTTGTGATTTGAGAATATCTCATTCATTTCTCTGTCTTTTTTGATTGAATTTCTCAGATAATAATTAAAAATTATAAAGCTGACATAGATAAGTGCACAATTACCTACAAGCCCTTTATTATGTGACATAACAGTTTTATATAGAACTTGACTTCCATTCTCTGTGTCCTGAAATCTAGGCTGGCCTATGATATGATTGGATTTAGCTTCTAGAATGAAGGATGACCTTGAGATCTTTAAGATTAAAAGTATATGGCATTATACTTGTCAATAAACACTTCTTCTTTTCCTTTTTTTTTTTTAAAGAATCAATAGGCTAAAGAGATGGCTCTTCTCTCGAAAACACTTACTATTCTTGTAGTATCTAAAATTTATACGCAGCACCCATACAGGAGAGCTCAAAGTCTGCTATAACTTCAGCTCCAGTAAGTCCCAAACCTTCTGGCCTATGCAGGTACCTACATTCATATACACAAACTCTACACACACACACACACACACACAGACATACACACACACACACACACACACACACACACACACACACACACAAACACAGGCACACACAGACAAGCACACATGAATGTAGCTGATCGTTTTCCTGACCCAAGTAAACATGCAGAGGCTTGTATTATATATAACTGCATGGTCATGGCTCAAGATTTTTGCTAGCTAGCTCTTATATCTTAATTAGCCCATAACTATTAATCTATGTATCGCCAAATGTTCTGTGTCTTTACCTGTGTCTCATTACATGTTGCTCCTTGTGTGGCTGTCTGGTGTCTCTCCCCACCTTTGTCCTGTCTCTCTCTTTGAATTTCCCACCTGCCCCTATGATGCCTTGCCATAGGCCAAATGGCTTTATTTGTCAGCCAATCAGAGCAACACATATTTGCAGACTACACAGAGACTTTCTCCGATCACATGAACAGAGACACAAGCACATAAAATTAAAAATAAAATAAATAAAAAAACTATATAATTTGCTAAGAAATCTCCTAGGTACTAGTTGAAATTAATCAAAAGAACACAGGATAGGAGTAACATAATGTTAATAAGGAGGGGAAAATTATGGGTTTAACATAGAAATTAGAAAAATGGGCCAGAGCTGAGGACTAAACCCAGGGCCTTGTGCTTGCTAGACAAGTGCTCGACTGAGCTAAATCCCCAACCCCTGCTTATATATCTCTTAAGATGTAGATGTAATGTCAAAATCCTTTTCCCCATTACCTTTTACTTTTTTTCACTTCTAGCCAAATTACAGAAATGTTCTAGCTCTTACTCTACAATGCCTATCATATTTTTATAGGCCTCAAGTTAAATATAATACAAAATTGTCTTAATGTATCCAATTAGTAAATAACATATAGTATTATTACATTTCCTTATTTAAATTTTTCAATGTGTCTTCCATCCATCAGTCTCAAATAGCATTTTGCTATATATAGCACCAAAGAACTCAATAAAGATGCACAAACTTATTTCATTTTTTAATTTTTCCTTTAAAATTGAGTATCAGATCAGGACATTGGATCTCCTGGATCCAGAATTACAGATGGTTGTGATCCATAATGCTAGTGCTGGAAAACAAGCTTGAGTCCTCTTCAAGAACAGCAAGTGATCTTAACTGCTTATCTCTCTTTCTCTTTTTTTTCTTTTTTTTATATTTTTTTTTTCCAGAGCTGAGGACTAAACCCAGGGCCTTGTGCTTGCTAGACAAGTGCTCGACTGAGCTAAATCCCCAACCCCTACTTATATATCTCTTAAGATGTAGATGTAATGTCAAAATCCTGTAGTCTGGAAAAATTAAAACAATTTAATATCTGAGGTGTTTATTTAAATTTAGTCCTTAATTATGGGTTCCTATAATTGTGGTAATAATTTTTCTGTGTCCCCCAATAAAATTAATCTAATGAACAGAGGATAAAGGTCAGCCACTAGTTTTACAAACAGAAGTCATGCAATATTAGCACGTGCCCTTAATCTAGCAGGATCTCTGTGTGTTCAAGGCCATATTAGGGTACAGAGCCAAGTATGGTGACACGTGCCTTTAATCCCAGTACCAAACATAGAGACCTGGAGGTCTATACAGACAGGCACTAGCAAGGAAGTGCTGTAGCTTAGCTAAGATAGCCAATGAGAGGGCAGAACAGCAAGGCAATAAAGGTGTGAGTAAGACAGGAAGTAGCTTGCACTTTGGAAGCTGCAGTGTGGTGAGATAAGGTTAGCTGGTGGTTGTTCTGATTCCTCTGATCTCTGTCAGATTTTCACCCCTATTTCTGGCTCTTTTTTTTTTTAAATTTATTTAATATTATCACTTAGAAATTCATCTATTTGGCACCCAATGTGGGGTACCATTTGTAGTAAAAGTTTTCTTCAGTCCTGTGTAGCCCCATAGACCCCACAGCCACTTATAAAATAATCACTAAGAAGCTTATATTAATTAAAACTGCTCAACCATTAGCTCAGGCTTTCTAATGACTAGCTCTTACACTTAAACTCAGCCTATTTCTGTTAATCTATATATTGCCACATTTTCCATGGCTTTACCTGTGTACCATTACATGCTGCTTTGCCTCTTGACCTATGGTTGATTTTATTTAAATTATATAAACTTGGAGTTCACAATGTGATCAAATATCCATCCCACAGTAGATATATCAACACAAACATGGTTGGATAGTAATGGCTACATGCTATATAAATGTAGCTTTTTCTAACAATAGTTGATTCATAAGTTCATTTGGGATTTATTTTAGTGGAAATATTTAAATATTGTAGGGAAAAGCAGAAATCAAAAAGAGACACATACTGAAGAAATATCCAGTCTAACTATTCCAGAATTTAAGGGGGCCCAGTATTTAACAGTTATAAATATTTTATGCCTGATAGCAGAGAATTCACCAATGCTACGCTCTGGAAGGTCTACCCCTATAGTTTCAATAGCTTTAGTCAACCATAAGACTTTAATTAGAGACTGTACAGCACAGTGTAAAATAGCATAAATGTACTGAAATATGCAGTAATATCTTCTAAAATTACTCCATAAAATTGAAATCACTTCAGGCCAAGTCATTTAATGTATTGTATGTCATGTTCAAGCAGACAGCTTTGCATGATTCTGGAATCTGCCATATTGACTTCTTAATAAGACTTTTTAATATACAATGAATGGATAATTGAAATATGTCACATATTCTATTGGTGTTTTACAATGTTTGCTGTATTTCTCGTAATGTAAATTTTCAGTTTTAAAATATAAACTGCAGTTCCTTGCTTTGTGTCAGTGAACATTGTGAGCCAACGGAGCAGAAACGCTTTGGAGGTCATTAGAGAATTTCCAAATACATTGCTCTCCATTACAATGAGAAATAAGGTTTACTTATTGATTTGGCCTAAAGATGAGAATAAGAAGTCAATATTTACAGAAGACAGGTAACAGGGCCATACAGATTTCTACAGACTGCAAAAAGAGAGAAATAACTGGTTTTCCAAAAATATTAAGAAAATTGCACTAAATCTTATTGTTAAGCATAGGATAACTGCAGTTAAAAAAAAGAAGAAAAAGATGAAGAGGAAAAAGAAGATTCATTAAGAGTTTATGTTTTCTTTGTTCCATAAGAGGCTTGGCAGGTACACATGGCTAGAAGCTAGTTAATCTCTGCATAGAAGCATGAAGCTCCTAGCTGCTTCCTCACAGTACCCTGAGGCGTCCCTTGTTTATATCTTGAGGGCTGAACTTGAATCACTAGAACTTGGTGGAAGAATGGAGGGAGAGCTACTATGATGTATGTTTTGCTGTGTTATTATGCTTACATATTAAAAAAATGTTTATATTTTAACTATACTAATGTAGCTTCTATATTAGCACATTATACCATCTTGATCTGTTTTTTTTATGACAAGCTATAACTAAAAACTGAGTAACCAACCATATAATAACCCTAGCAGTCGTGCATCATAAAAATCTGAAGATTTTTCCTGAAGGTCAGCATATGAAATACTAGATTAATGTGAGAAATCCATGGATTTCTGGGAAGAAAACTTATTTATTAAAAGATGAGATAAAGATTACACACTCACTTATACAAAATAAAGTGACACTATTGCCTCTTCATCTCCCAGGGAAAGATGAGAGAAAATCCAGACCAGGTTACTGACCCATGGGCCAGGAAGCCTTCCATGTTCAAGAGAGAACAACACCCCCCTCTTCTCTTATTAAGAGGTCTTACAAGCAGGCAAGAAGCACTGCCTCTATAGGCCAGGTAGCCCAAGGACATGGGCAGATCAAATACCCACTACAATAGATTATATATATTCTTTGAATACAAATACTGCTAGAGACTTCACACTGCCTTTTGATAGATAACAATCTGTATGGCATCATGTATGAGTGTTGACTCTGAAAGACATGAAGAGAATCATTATCAGATAGAGCCATGTGCATCATAGCAGAAGATATGATAGAAGAATTCCAGGCAGAACTGACTATCACTACAAATGGAATGGAAACACCAATCTATTGAAGTTTATCCACAGATACATAGTAGATACTTTATTATTTTCTTTTTTCTGTATTTTATCTATAATGTCATTATTCTATTATTGTATATATTATAATAAGCTGATAATGCAGAACAATATCTATTTGTTGTTGTTTGTTTGTTTATTTTATTTGTTTTGTTTTTTCAAGACAGGGTTTCTTTGTGTAATCTTGGCTGTCTGGAACTAATTCTGTAGACTAGGATGACCTTGAATTCATGGAGATCTATCTGCTTCTGCCTTCCAAGTGCTGGTATTAAAGGCAGGGAACAATATTATTTTTAATTTGAAATGCACATTATTTACTTTTCTTGGTATTATGAACAAACACATCGCATAAGCAGTTCAAGGAAGTAAGCAATCGTTTTGCTTATTGTTTGGAAATAAAGTCTGTTCTTGTGGGGAAAAAAAGGATTGCCAAAAGAAAACTGAATAGCAGTAGGAGGATGAGGCTGTTTGTTTAGATAGCTTAGACAGATCATGTTCAAAGAAGGGAGAATTTAAGCAAAGGTTAAACTTCCTTACTCAGGGTTTTCCTTTTATTCTGCCAGGAACACAGAGTGTATCATCTCTTGTCATTAATTCATAGGCTGTTTCTTATTCCAATCAACCAGACAATCCAAATTAACAACCACAAAGTTTGGTTTGAAGGCAAAATTGAAAAAGAAAGCAAAAATGAAACAACAACAAAAGACAAATCTTGGTTATAGGAAAATCATGATCTTTCAGGTGGAGCTGTGGATTAACAAAACCTAATTGAATCAAAGCTCAAGAATGAAAGAAATACTTACTTTTCCCTCCCAGTATATTACAAAGAAATCACGCAGAGCACAGTGTAACTTCTGTAGAATATGCTATGGGGTGTTTTTTATACCTTCAACCATTTAAGAATGTAAGTCATTATCTAGTTTGATGGTCATCTCTGCCATAGCTCATTAAAAACCTATACTGATGACATCTTTGAAAATGTTACTTACTTTTTTTTTTACTTATTATTTTGTATTATTTAAACAAAATAAGTTTATATATACTTTGGTCACATTCTTACCCTCCCCAAAGTTCTTCCAGATTCCCTCCTTCTTCCTGCCACCCTGCTTTAAGTTCTTCCTCAAAACAAACCAATAACCCAGGTTTAACAAAATTTGCCAAATCTAGAAAACAAAATACAGCATCACTCCAAAAGAACAAAGCAAGCAAGCAAACAAACAAAATCTATGAAATTATAGCCAAAGTAAAGTACACACATGAACAAAACAAAAACAAAAATCAAACCAAAATAACCACATGGAGTCCAGAAATGTTACTTTGTTAGGTAACATTTATTACCTAAGATGTTAGGATATCAATAGAAAACTAAAATAGTTTTAATCACTCTATCACTTTTCTCTTCTAGCCATAAGAAAAGATGATAAACTCACAGTTCTCGGAGGTGAATTTGATATCTCCTGAGGCTTTTCTCTTAGAGTTGTGGATGGAAAGTTCTCACTGTTTTTTTCATAGTTTTTTTCATAGATAAACTCTGAGCATACACCTAAACTTTTTATACAAAGACAAAAATGAAAAGCCTGAAGCCCATCTTAAGTTTGATTTTAATTTCCACTAATAAATCCTTATTTCCAAGTACAGTTTTATTCTGAGGTAAAGATGCTCAGTCTCAACTATATGAACTTCATAGTGATACAAATCCAACATAAAATTTCCACTTTGCCTAAAAACCTGGCATCTCTTCGCAGTAACTAGCATTCTTCTGAAAGATACCTTGGACTCTTTGCACAATGTTAAAATACAATTAATTGCAAAATATGCATACAGTGTGTTGATCGCATTGTCTATAATCTCAAATAGTTATGATTTTAGTCTATGGGAGGACATTGGACATTATAGGTCCTTTTATTCCAACATTAATTATTAATATTATTGTCCTTCAAATTGGACATTAAATGTCACAGAATAGTATGTGAAGATATAAATATAAGAAAATAACTGTGCATGATGGCACAGTGAAGGTAGGTTCCGGAGTTCGATTAATTCACCATGCTCCCCAATATTAGTGTGAAGCAGAAAGCTGATAAAGGCAAGAAGAAATCTGTTGGTTTGTTTTCTCTCAACATGACATAATCTGGGGTCATTTAAGAAGAATGAACCTCAACTAAAATGGCCTCACCAGATCGCCCTGTAAACAAGCGTAGGGAATATTTTCTTGACTGGTGATTAAAAAGAGAGTCACAGCTCACTGGAGGTGGTGAGTGACACCTTTGAATGGTCGTTTTTTGTGCTATAAAAAAAATCAGGTCGAGCAAGCCACAAGCAAATTAGCCAGGAAGCAGCACTCTTCCATGACGTAGGGTACAGTTTCTGCTTTCAGGTTTCTGCTTTGCGTTCCTGCACTTACTTTCCTGAATAATGAGCTACAAGCTGTAAAGTGAAATAAACCCTTTCTCCTAAAGTTGCTTTCGACATGCTGTTATATCATAGTAACAGAAAATCTAAGACACTGAAGTTCTGCAGGAGTTCACACAGGAAGCCTTACTAATATTGAGACGGGCATGTTTTAGGTGAGTGGAATTCATTTTAACTTTCAATGTGGAGTGAGGTGAGCATTCCAGGCTTTTGAAAATATGTTTGAGGTGCAGCCTGGTGTTAGCAGTAGACATATTTTTATGCTGATTTACTTAGAGGAAACCCATGGTAAGTGTCCAAATGATTAGTCAATATTCCCGCTGAATTTAGGTGATGGTTTATCAGTATATTGTCACAGCACATTTTATTGTGATTGTTAAACACATGTCTTAGATATTTCTGATTTGATATGATAGATTCTCAGGCATCATTACGTATTGACATAAAGTAAATAATCAGTTGTGAGCTCCTGCTGTCATGGCAGATGGCAGTATTTACTTGTGCAGGGAAAATGGGGAATAATTCTTTCTTGGCACTTATACTCAAAACATAGCAACTCATGGTCTTGACTATTGATCTCTAAATGTGTCTTGCAAGTTTAATCATCTGATATGTCCATACACTCTAATACAACCTTTGCTTCTATGGCTCAGTTAATCCTTCTGGTCACCACACATGAAAAAAAATATTGGTTATATTTTATTTGAAGGAATATTTTATTCACAGACATTTGATCATTATTCCAATGTCAAACTTGAAAGTTGCTAGTTGAAACACTACAGAAAGATAGAGCTCTAAGACCTAGACTATTCAATTTATATTTCATGGTAGCAGTGATGTTGTATTTGCTAGTTTTAAAACTCAGTTGTTTTTAGAAGAATATGAGCAGCTATAAATTTGATTCCTTTCTCTAACAATATGAAAATCTCACATACTTACATATGTATAGCCTTGCATTCAGTAACCAATACTTTAACTTGTTCAAAATACTCTCACACATCTTATCCAAGATTTAATATGGAAAAGAGAATATAGCAAAGAAAGGAAACATTTTATTCATTTTCAAGTATTACATTAAATACAAATCCATGATTTCAAAGTCTGTTTTTATATGCAGAAAAAAGATATATGACAACTTAAATCAGGATTTATAATATTTATAAACCAATACAATCCAAAAAGATTTACATTTTATGAAGTATATTCTAAAATACATATATATGATATGAAGGAAACTAACACACAATTTTATTTTACAAGTGTGTGCCTTTCTGGGGAATATAACTCAGAGAAGGTGGGTATATGTATATTAAAGACCACTGAAGTGTGTCTGTCACAAGGAATTATTTTTTCATTTTCTTACAGAAATGAAGATGATAATGCAGTTCACAACATGTGTGAAAATCTGGAAGAGAGAATATATTGGTTTTACTTTATTTGCTAACATGAAGTTCTGTAACATACACATGGCCATGTTAAATTTACATAAAATCATCATAGTAATATTTAATTCTTTAGGGTAAAATTACTCAAATATGACAAGAAGGTAACTATACATATTTTTAAAGTAACTCATTCTGAAGAATGGTTGAAATGTATTTTATTGTATGATACAAAGATTTCCTAGATATGTAGTTTAAAAATAATAGGTAGATAAATGACCTTAAAAATGAAAAACAACCTTCAAAATGACTTTAAGAAGATAATAGAGGCCTTTAAAGAGGAAATGAAAAATATCCTTAAAGTAATTGAGAAAAAAAACAAACAAAAAACTAGAAGAAACCAATAAATCCCTTCAAGAAAGCCAAGACAACAAAGAAAAAGCAATTAAACAGGTGAAGGAAACAGTTCAAGACCTGAAAATTGAAATAGAAACCATGAAGAAGACACAAACACTTTTTAAATCAATTAAACTTTTATTGGAAAGTAAATTACCCTATGTTTACTGAAAAGACTACACCTGCAATTACTGAGTTGCTATCATAGTCTTTCAAGAATCTTAATTATGTATTGTAAGTAGGCTGAGAACAAACTATTTTCTCAAAGAAGTCATTAGGAAATTGAAGGACAAATGACAGCAAATACCAAACTAAAGGTAAGTATTTTCTCTCTCTGCCAATTTCAAAATTCAGTAAGTACTTCCTTTATTTGCTGACATGACTTAAGATGGTTGTTTGAAATCACTAAATATTATTGTGTTGTCATGGCAACAGGACAAAATGTTACTAACCCTGTATAAGTCTAAACACTATGCTATGTGTTCTCCCTTTTTATATCATTTAGCTTATATGGTAGCCATATGTGAAGAGAGAAATTAATTACATTTAATTATAAGAGATATAACGTTAACAAAAACTTAGCCATTATGCAGTTATCAAGGATAGTATAATGATTAAAATCCTAAAAATGCCAAGCGTTATTGGTGAAATTATTAAGGCCACTTCACATAGTTAAATGGGAGGTTTATTATGTGGTGTAACTTACAAGTGAAGGGATAGGTAGGTTGCAGGGTCTGGGAATGGTGTAGCGCAGTCCGGCGGTGTTCTCTGGAGAACTCTGCTAGGTCTACCTCCAGCATCCAGGGTCCAGGAACCAAGAGAGCCCCCTCAGCCGGAACTCAGGTCTTCAACGTCCTCTCTCAGCCCTGCATTGTAGGCATGACCATTACTGAAGTCTCAGTGGGGGTTGGAATTTCCAGGTCAAAGCTGGAATGGCTATCTACTACATCTCCCCCTTTTGTCTAAATAAGAAGGTTCTAATATAATACAACACTATATACAAAGAAATGGTTATCAAATATTATCCAGGAATAATGAGGGATAATGACCTAGATAAGATGGAATTACAATCAAGGGGAACAATATCAAGCAAGAAACACATACTAAAATCCAGAGAAGTCTAGAGTGTTTGTAAATGGCATGTTACAAAGATCATTCCAAAGGTGTCCTATCCTAAAGAACCTGAATCTAATGCTTAATATATATATATATATATATATATATATATATATATATATATATATATATATATAAAGTTGTAACTATAACTGCTAGTCTTCAATCCCATCAAAAACATGAGAAGGAATATATTGGTACCTGAGAAATGGAAAAGTGCTGTGGATGTTCTGTATGCCAAATGTGTTGCTCTGATTGGTTAGTAATAAAACACTGATTGGCCAGTAGCCAGGCAGGAAGTATAGGAGGAACAAGAGAGAAGAGAATTCGGGGAAGTGGAAGGCTGAGGCAAAGGGACCACTGCCAGCCACTGCCATGACAAGTGAGATGTAAGGTACCAATAAGCCATGAGCCATGTGGCAACTTATAGATTAATAGAAATGGGTTAATTTAAGATAAAAAAGTAGATAACAAGAAGCCTGCCACAGCCATTCAGTTTATAAGTAATATAAGCATCTGGGTGATTATTTTATAAGTAGACTGTGGGACTGCAGGGGCTTGGCGGGAGCTGGAGAGAAAAACTCCAGCTACAAAGTGTGGTGGCACACGCCTTTAATCCAAGCACTTGGGAGGCAGAGGCAGGCGGATGTCTGTGAGTTCAATGCTACTGTGGTGTACACTGAGTTCCAGGAGAGCCAAGGCTACACATTGAAATGCTGTCTCAAAAAAGAAAAAAAAAATAGACAAGAAAACTAGAAAGAAAAATACCTAAAAAATCTCACCACCGATATGTTCCTTATGACACTGTTGTTGTAATATTTATTTGTGCAACAGAGTTAAAGTCATAATATGTTAGAATATATCCCTAACCTCACAGTTATGGAAATTTGTGGGGTAGGTACATATTATTGCATGATTCTGTCATCTGTAAGTCATAATAGTTATAACTGCATTTAATTTCAGTAGTATACATCACCTAACACAAATAGAATATCTCAAACCTTCAAGAATTTGCACCATGCTGAGAATTACAGAGCACTGGGTAAAGTTCCCAACCCTTCACTCTGCCTTGATCCTACCCTTATTTATTCTGTATGTGTGTACAGCACACACCAGTATATATAAGGAATATATATACACACCAAAAAATTAAAATCAAACAAAAAACAAAGATAGTTATTTACATCATGACAAAATAAAAAAAAATATTCCACTCTTATACATTATTTTAAAAGTAACACAATTTGTTCTACAGTAGTGAACACACACTCTCCTGGGGAAAACTACTACTCTTGCACTAAATTTAGCTTTCAAGTCTAGACAAACCTATTAATTATTTCTGAAAAAAAAGTAACATTGATAATTATCCAAAGAGTGATGAAACTCAACTTCCCAGGTGCTTTGCTGCTGAAGCCAGAATAAATATCACTCATGACTAAATAATTAGCCCAACAAAGTCAATTTAGGTCTAACTTAAAGAATATTAATAGGGAATAGATGGCTCCTATTACTCAAATTTTCTCAAATTACTTAATATAAATCTGATGGATGTGCTATATTTTAGTCTCATTTGGTGACCTGCCATCTCTTCAAAAATGTTCAGGTTGCTGACTACCCAGTTACTCCTCAGGCTCAAAAGTTATTTTTCTGTCCTCGTTATTTAAAGGGGCAAGTTTCGTGTGAATCAAAAACAGAAATAATTCTTAAAGATTCACAATGAGATAATTACAGTAGGAAATATAAAGCTTACTAAGAGAGGGGCTATAAAAGTCCAGTTTTCCCTTTCTTTTGGGGATTATTTCTCTTTCAATATTGCTACATATTTAACGTTGATACATACAGAAGGCATTTGGAAGTCACTGATTCTGTGTGTTACAGAACAGTGTCAAAGGAACCATTAAGTTTCCCTGAGGTAAATCCTAACAGCAGAAAATACTTTATAGTTGATGGAGGAGGGGGCCAACTGGACCAACAATAAATATACAACTGAATTATTTGGACTTAGTTTTGTAAACCTAAGATAAAACAAAGCTCTGTGCAAACTGAAACGCCCTACATGCATAACTCCCTACATGCATAAGCTGTTTAAAAAAAAGACAATTTATGGGAAAGAAATGACATTTTGATGTTAAATTCCTCTATACATTATTTTATGTGTATTTTTTTCTTTGAATCTCCTACCTACAGAACTGTCTTAAGTTTGTATACTTCCACTGCAGTCAATCAGAGGATCAAGAGGGAATCATGGTACTGAGCATCCTCCTTTCCATGGTCCTGCTTTTGCCTACCTTACAGAATTCTTGGTCAAACCTAACCTTTCTCATTCATAGATATTTAGACCAAAGACTTCCCATGAACTACAGGTCATATTTCTTATTTGGTGACTTTAACCCTTCTATGGTTGTTTTACTCCAATAAATGTCTTCTGCATTCTTTCTTGTCATTTGTTCTACAGATTGTCTCCACTATTACTCTGTAGACTTCTGCAGCAGTTGTTGGAACGCCCTCTCCTCTAAAGTCACTGCATCATTCCCTTGCACTTTCTAACTAAGGTATTGTAAGGAGCCACTGTGCTTATGAGAGCTTTTGTTTTAAACATCCCTTATAACTCACCCCATCAGCTACTTCTCCTTGTTTATTATCACCCACTTTAGATTTTGTCATAAATAATTCCAGTAGCATCCTGAAAAGTTCTGACCAGATAATTCCCAAATGATCTATTTTAAAAGGCGTCATAACTTTTGTAGTTGTTGATGAAGACAAGTATGGTGTTTGGGCCAATATATATATATATATATAAATAAAAATGTATTAGTAACAGAATTTTTAACTCATTAAAGTTATTCAAAATGTAACTACCAATTTATTATTTTAGTTCCAGCACACTAAATATTTTATTTTATATAATACTTTATAAACACTCTCATTTGTGTTTCTTGCTCAAGACAAAAAATAAATCAATTTGGGCCAATACCAGTATATGTACCACAGTTTGAATGTTACTGCTCATCCTCTCTTCGCTCTGCCTGTTCTTGAATTCACTAGGCACATCCTTATTCCAGCTGTTCTGTTTTTTGTTGTTGTTGTTTTTTTATATCAAGAAATCTAAGTTTTAATGAATGATCATACCAGTAAGGCAAATTAGACTCTAATCCACTAGTTTTTGTCAGTCAGTATTTTATTATTTCAAACATTAATTAGCTAAAGACTATAAGCAAAGAGAGTAAATTTCACCTTGCTAATAAATAGAATGCAATCTATTATGAGCTGTTTTTGGTTTATATCTCTGATAAAGGTACAGCCAATGATCAGACACAGTCTAAAATATAATGATTTTTTCTCTTATTATCTTCTTTAAAACACTTTTCTGTTCTTAAAGACACGTCTTTTCACAGCTGAGACAGATGACATTTTTCTGAGAATCAAGTCTTAAAGCTGAATGTAAAAAGGGATTCATGAAAAACGAAACCAGTGACCTGGGTAAGTCCATGTCTGTGAGTCAAGACCTGAATTGATCTGTGTCTCAGAGGTTTCATTACTCTGGGGCCTGGAGTTAAACCTAAGTGGAGTCTTTCAGGTAAAGAGAGGAAACACAGGTGGCCATAACTTCTGATAACACAAAGCCATTCACAATGAAAGAATGTTGGCAGAGAATTCATATCTAGACACTATATCAAAGGAGTGTATTCTCAAGTAGAAATTGCTTTATTTAGAAACGTTCATTTGTCTTTAGTTTTGGAAGCAAAACATACCTTGTATTGACATGTGCTGACTTCTCATAAATCATTTCATCTCTCAAAAAGTTAACCATGTACTCTGAGTCCATCAAACCTGAAATGGGGTCATGTAATTGCTCGTTTTTCTCTACATAGTTCTAATTGGGTCTGCTAGAACAAACTGAAAAAAATAATGACCAATACTAACAAAAAATGGTATAAATCTTTTTAATTTTTTGTTTCTTAACTGCAGTTTGTTTCATATAATAATATATACTGTTCACCATTTATCCTCCCCCAAACCCTCCCAGATTTTCTACCTCCCCTCCCACCTTACTCCACACCTTTTCTTTCTGTCTTCCATTGGAAAGTAAAGGAAGCAGCAAGTGAAGGAACAGAACAGAATAAAAAATAGGAAAAATTAAATAATAAACAATCTTTTAAATATAGAAAAGTCAACTTTCAGTGCAAATGCTGCAATACACACACACACATATATACAATGAATTCTTTGTCAGTCAGTTAACATTATATATATATATATATATATATATATATATATATATATATATATATATATATATATATTAGATTAGATTATAAAGACTCTACCCCAAAATAGATTATGAACTTTATGTGACTGATGTGTACAATATGACTAATATGACTAAAAAACACTATAATCAAAACTTTCATTCATCCAAAAAGCCTTCTAGAACATGTCTTGATCATGAGCCTAGTCCTGAATACATCAGTATAGTCTGAATTTTAACTATATGGTATCACTTTCCTACTTTATATCATGTGATGTTGCAGAAGACAATGTTGATGTTCATTGTCCCTGTTTTACCATGACCTTGTGAATGTCTGTGATCTGTGTTGCTGCCAGTGGTCATGTTGAGGTCCATGCCACAATCAGAAACTATGTGGAAGTCTATGATCTGTGCTTGTGCCTGCCTGCTGTTATGGGAAAGGAAGCTTCTTTTGCAGTGGTATCTATGACTGTAGACTCATAACTGAGAATGAGAGACATTGAAGGCTTCTGTGAGAACCTCCCACCTCGTGACCTACCCCCCACCCCACCCCAAAAAAGAATCAGAAACAGTCCAGAGAAAAAGGTATTGAAGAGAATCTTTAAAAATTGTGATAAAGATGGTGTAGCTATTCACAGTTGATGGCTTCTGTCAGGGGTGAGGAAGGACTCAGATATCTTAAAGGAGTGGCTATGGGGTGGCCACTGGGAGATTTTCCATGCTCCACTGAGTATATGTGTAACAAAATTTGGACTTGTATTTTTTTTTCTTTTTTGAGTGATGGTGCAAGATTGGAATGGTAAACTTCAGCTGGGGGATGGAAGCAATTGTGATGGATTGGGATGGGGGTGCATTGCATAAAATTCCCAAATAATTTATAAGAATATTATGTTTGGGGAGAAAAAAGAGATACCTCACACATTGAGTTCTTAAACTCAAAAGTTTTTTTTCTCATTTGTCCTTTTAGTGAAATGTGAAAAATATTAACAAATAATTCTTTTTATATTCATCTTTATATAGTTGTACATACAACCAGGTGGATTTTATTATAAAATAATGCTTTATGCATATATACTAAATATTGTATAGTAAAATATGCCATGAGACTTCATTTATATTATACATTTTAAAGTTCAATACAGGGACCTGGGGGGAGGTAATTGTGCTGTAACATTATCTCTTGTAATCTATGAAAATTACAAATGGCCTTATTAGACACAGTATAGTAAGTACAATGCAGGGCCCAGACACCAGTCAGAACTCATCAGATGAATTAGTCTCCGATGTGGTCACTGCACTGTCATCAACCATGACTGAGGTTGTGTTCACTACTGTCTCACTTTATTTTCTTTTTCAGCAACAAACTTGAAAAGGACTTACAAGGAATAGGTTTATAATTATCTCAGCTTTATGAAAAAGTGGAAAACCCACGCATAGGGCCCTTGAAAAGGCTGCATTTGTCTATGGAAGAAAAGCCTGGGAACACAGATGACAGCATGAAGGGATTGACACATTATTGCGTCATTTTTTTTTTTCAAGAACCACTTGGGTGAAAATGACATTTGCACATTCATAAAGAGGGAAGATCAACTCCTAAAATGCCCATGCTTTCACACAGTCATGATAACAATCACACTTCAACATGAGCTTTAGAAAGTACATTTGTATCACATCATGGATTGCCTAACACAATGCCCGCTATCTTGAGCATCTATTGGATGGCACTTATCTGCTGGTTAAAAATATATGTGACAAGAATGGACTAAGAAATCTAAGTCAGTCATACTGGCCTAAACCTTATAGCTTTTAAAAAGACAACAAAATAATTGTAAAGGAGACTTCTGAAAACAATCTATAGCTAAGAAAAATAAATATATGACCTAAGAAATGGTACACCAACCACCTGCTACATAGCCAGAAAGAAACACAGGAGACATCTGGGTAAATACTTGCTGAGGATTTAAAGGTGAATGTGGGCTGTCCATTGTCATTTTTTCCTCATGCAGGCTCTGCAAAATATGGGTCAATCACATCATCACACCTCTGATTTTAGAGAGTTATTCCACATTGCTAAAAGTTACTTAAGGTTTCCAAATTTTTATGTCACCAAATAAATTGAGAGTATATTAGAAATGCAGATTAAGGGAATTTGATTCTAAAGAACTAAGTGAAACACTCAAATCATAGTTCTGCCTGGATCTATCTCTTGCATGTAACACTGTTGACATGGGATTTAAAAACTGAGACATCTCATGTTTTCAAATGTCAGCATTTCTGATACTTAGCTTGTCAAAGGCAGACTAAATTATCTTGCAACTTCCGTGCTTCCTTAACCTGAAGACAACAGCTTGTAGAAATTTCCAGCCTTTTAGTCATGTTGACTGTTCCTTACATAACTCTTCTCTCCTTTTGGTACATATTTGTGCCTATCTTACTGCTTCTATTTAGGACACTTGATTGATGTATACTTTGTGACATGTACTCCCTTTCAATGCCACCAGTTCAGCTCATGTTTTAGAGCAAATGTGCCTAGCTTCAAGGAAATGTAATTCCTCTATGGGTCTTGGTTTGGGGTATCTGCTCATATCAGTAGCTTGTCAATTGCAAATGGTGCCGTTGAAGTTCCAAATTCCCAGAGCTGTCTTCCACGTTCAGCTCCTAATTGGCTTTTTGAGGGATATGGTTTTCTCACCTTCGTTTCAGTGGAGGCCAGGCCAACCTGTCCCATTCCCTTTGTTCCCCAGCACATATTGTATCATGCATGAAGTGCATTTCCTAGGGAGATATATTGATTTACACAGTCATACAGAATTGGATGCAATATGGCATCAGAACGGGCCGACAATGAATAATGCATGCAAAGGGCAGAGGGAAGGTGACTCTCTCAGTGCACACCACAGGGTTCCCATGAGGCTAAGCTTCAAACTTTCTACAGACATAGACAGAAAATGGAGAATTAGTGGCATGCAACACTCTTTTTCAAAAAATAGTTCCAAATGCAAGATTTAATTTGGACAACCATTCTACTATTGGTTTCACTTTAACAATTCCTTTAAAGATGGGGGAGGGGGAGACCCAGAAGAAATGTTATATAAATTAACCAAAGTCACATCTGAAGATGATGGTGTCACCAAAATGTCCAAAAATTCTAAAAAATAAATAAATAAAAAAGGCGTGGACATAGTCTGATGAGCTTTCTTGAGTCAGTTAATCTTCTCTTTTTTGATGTGATGTTTTTAAACTTAATCTATACACGTATTATGCCCTGAACAAAGGTATTCTCAGGTATCAGGTTTTTTTTTTTTTAAGCATAAATTGACCTTTAGATGATCATAGGTACCCTTTTACCATGATTGAGTCAAGTAGTTCTTCCAGCTTTCATAAATAAACAATTTTTGGAATCTTGACTGAGTAACATATTTCTTCATTCTGGTTGATTTACTTATTTTGGGTTAAAATGTACTGTTTCGCATACACAAGGTTTTGCTTTCTCATATGATAGATTGTTCCATCTGCTCTTATTTGACTTCACATGTAATTATATTTATTTTTGATAAATTTGGACAATTCATTAAGGAATTATAAAAATGAAATAATCTCAGGTTTAGATTAGCATAAAAAGCCCCAAATATGCTCTTTTTTTTTCTGTTGAAGATAATGGACATGATTTGTCTGTGGTTTACAATCACTTGATCTACATTCTATGTTAACTTGGAAAATCCTGTTAAATAGGTAGTTCTTGTGGAGTAAGGTAATTAGATAAGTAGTCTAGTCATCCTACTTCCTTCCTTCAGACATAGGTCCTGATTCTCCATCACTGGATAGTTCATAAATTATTTAAGAGCAATTTTCACCATCTTAATAGCTGTCCAGGCATTCCCTACAAGGAAAAGAATTAGAAGAAACTCCCCAACAGAGAGAAAAGGCTGTGTAAATCAGCTCATGCCAGTACCTGCAGGGCTAAGACACCCTTCACTTAACTCTATTCATTCTACTCCCAGGCCTAAACTTAAGGATGTGATAGTAAATATTTTTCTTTCTAAAAATTATTGTTTTTATTTTTTTGAGATTATAATATAATTACATCATTTACTCTTTCCATTTTTCCTCCAAACTTGTCCATATACCCCTTTCAATTTCATAGCCTCTTTGTTCAAAATGTTTTACCTATATGTATATATAGACAGATAGATGATAGATAGATAGATAGATAGATAGATAAAGTAGACAGATATAGATATTTTTAAGATACAAATGTACCCTGATATGTATGTATGATTTTTATGTGTATGTATGTAAAAATTATACATCTTAGAAAATGAATTGTCTAAAATAGACACACTTGTAAACTCTTTGTACAATAGATGGGTTTTATACTAAAATTCATCCATTTTGTTGTTGTATTGTTTAAGAACAGTGTCATATAGCCTAGCCCAATGTCAATCTTGCCTTGAACTCCTTTATAAATCCCTCACATGCAAAATTAGAGATTTTTGCTGTCAAGCCTGGATGGTGTAGACAGTCTCTGGGAGAACAAAAGTCTGAACAAAATGTAGTTTAGAAACTTCCTCTTTTACTGTCTTTCTATGTTTAATACAGAGGTGAGTAATTTTTCCTGTAGACCAGACACAGACATTCATTCATCCTTTCTCTCACATTTCATTCTTTCCCTCCCTCCCTCCTACCTTCCATCACTTAATCTGTTGGGGTCTCTCTTTTTCTCCTTCCCTCTTTCCTGATCCCACTTCTTACTTCTCCTTTCCAAAGGATGCTTCCATTCATCTGGCATACAGCCAGACCTTGTACTGATAATTTCCCTTGGTGTTTCCTTAGTTAATTACGTACGAGGAAATACAGATACTGGTGAGATAACACTGGAAGCGAAATAGATCTATATTCCATTTCAACTACCTTTACTGAAAATACACTTCTCCACTGGCACAGACAGTCTTAATATGTACATATACCCACATGATTTTAATTGAACAAACTCCTATATAATTATAATTATTTACATTCTCCACTTCCAAGTATTTTTTACAATAAGAAGTGTTTATAGAACAAGTCATGCCTAACTCAAAACCTGAAACAATTGCTTCTGGGCAGGTTGTTTAGCTGATTAATCGTTCCTGGTAGCATGCAATTTTAATAGGAAGAAATAAAATGAGAAACCAGGGCACTCCAATAAAACCTAGCATTATTAAATTGGCAACTGGTGTTTAATCCTTCAAGATGTTCTGAGAAGATTTGTAATCCATGTCTCAGAATGTCCTCTGGGCATAGAAAAGAAGGGAATACTGTCTTAACAGCAACCACCTCAAATTAGTCTATGATGGCTCAATTAAAATTAATTTCTCAGTAATTTAAGTTTTCATGAGCTCAATGTGTGTCCCCACTGATACTTGGAATGACTAGAGAATATCCTAGAAAAGACAAAAGATCACCAGGCTTTGCCAAATCTTAATAGCCTCTGTGTAGATGAATTTGCTACAACTTCAAAGGATGAGAATATCTATGTGCGAAGGTAATTGAAATGTGACACAAAAAAATGTATACAGTTAATTTCTAAGCTAGTGATTTGACAGTTGAATAACTTTCACTCCCTTGCATCCCAACTACTCTATTATATCACCTCTTCCAAAATGTAGTGCAGGTGAATTCATGTAAACCAAAATGTAAAGGAACTGGAATGTTACAGTGGAGAAGTCAGCCTGAGGGACTAGCCAACACTAATCATCTTCTCTCCCAACTTTCCATTGCAGTTATCTTACTTCTTGGAAGTAAACTAAACCAACATAGGGGTAGTATGGATATTTTTGTTTATTTCCCTTATTGATTCATCATTTCTCAAAGTTTCCAGACCTTTTCATTTCTCTTAAGTCATAACTGTGACGTTAGTTTCTTTTGGTCCATGGGATTAATTATACCAACAAATGTAGTAACTCTTCTCTTTCATTTTTTCTCTTTAACTGCCATAAAAGGAGCAAAACTAACAAATAATTAGTCATAGTTTCAAGTTCAATGAAGTCATATAGTATGCCAAAAAGAAATTAATTTGGAAAAGCCTGAGGTCAGAAGGATACATTTCATCCGTGGTTTATTTGAAAAGATGTTGAAGAAAACTATCATGCATACAAAACTTCTATATTTTCTTACATTGGCAAGTGAATTGGTTTGTTCATCAAATTTTACAGAGGAGTGCCCAATGACATAGAGTGCTCAGAAGGCTCATAATGGTGAAATTATTAAGGCCACTCCACATAGTTAAAAGGGAGGCTTATTTTGTGGGGTAGCTTACAAATGAAGGGTTGCAGGGTCTGGGAAAGGGATGGCACAGTCCAGAGGTGTTCTCTGGAGAACTCTGCTAGGTCTACCTCCAGCGTCCAGGCTCCTAGAACCAAGAGAGCCCTCTCCTCTTGATCCTGGGTCTTCAGCATCCTCTCTCAGCTCTGCCTTGTAGGTGTGACCTTTACCAAAGCCTCAATGGGGGTTGGAACTTCCAGGCCAAGGTTGGAATGGCTACCCACTACATCTCCCCCTTTTGTCTATATAAGAAGGTTCTAACCTAATACAAGACTATATACAAAGAAATGGTTATCAAATATTGTCCAGAAGTAATGAGGGATAATGACCTAGATAAGTTGGAATTACAATCAATGCAAACAAAAGCAAGCAAAAAACACATACTAAAATCCAGGGAAGTCTAGAGCGTGGATAGGTGGCATGTTACAAAGGTCATTCCAAAAGGTGTCCTATCCTAAAGAACCTGAGTCTAATACTTAATATATTCTATCTAAGATTTTATATATATATATATATATATATATATATATATATATATATATATATATATATAAAGTTGTAACTATAACTGCTAGTCTTCAACCTCATCAAAGACCTCAGAAGGAATATAATAATACCTGAGAAATAGGAGAAGGACACAAGCAACTTTCAGAAGTCTTCCAAGAGTAGAGACAGTTGGCAGCCAACTACAAATGATGCCTAACATGTTTGAAAGAGTTTCCACCTAAAACCTGAGAAAAAAGATTCTAAAATGGAGCTAAGAACAGCTTCCTAGTTGTCTCTCTCAAGTTAGCAGCAGCCTGCTGGTTTGAGCTACTATGGTGGGTTCCTGGTGTCTGACCTGCATTGTGGCAGAAATGAGGTGTCTACAAGCGGCACTTTACTCTGCTGCATGGTGGATTTAACCTTTGCTAGTTAAAAAAAAAATTTTTCTGGGCTATGTGCTGCTTTGGTAGAACTGCTTCTGATAGTTGATGGTACACATGGCTCTAGACCCAGAGCTGGCGGTAAACTGTACCACTGCCATGTTGGGAAGCTGAGGTGGGCAGAGCCAGCAGCCACATCATAGTTTCAGTCTTAAAAATCACACATTTTAAAGCAATTGATTCACAATAAGACAAATTCAGATGTAACAAGACTTTAAATGCTTTACAATGTGTGTAAAAATGTATAGGCTTAAAAGAGAGCAAAAAGGAAATATATACAGTTAAATAAACAAATAGTTTTTAAAAATATAGTCTTTAAAGAGACAGTAAAGGTAATATAAAAAAATAAGCCACGTAAAGATGGATATTATACAGAGAATCTGGATTCTGTTGTCTTTGAGATTTGTAACTAAAGAGAGATACTTGATTGTAAAGGCAGTGGAGTTAAGCCAATCTGTATATTTTAAAGACACCTTGACTTCAGTATTTGGATGTAAGGATATGTTGCTTTGGGAAAGAGGCTCTGTTTTTGTTTCCATAGAAAGCCAGAGGCTTTGGGTTTGTTTCAGATTAAGATACATCAGGTTTGACCAGCCAAGACCCCCTGAATGGTCTCCAATGACACAATGGCCCAAATGAGCCAACATCCAAAACAGTTTCAAGGCAACTGGCTCAAACAATACACTCTCATGGACTACTCCATAATCCTAAAATTTTCTTTATGTCCCCCTCCAGCAGGAAGTAGTAAGAGAAACTACGCCCAAATTCCCAAATATATCAAACTGTCTTTGGAGTTGGAGATGAAATTGGCTCACTCCTTCTCTAAAGCCAGGCATATTGCTTAAAAAAGAAAAAAAAAAAAAGGTTAAGAGATTCTTCTGTCCCAAGTTAGAAGAGCCCTCTGGTGTGGGACAGAGAAAAACTAATATTTTTATTTAAATGTGATCTCTTTCTAAAGTAGAAAAGTGGATGGATATGATATAGATATAATAGGATGAAAGTGTAGATTAATGAACTTACTTTTAAAGAAAAACTTGATTGAAATGTTTTACATTAGTATAGATTTTAGTCTAATGATACAAACTTAAAGTTAATTTTGTTATACTGTGTGTATATTTCTACTCTTGTTTAAGGTATTACATTTTTACAGCTCATTTAAAATTGTAATGGGTAATTAAAAATAGATTAATAATTAGTCATCTATGATAATCATACTTGTAGCCATGTTAGTTAAGTCTTCTAGGTATACATAGATATATTTCAGATAGATAGGTAATCTTCAAATACTTCAAAGACCTACAGAATATGGCATTTAAAATATTTTAAAAATTTAGACTTTCTGGACAGTGAGACAATGCCTGCTCCTGGCAGCACCGATTTACTTCAGAGAGGAGGATGGGCATCGAAGACACTTCATATGGAGTTTATCTTCACCTTGGCAAAAATAACCATTTGGGCAAGAAACTGTTCTTACCTGAACTGCTTGATCTACTGGACATGCAGGACCCATAGAAAGGTGACCAGTGAACTTTGCTTGACAAAATGGTCCTTCAGGTTCCTGCTTCTCAGAGGAAACTGCCAGACATTCTACAGGACACTGAGAGAAGTGACCAAGAGACTCTAACCCTGTGGGCTAAAGACAGATGCCCCAACTTTACAAAGGAACATTAGGTGACTGTCCAGGCTGCCAGCTGTCTCTGTCTACCCTGCAAGACTCCCGAAAGTTGCTTGCATCCTTCTCCCGTTTCTCAGGTAATATTATATCCTTCTGAGGTCTTTGATGTGGTTGAAGACTAGATAGTTATAATTTCCTCAGTTATGATAAAAGATAAGTTAGATAAAAAACCTTAGACTCACAAATATAAGATAGATAGGATATCTTCTTTAATAATGTAACTGTAATTCTTGCTTGATAATTGTTTTTTTTTTAATCTGTAATTTTCCTATATAAAAGTTAAAACCTTGCTTTTTGAAAAAAAAGAAAATGGGAATGCTGTGGCATGTCCAAGTATGTCAAGTGTGTTGTTTTGATTGGTTAAAATAAAACACTGGTTGGCTAGTAGCCAGGCAGGAAGTATAGGTGGGACAAGCAGATAAGAGAATTCTGGGAAGTGAAGGCTGGGGCAGAGAGACACCACCAGCCACTGCCATGACAAGAAAGATGTAAGGTACTGGTAAGCCACGAACCATGTGGCAACTTATAGACTAACAGAAATGGGTTAATTTAAGATATAAGAACTAGATACCAAGAAGCCTGCCATGGACATACAGTTTATAAGTAATATAAGTGTCTGAGTGATTATTTTATATGTGGGTTATGGGACTGCAGGGGCTTGGTGGCACTTGGAGAGAAGCTCTCCATCTACAGGCTTATCACTTGGAGGTATTTATATAAAATCCCACTCTTACACTCTAAATGTCAGCAACTTCTGGATAGTGAGGTGAATGGAAATACTTTTGCTATGAAATAGCCTTAGGGATCACAGTTTTATGCAGGATAGTCTGCCAATAGATCAAGCCCTGCATAAATATCTTCAGCACATGTTGCTACTGTAGAGACAGAAAGGAAGGAAATGGAATTCATATCCAGAGGAGGAATCAATCTTAATGTCGCTGGTGTCTCTGTTCCCTCCAGGTAGGAGTTAAATATGATGAGCTTATATTGTTGGTTGGTTTCCTGCAGGAGTGATGGTTCTTTACCCTGTTCATTGTTATTGTTGCTGCTGACAGTGGTTTTAGGAGTCATGTGTGGGTGTGTTAATTTTGATTATATATATTCTATGCAGTTTGTATCTTTGTAGTTTTCTTCATGGTACTGCACCTGCTCTATCCCACTTGTCAGTTTTCAAAATGTATCATACTGTCTGTTTCTTTCTTAGGTGAGCTCTGGTAAATATATTCAGGCTATATAAATCTCAGTGTAGTTTACTTCTATCACATTATTTGCTAGTGCCTTGACCCCACTTTTTTCCCACTACCTGTTTGATCCTCCCATTTCAAGGTCAAGGCCCCATCCACCCTAAGCTAGCTATGCTCTTTCACCTGCCTAGAGAGATCAATCTGTCCCCACCAGACCATTCCTCTACACCCAACCTCTATGGTTGTATTTGTTGTAACCTGCTCATTAACAACTTAATAGCTAACATTCACAGAAGAGAAAATACATATTTGTCTTTTTCGGTCTAGTTTACCTCATAAAGGATGATTATTTTCTAGTTCCATTTATTTACCTGAAAAAAATTCTGCTTTCATTTCTTAAATTTAATTTTATTAACTTTTTTTCATTACTTTACATACCCATTGCAATTTCCTGTCCCTCTTCTCCTCCTGTTCACTCTCCATCCACTCCTCCTTCTCCATTCAGGGAGAGGCAGGCCTCTCATGGACTTGAACAAATTACGGCACATCAAGTTGAGGTAGGACCAAGCTCCTCCCCCTGCATTAAGGCTGAGTGATGTAATGCAGCATTGGGGAACAGGTTCCTAAAAGTCAGCTAAATGCTAGGGACAGGTCCTGATCTCACTGCTAGGATTCTTACAAACAGACCAAGCTACACAAGTGTCACACACATGCAGAAGTCCTAGGTTATTTCCATTTAGGCTCCCTAACTGTTGGCCCAGTCTATGTGCTCTCACAAGCTCAGATCAGCTGTCTCTGTGGGTTCCTCTGTAATGACCTTGACCTGCCTGCCTAGCTTGTACAATCCCTCCTTCCTTTCTTCAGGAGAACTCCAAGAGTGCAGCCCAGTGCTTGGCTGTGGATCTCTGCATCTGCTGCTATCAGTTACTGGGTAAAGGCTCTGTGATGACAATTAGGGTAGTTACTAATCTGATTACCGTAGATGGCCAGTTCAGGCACCCTCTCCACTATTGCTAGGAGTCTTAGCTAGGGTCATCTGTGGTGGTATTGTGTTCCCCAAAATGTTGTGCACCCTAATAAACTTATCAGGGGTCATAGAACCGAACAGCCACTAGATAGAGCCCAGAAAATGGTGACACTCACACCATTAACCCCATCACTTGGGAGGCAGAGATCCATCCTGATCTCTGTCAGTTCAAGGTCACACTAGAAACAGCCAGACATGGTGACTCACACCTTTAATTCCAGGAAGTGATGGCAGGAAGCAGCAAGGTATATAAGGCATGAGGACCAGGAACTGGAGCTGTTTAAGCTTTGGGGCTTTTGAACAGCAGTTCAGCTGAGACCCATTCAGATGAGGACACAGAGGCTTCCAGTCTGAGGAAACAGGATCAGCTGAGGAATTGGTGAGGTGAGGTAACTGTGTCTTGTTCTGCTTCTCTGATCTTCCAACATTCACCCCAATAACTGGCCTCAGTTTTGATTTTATTAATAAGACCATTTAAGATTTGTGCCTCAGTCATCTGTCTGGATTCCTGGGAGTTTCCCTGGCACCAGGTTTCTTTTGAACCCCAAAATGCTCCCTGGTTAGGTTGTTACTCTTCTCTTCAGTCTTACCCTCAACCTGCCTCCCACATTCCCACTTTACCCAGAAGATCTCTTATATTTCTCCTTCCCCGGGTAATCCATGCATCACTCTTTGGGCCCTCCTTGTTATCTAGCCTCTCTGGGGCCGTGGATAGATTGGTTATCCTGTACTTTACTTCTAATATTCACTTATTAGTGCCTACCTAAAATGTTTGTCTTTTTGTGTCTGGGTTACCTCACTCAGAATGGCTTGTTCTTGTTCTATCCATTTGCCTGCAAATTTCATGAGGTCATTGTTTTTTACTGCTGAGTAATAATACATTTTGTATTTTCCTTATTCATTCATTGGTTGAGGGGTATCTAGGTTGTTTCCAGGTTCTGGCTATTACACATCATGTTGTTATGAACATAACTGAGCAAGTGTCCTTATGATATGATTGAACATCTTTTGAATAAATGCCCAAGATTGGTATAGCTGGATCTTGAGGTAGATTGATTCCCATTTTTCTGAGAAACTGCCACATTGATTTTTCAAAGTGGCTGTACCAGTTTGTACTTCCACCAACAATGGAGGAATGTTCCCCTTTTTTCCACATCCTCTCCAACATAAGCTGTAATCAGTGTTTTTGATCTCAGCCATTCTGACAGATATAAGATGGTATCTCAGAGTCCTTTTGATTTTCATTTTCCCAATCCCTAGGCCCTAAGCCCCAGGGCACATCCTATACCCTTCCTATCTGCTTTCATTTTTTAAAGGATGGATAATAGTCCATTGTGTAAATGTACATTTTTTAAAAACCAGTTCATCTGTTGATGTACATCTGGGATGTCTCCTACTTCTGGCTTTTGGTGAATATAAAATTTATGAACATGGTTGAGCAAGAGTTTCTATAAATAAGACATACAGTCCTTCCGTTATATGCCAATAGTGGTAGAGCTAGATCTGGAGAAATATCTATCTCCAGTTGTCCTAGGAAATACCACACTGATTTCCATAGTGACTGTACAATTTTGTTCTCCCACCATCTCTGGATGAATGTTCTCCTTGTTGTAAATACTCAACAATACGAGCTGTCATTAGTTTTATTTATCTTAGCCCTTTTGACTAGTGTAAAGTAAAATAAAAAACTTTGGTCCATTGTATATCATGTATTCAAGAAAAATATTCTCATATGTCTGCTATATTTTTCAATGTACTTTTATGTTTGAAAATTTCCATATAATACATTTCCTCTGGAATTTTGACATATAAAATAGAGAGGCAACCTTGCTTAAAATGGTGGTTAGAATATTCTACCTAGCTTTTATAGTTTGTAAACTGAAGGTTTGGAGAATTAGTATTAGAATCTACTGTCTTCTTGAAAAAATGAGTAGGCCACTAATATAAGGTCACTTTTATTTAAGACAACCAAACTGAGAGTTTATGGTTATCTTCTACAACATACCTCACAGATGCTTGGGTAAAAACTAACAAAACTAATAATAACTGGGCAACAGTTGTTGTCTTTGACATTGACTAAATTAGACTTTAAATACAACTTGCAAAAATTTAATAATGGCTTTAATGCATAATACTATGATATGGTTCAAAGAATTGGTCTGTGAAATAGATGCTATTTATAGACCTGGTAAGTGTATGGGTTGAATCATTCCTGACTTTCAATATATAATACTGTTGGGGCAGAACATATGACCAAGTGGATAAGTGGACCTAGGTCTATGTCCCAGTACCCACACGGTAACTTACATCTTTCTCTAGCACCAGTTAAAGGAGATTTGATGCCCTGTTCTAACTCAAGATACAGCACATACACATACATGGTACACATAAAAGCATGAAATCAAAACACCCATACACAAAAAATAAAATAAATCCATCTGAAAGTAATTATAATGCTGTCTTAAACACAAGTAAATATTAATGTGAACATACTTGCAGCACTCTTCTGGTACAATAATATTACCATGAAGTATGTTGTGAACTAATATAGTGTAATTGGCCTTCTTCTTAAAGGAGCAGGTACCAGAGAGGGACATACAGGGAGAAAGCCATGTAAATGTGTACAGCCATGTAAATGTGTACGATCCCACTGTGGTGATGAACCTACAAAGAGTGAGTAAAAAGATTTCTAATCAACATGAGAAACTAAGAGAGGACAGAATGGTAGTAAGGTATATAATATGAATAACCTCATTCTTTGTCCTTGGATACAAAGAGACTTTGCCTTTATATTGCTTCCTAGTTGTGTGAATTGAGGTACATATCAACATTCTCTAAATCTGACATTATGCATGTATAATATTGGAATTAAAATAAGAGTGTCTAATAATACTTTTATGAGTAATAAATTAGCCATACCTGATGTGTAGATAACATGTGATAAGTACTCAGCAAAAACTTACTTCTAAGTCTGATGACTTGAGTCCCATCCTGAAGATCCATGTTGTAAAAGAGAAATAATTCCCGTAGGGTTGCCCCCTAGCTTTCATACACTCAAACTATAAATAACTTAATTTTAAAAATTGAATTTCTCTAACATTCTCTAAGTGATTCCTTAAATATTTCTGAAATTGTTTACCTATTTAGAATTTAAGTTCATTCAACCAAGAACTTTGAACATTTTGTTACCTACAAGAGCTGGTTTGTGAGACATCTATGAAAGGATGTATTTTCTCTCTATGATGGGGATCTTAACCCGTAAAATTTTATCAATAAGGTTGCCTAAGTGAAACCTAGACAATAATGACACCAATTGACATATAGATGTGGATTGGGAATATGTCAAGTGGTACAACCCTTAGATGAAGAAAAATATGGAATGACTGACTGCTGAGGGAGAGAGAACTCTTCTTCCTCAAGAGTGGGCTTAATTTGTTATCAAATAAAACAGGCTTGTTACATAAATCATATGCATGGTATAAACCCCTCATATTTGATAACCAATTAAGATAATTAAGGTAACCAACTTATTTTAAAATATATATATATATATATATATATATATATATATATATATATATATAATATAAAAGAGGCCAGGCAAATAAGAGGCTGGATGCAGAAGGAGGGGCATAATGTTATGAATATAGTAAACATAAATAAAAATTTTAAAACATTTTAATTAAAAAGTTAAATGCTAAATTACATGTAAACCATAATCAAGAAAGTTGTCCTTTCAAGTCCCTTCAATTCTAACAGTTTTCTACATTTATGGAATTTGTGGATATGGAATATAAATTTAAATCATAAATGACATCAGATCAATAATGAGTTTGTACAACATACCATGTTTCATCACTTGATTTAAGAGTTCTAAAATGAGAAAGTTCACATAGTTTAAAATTATCACATTGCGTGTATTTTTTGTATTCTTTTCTTCTCCTCCCCGACTCCTTCAGTCAGACCAATGTAATTCCAGGGGTATTTGGTTTTGACTTTCCTCTATATGCTATGCTCCAACTTATCCCTCCTGCCCTATCATTTCAATTTTTGGCTACTATTAAACTTATTATTAAATGATTTGAGTTCTGTGCTCAGTTTTACTGCTGTAGATCTTTCACAAACTTCAAAAACTAAGACTATACTGGTACACGTGTTGAATTTTGTTTTGAGCCTATAAATTCCTAAGTGATAGAGTAGTCTATCTGTGTTATTGTGTTTTCCATTGTGACTAATCATTGTGAAATGGTTATTCTTCTGTATTTCTCTATTAGATATTGTTGTGATTTAATTATGAACCATTTATTGCCTCTAATTAATGATATTAATTTAAAGAAATCCAAAGGAGAAAAAGATCTAAGTTCTGAAGTCTATAAACTTTACTGCTTACAAAGATAAAATTTCCCAACAAAAATATTGTTTATGTATTATCATTACATTGTGCTCAGGTCTGGAAGTCAATGACCTACAAAATGGCTTCTAACATCACTTTTTTTTCATGTTGGCGATGAAATGAGCTTTTTTCCCTCTTTCTACAAACTACAAATATGGGACCCTAGGAAAGACACAGGGATCACCCAATGACAGAGAAATGGATGAGATCTACATGAACAACCTGGACGACAGTGGGAGTAATGAAGGGCAAGATTTGAGGGACTGCTGGCAATGGTCGAGAGAAAGCCTGATCTGAACTGGTCTTGATTGGCTTCTTTAAAGTAGCTGTGTGATGTTTTTTATTTAATTATATATTGGAACAAAGTAGTGTCACATAAAATATTTAATTTAAGAACATAACTATGTTGCAAAAATATGGCCAGTGAACTATAAAATAAAGTGATGTGAAACACACCAGAATACAGATATTAAATGTTTTAACATAGTACTTCTGGTATTTAATTTGTGTATATCCTCTTCTACAAGGCTAAACAATTATAAAGGCTACCATAGCAAAATAACCAAAATAAGAGAAAATGGAAAACCAAATTAAACATACAGCTATCATGACAATGTCATGTGGAAAGTAATTATTTTTTAATATACCAAGTCTTAAAGCTGTTGTGACATAAGCTAAAACAGTAGCATATTTTTCTCTCATGTATCATTTTTGGGATTCAGCTCAAAGGACTGTAGATGTTTTTCCTTGAACTAAGTATATTATAAACTGTCTAGTGACTTGTAAATGGAAGAGAATCAAATAAAAGTGAGGTAAATATGTGACAACCTCAGAAGACTGTCTGATGTAATATGAGTTGATTAGTAAAGTTAGGTATTATCTGCTGTGACCACCAAACTTAGAACTTTAGTTAGCACAATCACTACTTGTGTGATTATTTTACAGCCCCCTGGAAGACAGCATCCCAGTCTTAATGTCACTATCTATTTTGATTTGAATGTGAAAACCCATTCTAGTTTCAAGTCCGGAACATTTGGTCCTCAGTTGGTAGTTCTGTTGGGAACATTGTGTTACCTTTAGAGTAAAAATATTAAGATAGAAAGTGAGTTGCTGAAGGCAATCTTTTGAAGCTCTATGGCATGGAAAAACTTCCTGTTCTCCATCCCCTTCCTGCATATGAACTCAATGTGACCAGACAGACAACTGCTCCTCTAACCTGGCTCCCTTTTCAGTCACCATATCTTATCTACTTTGATGGATGGTATCTTTCTTCAGTGGTATTCAAGCATAAAATTCTCTGCTTTTAACTGGATTTGATGAGGAGGGTATTTTATCACACCAGTGAGACAGTAAATAAGAAACTTTTATTAACCAGTTTTACATTCGGTGTAAATTAAAAAAAAATGATGTGAACCTTTGCCTTCTTGAGTAAACAGTTGTGCAAAACCATTTATGGTTCCTATTTATTCCATGGCAGCAGCCGATCGGAATTGTGATTGACTGCTCAGTTTACACATTGAAAATAGTTCATGGATTAACGGTATATTGTTTGTTTGTTTGTTTGTTTGTTTGTTTTTCAAGACATGGTTTCTCTGTGTAGTTTTGGTGTCTATCCTGGATCTCACTGTGTAGACCAAGTTGGGCCAGAACTCACAGAGACCTGTCTGGCTCTGCCTCCTGAGTACAGGGATTAAAGGAGTGTGCCACCACTGCCTGGCAACAGTATTTTAAAATATGAATCCCTGTCTTGATTTAGTGATTTCTTTTTGTCTGCTGTGTATGTAGCTCTTTCCCTTAATAACACTATCTATTCCTGTGGCATAGTTTCATTATATTAAAGTACTCTTCACTCTGAGCAGCGCACTAAATAAACCAACAAATGAAAGGAAATTCTGGAAGAGTTTATACAAAGCTGTAAAAAATATACAAAAAACAAAAAACAAAAACAATTAGGAGTTCAGTATCTCCTTGAAGAGGAAGATACTGAGAGCCACTTAGTCCTATATTTTTCATTACTCTAAGGCCAGAACTACATGGACAAAAGTGACAAATTTGCTTACTATGCTGGTATGAACCCTGGTTCCCATGAACAACAGTTGCATCTGCTTTTATTTTTTATGGTTTATTCTAGGAGCACACAATTTTTTAGGTTTTTCATTTCCTATGTTGGAAATTTAACTGGGTAGTGTCTTGCCCTGACTTCTCCCTTCCTTTCTTTCCAGTGTGGATAATGCCTCATCTTAAACCCATTACCTCTTTTAGCACAAGCCTTAGTTGCAACATTATGTCTCCTGGTGCTCCTTTTTTCTTTTTGAGGAAGAAGAAACATGAAGCCATACTGAGACCACCTAGCTAAACTTTCCAGAATCCTTTCTTGGTTAATACAGATTGGCTTTCTCAATTTTTAGAATTCATCCAAAATTTCAAACATTTGAATGTGATATTCTATGTCTACAATACTTCCTATGATAGGAATACATTGTTTCATGATTAAACAAATTAAAGAATTCAAAGGAATTACTTATTATAAATCCATGCAACTATTTGTAAGTAAAATATTTATAACCCTTCTTTGTTCTACCTATAGTCTTCCAATAATGGTGTGCAACTGTGGTGGTATTGTGTTATCAAAAATATTGTGTGACCCTAATAAACTTATCTGGGGTCAGGGCACAGAACAGCCACTAGATACAGAGGCTAGAAAATGGTGGCACTCACGCCTTTAATCCTAGCATTCCAGAGACGGGGATCCCTGTGGATCTCTGTGAGTTCAAGGCCACATTGGAAACAGCCAGGCATGGTGACACACGCCTTTAATCTTAGGAAGTGAGCCTTTAATCCCAGGAAGTGATGGAACAAAACGGAAAGATATATAAGGTGTAAAGGCCCGAAACTAGAAGCATTTAGCTGGTTAAGCTTTTAGGCTTTAGAGCAGCAGTTCAGCTGAGATTCATTTGGATAAGGACATCAGAGGCATCCAGTCTGAGGAAACAGGATCAGCTGAGGAACTGGCAAGGTGAGATATCTGTGGCCTGTTTTGTTTCTCTGATCTTCCAGCATTCACCCCAATAACTGGCCTCAGGTTTGTTTTTATTAATAAGACTTTTAAGATTCCTGTTACATGCAACTTATATTCCTATGTTTCAACATGCAGAAAGATGTATCTTTTCTCTAGCTGTTCTTTCATTCTCTATAGTGAAATCTGTTCATGCTGCCAAGCATGGTCAAGAGAATGTCAACCCCTCCAAATAGCAGAATTTATTATGTGCTTTTTAGAATCTGCTCATATTTTCCTAGATGCTACCTTATAGTGTTTTGTTTTGTTTTTATTATTTAAAATGCTCTGATAAGCATTGTATAGTTTTCCTTCAATTTTGAATAAACTATATAGGATTAGTTCATTGCATTATTTTCTTTTGATAGACACTCCTATACATTTATGAAAAACTTTCAGTATGACTCAGGAAGATGTTTGACTTCATTTTGACTTCTATGTCGCATGCTTTTGTTACATCCCACAAATAAATAACAGGTTACCTCAAATGGACTGGAAAATATAAAGTTAGGGAAAAAGCCCCGTGGATTTAAAAACTAAGAGGATGTATTTTAATGTGACCACAAAAATACTGGATCGAAGAGAAATAACCCAAGACTCACAGTGTTCACTTCCAAGACTGGTATAACGTTGAGAGTGGTAGCAATTTACATATTATAATGGCTCTAACATATGCCTTAATTTTTATCCAACTGTTTAGACTATTAACATACTATAATAAAAGGATGGAGATGCTATGAGCCTGGTAGTTTTATTCCATAAGGTGCACCTAAATGCTGAGAAGTTATTAAAATTATTTAGAAGAGATATTTTAACAAGATAACAATGCTATTGTTCCTATCTAGTTTATGCCCCCATTTCTAGGAGAATCTATTTATTCACAGACTTTGTGGTATTCTGGCTCTTAGAATATTTCTGTCACCTCTTCTAGAATGTTCCCTTAGCTACAGATACAGGGGCTGTAATGTAGATGTGTCTGTTGGGACTGGACTCACCACAATAAGTTAGTCTCTACACTTTGTCCAATGTTGCTTTCTGTTACGGTCCCCAATTTCTGAAAATAGATTTTTTTTTTTAATGAGGAGGAATAGCCACACTTGTCTTTGGGTATCATGATAAGCTTTAGAATATAGTAGGGAATTATTCTTGTTTAGCAACATAATGGGAATAGTTATTTTTATAAGATAGATCTAAAGCTTCTCCAGGCCCAGGAATGCTTTTCTTCCTGTTGAGTGACCCTTAAGTACAATTAGACAGCTATTTGTTGTCACTGACATTTGAATAAACATTCTTCAAACAAAAACATAAAAATTGTCACCAGAAACACTAATGTATTCAGGATCAAATCTCCCAACAATCTTATATGACTCAGTCTTAAAGTAGAAAATGTTTCCCAATGAAATAACAGAGAAAACTAGCCAATCTCACAGAACTAATGATGCATATTCACATATGTGTGGAATAGTTTAAATGGGCAAAGGTGTAGCAACAATAAGTGGATCTGTAGCTGTCATAGTGAAGAGATGATGTAAGGAAGAGCTGTTGTTCATGGTTTACACACACACTTTTATTTGGTTAAAACGTACAAATTCTAGAGATCAGCACTATACATGTTTTTAATGATACTGTACCTGCAAATTAAAATCACTGCTAAATTCTGATATCAAGTTAAATATTATTACCCAAATAAAAACATACTCATGAATATTATCATGAAATCAACATACAATTAACTGAATGAAAAACATTAAATATGTACCTCATACAACAAAATAAAAGCTGTTTTCTGGGCTACTTTTAAAGTAAAAATAATACAAATACTGACCAAGTTGCTGAGTTCTACAGAAAACACTGATTGTAGCTGAAAATATCACAAGTCCCAATTCACAAAAGAAACAGGGAATGTGAATCTTAACATCATTGTGCATACTGGAAGACCGATGTGTAGCTTAAAACAGCTCGGACTAACAGCTTGCTCACTTCAGTCCTTTGGGATGATAGATTCCCTAATGCTCAAATGATATTAGAATGCCATCTCATTTGTTTATGCTATCTAGTGCTTGGCAACAGCTGAGTCTACTACCAGGCTGGGATTTTGGAAGAGAAAATTGCAGGAAGCTGTTGCCACATAGATTCTCTTTGATGCATAATTCTATCAGCGATTAGGCTTTAATTGAGATAGTGGCTGTTATGGAAGAACATCAAATAATTTGGAGACTTTAAATGCCTTGCTTGTCATGAATTATTCCAGAAAACTATCCTAGTTGAGTGTCAAACATATAAACACTTTAGAATTGATACATTAAAAGTATGCTACCTTGGTATACCCCATTCTTGAAGGAAGAGGTAACTGCTTAAGACCAGATTTTTTTCTATAACATTCATCAAAATATAGAGTTGCTGTGAATATCGCTCTGTGTAAATAAAATTCTGATTGGCCAGTGGCCAGGCAGGAAGTATAGAGGGGACAAGATCAAAGAGAATTCTGAGAATTGGAAGGCTGGGGGAGAGACACTGCCAGCCTCTGCCATGAGAAGCAACATGTAAAGACACCAGTAAGCCACAAGCCATGTGGCAAAGTATAGACTAACAGAAATGGGTTAATTTAAGATAGAAGTAGATAACAAGAAGCCTGCCAGGGCCATACAGTTTGTGAGCAATATAAGTTTCTGTGTGCTTTCTTGGTTGGGTCTGAGCGACTGTGGGACTGGCAGGTAAGAGAGATTTGTCCTGACTGTGGGCCAGGCAGGAAAACTCTAACTACATAGAGTTTTGTTTTATTTTTTTCTGTTGGTCTTGCTTTTATTTCTGTGTTTGTTTTATGACCATTGAGATTAAAGAAGGACTATGTGGATATGTAACTATTCACTGGAATATGACAAACTCAACAGTGGCTACATCTCTGAAGATAAAGAAATGAAACAAAAGCAAAAGAACTTGAAAAAAAGTGTTTGGAGTGTGGTTGGGACGGGATGAAAGGTAGTGTTACCATCATGTATTATTTATGTAGATAAATAGTCTGTTAAACATTAAATTTTAAAAAATGCAAATTGAAAATTATGTACTTACAACTTTAGACATTGTTAAGTTATAACTTTGTGATAAAACGTGATTTCGAGAAATTCTTTAAAACAGGACTTAACTTTATCTAAGACCAAGGTATATTGATAATAACTTGGCAATTCATATCCGAAGGGAAAAAAAAAACAGTCCGTAGTAACTAAGAAAGGACTCTGGATACTTCAGCTAGAGGGCCGCAGTGTGATTCCTTGTGTATTCTTGCTCTTCTGCTCTGTGTTCTTTGCTTTTGTTGAGGTTTCATTCGGAAACAGCTGAGTCTTACTATTAGTCTGAACTATCTTTTAGAGACTTTCTGCCTTTTGTAAAGTTTACCATTATTTTCAATTTTCCTCATATTTTAGAGATATTTGTAGTTAAAAGATAACCAAAAAAATCAAATATTTGCAAATCCAGAGCTTGAGAAATCATGAATTTTTCAATTGCTTAATTTTTATTTTTTAATTTATATGTACATTTATGGATGTATATATGTGTAAATATGCTCATGATGGCAAGAATCCACACAAGACAGAGAAGGGTATTGGATTCCTTGGAGCTGTAGTTACAGGTGGCTATAAGACACTGGACATGGGTACTGGGAATAGAACTTCATTCCACTGCAAGAGAAATGTGCATCCTGAATCACTAAGCCAATTATCTAATTTCCTAATTTTCAGAAGAACAGGATATAACAAGATTTTGCGAGTCATACATAATGGAAAAGGTGATATTGAAAATCATCTATCCTTGTTTCTAGCAATAATAAGTTTTGCTGTTGCAGAAGGTTTGAAGAATGAAAAGATTAACAAAGAACATACAGGCTTTTATCACTGCCATATACTGGAAGTTTAAGCAATTTTTAGGGATGAATATTCCTCTATGCCTGGGTAGTTATACCTTCTATACTATAAGCCACTGGATTTTAGTCCTATCTCTGCCATTAATATAATTATATATAGAATATCAAGGGATTTCTCTTCCGTACAATCACACATATGTAGGAAAGAAAAAATTAAATTGGTGCCCTTTACATTATTTTTGACCAAAGTATGAGAACTGACTTGATATAAGGCAAATCAAATAGAGAAGAACATATAAACATGTTAATATACATTATACAAGTCTTGGAAGAATTTTTTAAGAAAACAATGGCACAAAAAATATTTTTATCCTTAATTTGACCAAACTGGAAATTGTGAAGATGTAACGTGGCCTAAGCTTGGCTGTAAAACTGGCTAAGAGACATTCAGTGTAGATAAATTTCTCTCAGCCTCAGTCTCCTCTTGGTGATAAGAATGTCACTTTGCTACTAGTACTACAAGAATTATGTTGTGCACATGAAAATTTCCTCCTTTATTTTTTAAGTAGAATAAAAATAAAAATGAATTTTCTCTACTGTTCCTATTTTCCTAAAATGTTACCTTAAAATGGTTCTTGTATCAAAGTGACCAGTTTGGGTGGGAAGTTCTGAATTTCTTTGGTATAAAATCTGGTAGATGTAGCAGAAAGGTATTGAAGTCACCTTGTGCTCTAATTTATCAGCTTATTATGTATGTCAAAATAATCAATGTAATGTGCAATAGAATATGGAATTAGTTTTATTCATGACTGACTATGCAGATATATTTTATTATAAGTTAACCCAAGTTCTATACTTTTTACAAATTAATATCTTATAATTATATTAAACATAATAAAAACAAGATTCTAAATTAGAAATACATCTGGAATTGGAATTTTGTACTGAGCAACGAGGAAGGCAAGAACAGATAGCACACAGTTTTATTTTTCTTTAATGTTGAGGGATATTGCTTATGTTTATCATTCATTTTGTTGTAAAAATGATAGTGTAAAGTATACCAGTGATTTAATGATAGTTTCAATTTTGTTTTTTGATGTAAGGTAGGTAAGGCATAGGGAGCAACTAAAGAGCCCACTAAAAAGGAGATTCTGAAAAACTTTACAAAGAACAATATTTTTTATTTGTCTAAAAAATGCTGTTTGTAAATCACACCCACACTCCCCTTTTCCTTACCATTTTAAATACTTACTCATTAGCTTGCTTGATTTTCTTGGCATAAACATTTAAACTAAAACATACATGTTAACAATTTTTTAAATTTAATTTGCAAACAAATAAAAATCTTCTTTCTATAATATGTATTTTGTGGAACATGTTACAAAATTTCCTAATCTGTTTATAACTTCAGATGTGCTAGAAACTGTGTAGATTCATTAATTAGAATTGAGAAAGTATGTATTTCTGTTTGGGAAGAATTAGAGAAAATATTTGCATACTTCAATAAAGCACAATTATGTTTAGTGCTTGGAATTATTTAGGAAATATGGGGTTCAACATAGTTTCAGATAATGGAACTGAATAATAAAATTTTTGCAGTCATTTAAATTTAGCCTCATTGATGATAATGTTATCTTTCTTACAAATCAGTATGACTATGTCTGAACATTTGAGATATGAGAATTAATTTTCTACTTTTAGTATGAGGATTAGAATAAATTCCGGTTGAAAATTACACATAATGATGTTGATAAGATCTGATTATCTAACATGCTTATTTCTTCCTATTTGGAGCCTGGGCCATTATATGATTTGATGAGACTTTAATTAGAGTTGCATTTATCTCAGCAACAAAGTTGCCAGGGACTCCAAAATATGCAGCTCATGAAAATTAGCCATTGTTGGGAAGAAAATATTTAACATTTCAAATATTTGTATTTTGAAAATATTTCTTGCTCTTCTTAGTCTATGTGAAAACTCACTTACATTTTCTTAAATTAAATAAAAGAGAAGTCAGTGTACTCATAACTTATCAAAGTTCTCTGTGACCAAATTTCTACTTTTAAAACTAACACATAAACTTTAACAGTATGATGAAAGTGTGGAGAAGAGTTTATTATTCCTAATCTTTACTATTCATAATTAAACCAACTTTGTTACTATTATAGAATAAAATTACTTCCATTGCATCCTGAATTTCCTAAAATAACCCATGTTCTCTAGTTTAAGTAGATCCTGCCAATACACTCCATCTTAGACAAAAGCTGAAAAGCAGTGAGTCTGCCCATGTGTTGCTAGTTTCTAGCAGAGTATGATTCTATTTTTATTGTGTAAAATAAAGGCTAGTGTAGTCATACACCAACTTCTTTAACTAGTAACCAATTACATCCATACTTGCAATTCAATGCTGCTAAAATTATACTAAAATAAGTCATCATATATAGTCTATTTAGTTACATTTTGTTAAGTGAGGTGTTTTTAATAAACACATGAATAACAATTCATAAAATATATAGGATTATTGTATTCACAGTTTTCCATTATTGAATTCACTGGCCTTAATTCTTATAAGAATTAATATCTAGCCAAGCAGTGGTGGCACACACCTTTAATCCCAGCACTCGGGAGGCAGAAGCAGGTGGATCTCTGTGAGTTTGAGGCCTGCCTGGGCTCCCAAGTGAGTTCCAGGAAAGGCGTAAAACTACACAGAGAAACCTGTCTCAAAAAACCAAAAAAAAAAAAAAAAGAATTAATATCTAAAGTTTTGCTGAGTGATTTTCCTGATGGCTAATGAAACATTAGTTGACAATGACATTTATCTGTTAAGATAATAGGAATATAAATGGCTTTAATGGATATATATATATATATATATAATGTTAAAAATGATAGTAGCACAATTCACTGAATTTAGTCAAACATACATTTGCATTTACACATGCAAAAACTTAATTCCACTAAAAGTAACAAATTGAATTTAACTGCCTAAAACATATATAAAGAATAAGCATTATATTTGATTCTAGGCTTAGAAACTAAATTTACATCTTAGGACAGGTTTGTGGAGAATAGTTAGATGCACTTTATCTCAAAAGATATGAGAAATAGATCACATTTGGGAAGTCTTTTAATCTTTTTCTGTGTGTTCCTTACAGATAAAGACTGTAAAGTCTTTATTGCTCCTCCAACTAGGAGGAGTAGACAAAAATTTCCCTTTTAAAAGCAGAGCTGGTCTCAGAAAAAAGTTGTTCACTCAAAGAAAAATAGTATATAAAACTTTTTTTTCTTTTTCTTTTCTTTTTTTTTTTGAGGATCACAGGGTTGATTCAACACAACCCTGTGGCATAGGCTGGGGTCTGTTGAAACATTCTCTAGAGACTTGGTCTCCAAACAGAGATTTATATGAATTTATGAGTGTAGCCAAGCCCAGGCAGGACACAAGGGAGGCTACCATAATTCACCAAGAAGGGAAATAATTGTCAACTTTGCAAACTGTGCATGCCAAGTGAGTACAACAGAGTGACTTGCCAACTGAAATAAGAGATAGGGAGAACCTGTGGTATAAAGTCATCACAAATCTTGCTACAGATGTGAAACATAACAAGCTCCTTTGATTCTCCTGAGGTTCAAGGGTATTTGAATTGCAAGGAATCTTTTATTGTCTTGTTCTAGAAAGAAGATGTATATTCAGGTTTTCCAGTTTTATATTAGTAAAGGAGATCCCATTAAAATACAATGTTACTTATAGTCACATATTGTTCATTGCATTCATGAAAAGTAAAGTTATTATAGATACTGTTTCATGAGATGAAATCTAACAAAAATGTATTTCAGAAAATACATTAGTGAAAGGTTGTGATGAGTACATCATTTCTTAATTCAGAAAGAGTTTACCCTGGATAATAGATGGGCACAGTTACACAGTGGAGAGATAAGAGACATATATATATTATATATATAATGATAGAATTATAAAGTAGACCCTAGGGAGAATCTGAGGTTTTGTTTTTTCCTATTTTGATGAGGTTACAGAGAGACTATCATACATAATACTATCAAATAGTATTAAATTTAATTTGTAATTATTGTGAAGTATCATGGCTATGGAATGAAGACCTTATGACAGGGAAATTGCATTTTTAGTTTAATGATAAACACTGTTTACTGACATTTTCAATTTATAGTTGGAAAATTCTTCAATACATTGGTCCTCTCTTTATTAGCGTATCTTTTATTTAAGTGTTTCAATTTTTTTCCTTTTCTGTTTTTTTTTAATTTTTGTTGATAACATATAAAATTTTATAAGTTTCCTTTTATTTTCTTTTAGAAGATATTTCTTCATCCTCCCACATAATAGCAAGCATGAAAAAAAATACATATTAGCATTTACACTGTAGTGTGATCTTAGTGACCTTGTAAGACCTGTTTTGAGAAATAATTGAAATTCTTCCTGCCTATAATTCTTGTCCAAGGAAATTTGAAATTTTCTCAATTTGCTTTATGGAGACATGACCATATATTCTATTACAAATATACAGCTTTCATATAATCCAAAAGGGATTCTATGAAATGGCAATCACTCTTATTTTAAAGTATGTTGGTTTGGATATCTAATGTTTTTTTTTTCACCTGTGGTTAATTATAGAATGATTATAAATGTTCCAGTCGATCTGGGTGCTAGAGAAAAAAGTAAAGCCCTGTCCAAGACAGATTACACACTCAGCATTTCCAAATACACAAGAATTATTTACATATTTGTTTATTTATATTTTTGGTGAAGTTTGAATCTAAAAATGTCTCTTCAATATACCAATATCCTATCAGTTTTTCTTTGAAATAACAAATATCAACCTTATTAATTACACATTACCAAAAATAAGAAATAGAGTCTTTATTTACCACATTCTGAAACAATGGAAATATTTTCATAATAACATCTGGCCTCAAAACTTAGGAATAAAAAAATAAATATAAAGTTCTTTGATCTTTAGTACAGAAGTTATTCTGGAAAGCTTCCAAATTTATGTAACACATGTGGATCTAGATTTACCATATTTGTGACATACAATAGGCTAAAATTAAGCCTCCTTAATGCCAGCGATCAGAAAGGAAAAAGAAAACAGTGCAAACCTGAAGTGTTCTAGAAGATATTGGAGAACTATCTACACTACTCAGTCAGTGGAACACTTCTCATGGAAGCGTGGAGTGGGAGTTCACAGGTGGTTACTTCACACAGTTCTGCAGGTTCATGCTTCATAAGACAATTTCCTTTTCTAGGTACTAACAGCATAAGTCAATGCAGAACAGGATTCTTTGATTGCTGAATAGAAATTCTTTAGGAATGAATGTATTTATGAGGTAATCAAATACAACTGATTATCAAATATACTCATAAAAGAAAATGAATATTTTATAAATTTCTGTCATACGAAAATGTATTTATACCAACAAAATGTTTAAAATATTAAGAAATAAAGCTCTCCTTCCTAAAATTTTATTGAAATATATTACCTTGACCTTAGAATTGAAGACATTTTATTCTAGTTATAGAACATATTTCTCTGAAGAAAACTTTGCACACACATAACATCTAAGGTTTCCAGTGTATTAACATTATTGTTTATGAAACAGTGCATTAGTGCTGGGATCCAGTGAGAACCCCTGCAATACTGTCAGTTACTCTGTTCAGTTTGGGTTCTTTATATTACAACACATATAGGAAAGAACAAAATGTGTCTACTCACAATTATTTCTAAAGGAATAAATAAATAAATAAATAGGGAGTCTTTATGGTGAATGTGAGACAAATTACCTTGCTTTTGCTTCAATATTTTATTTTTGAAGACTATAATAGGGCTGGTCTTGGTGGTACAAGTTTTTAATCCCAAAACTTGGGATGCAGAAGTAGACAGATCTCTGTAAGTTTAATGACAGCCTGATACACAAAATGAGTTCAGGCCATCTGTAGCTACACAGCGAGAAATCTAGTAAAAAATAAATAAATAAATAATAGATTCAAAAAGTCCTATATACAAAGTTTTGTGGTATTGTGAATGCATTATAACATTCAATTTACTCTAAACAAAAGTCTCCTTAAACATTTATAATTTCTTTTCCTCTTTTTTCTTTCTTTCCCCTTCTTTCCTTCTCTCTCTCTCTCTCTCTCTCTCTCTCTCTCTCTCTCTCTCTCTCTCTCTCTCTCTCTCTCTCTCTCTCTCTCTCTCTCTGAAATTGCTATGTAGATCAAGTTGATTTTGAACTCAGAAATTCTACTACTTCTGACTCTCAAGTGCTAAGATTAAAGGCCTGTGTCACCATGCCTGGCCAACATTTATCCTTTCTTTCTTTCTTTCTTTCTTTCTTTCTTTCTTTCTTTCTTTCTTTCTTTCTTTCTTTTTCTTGAGACAGGTTTTCTCAGTGTAGTTTTGGTGCCTATACTGTATCTTGCTCTGTAGACCAGGCTGGCCTCGTACTCACAGAGATCCACCTAGCTCTGCCTCCCGAGTCCTGGGATTAAAGGTGTGCGCCACCACTGCACAGCTGACATTCTTTTTAAACTAGTGGCACCATTTAAAGCTCATGTGTATGACTTTGTCTTCTACTGTATACTAAGCAAATATAATCACAAGATTTTTAAAATATTTGTAAAGTTTCTTTGTTGTTTGGTAAAGCATGGTTTGATTCGAAAATAAAATGTTTAGGTCAAAGAAGAGAAGTTATTAATAATCCTACCCAGCTGTGAACCCTATTTACAACAACAACTTACAAAGAAAACTATAACTAATGATGTTATAGGAGTACTCATATCTTGGTGGTAAATAACAGTTATCTAATTAGGTATGACCCTCTCAACAGGAGGGAAATCATATTGGTACTGGAAGCCTAGTCAACTTCCTGGGCTTAGTGAGGTCATGGTTCTTAGAGGAGAACCTACTACTGCTTCTTCTCTAAACCAGCAATTTTCCTAACTGTATTCCTCTGCTCTAATTGTGTGTCCTTGTTCTCACAGAGACAGAGATATGTAGCTTTCAACTCTCAAACAAATAAACTAACAAACAAACAAGAAAACACTCTTCTCTTTTGAGCACAGAGAGAAAATTACTGGAAAAAAAAATGAAGAAAACAACAGATGATGGGCTATTCAGTCACATTTGATACATTTACAACATAACCCACACACCTGTCTCACGGAACTTCATGGAAGAGGTTAGAGAAAGATTAGAAGAGTCAGAGGACAAGAAAGTCTACTGAGAGATGGTGTCTCCTGCAAATTACAGGGAAATTTTACCCACAGTAACTCAACATATTGGCTACATACACAGGATTATGCCAATGATAATGCCACAGACATGATAAAAAGGAATGGGAAAAGTACATAGGAGGACTCTACCCCTAGACAAAGAACTACAGGCAAGTAGCAACTGCTAATAGAGGGAAAATTAGTCTTTCTCAGCATCCTAAGAGACTCAGTAATAAGCAGTCAGCCATGAAATTATATGCATACAGCCAACAGTAAATAAAATAAACAGGTTGAATTTGTATGTTTGTGAATACACATATATACCAAAATAATTAAATATAAAGAGATCATGAAATTAAGAGGTAGTGAAGAATTCACATTCTTACAGTCCTTCCTCTTTCTCACCAATTGGACTCCTGGAGCTCAACCTGGGGCTTGGCCAAGGATCTCTGCATCCAATTCCATCAGTTATTGGATGAGACTTCCAGCAAGACCATTAGGGTGTTCGGCCATCTGATCACCAGACTAGTTCAGATCAGGCTTTCTCTCAACCATTGCCAGAAGGGTACAGTGGATATATCATTGTAGATTTCTGGGGGCTTCTCTAGCACTTTGCTTCTTCCTGGTCTCATGTGGTCTTCATTTATCATGGTCTGTTATTCCTTGTTCTCCCTCTCTGTTCTTGATCCAGCTGGGATCCCCTGCTCCCCTAAGCTCTCTTTCCCTCCAACCTTGCCCTTCATTGTTCATGTAGATCTCTTTTCTCTGTCATTGGGAAATCCCTGTGTCTTTCCTAGGGTTCTGTTTTCTAGGTAGCCTCCCTGGAGTTGTGAGTAGCAGTCTAGTCATCTTTGTTTAACATCTAGTATCCTACTATGAGTGAGTACATACCATGTTTGTCTTTTTGAGTCTGGGTTACCTCACTCAGGATGATTTTTTTCTAGATCGATCCATTTGCCTGCAAACCTAATGATGTCATTGTCTTTCTCTGCTGAGTAGTACTCCATTGTGTATATGTACCACATTTCCTTTATCCATTCTTCAGTTGAAGGGCATCTAGGTTGAGACCAAGATTGAAAAAGCACAGGGACAAATACCAATCGAATGGAAGCACATGAATTATGAACCAAAGGCTGTGGAGCCCCCAGGTGGAGTAGGCTCTCTGGATAAGTGAGACAATTGAATAGCTTGAACTGTTTGGGAGGCACTCAGGTAGTGGGACCCGGATCTGTCCTTAGTGCATGAGGTGGCTGTTTGGAACCTTGGGCTTACACAGGGACACTTTGCTCTGCCTGGAAGGAGGGGACTGGACCTGCCTTTACTGAATCCACCAGGTTTAAATGAATCCCCAGGGGAGTCTTGGCCCTGGAGAAGACAGGAATAGAGGAGTGGGGCTGGGGGGAAGGTGGGGGCGGGAATGGGAGGGGGGAGGACAGGGGAACCCATGGCTGATGTGTAAAATTAAAACACAAATATAATATATTTAAAAAATTGGTAAGTAACAAAACAAAACGAAAAAAAAAGAGTTAGGGAAGAAATACATATCAGGGATGAGAGAAAGGAGAGGGAAAGGGAAAATATAGTTAAATTTAAATTTGGAAAATCAAAAAAGAAAACTGGTAGTGTTTTGAAGTATTAAATTATCAGATATTCAGTTAATATTTTCATAGCATTTGAGAAAGAAAATATATATTTGATATATTTAATTTTCATACTTTTTATTTCTTTATAGATTCTGATTTTATATTTCAATTTTACAGCTAGATGTTTGAACTGCCTAAAAAAATCTGTGTTATAAATGCATATTTTATCATCTAAAATTTTGACTAGAAGTATTTGTTTGTTTATAGTATTAACAAATCTCAATATCTGATATTTAAACTAGAATGTGTAATTTCATAGGAATACTCTCCAAATAATTTAAATGTGCTTGTATCTGATATGAATATTTAATTGATGTTTCATAGAAATGAAAATTTATTCAGAATAATTAATCTATTTTAAATATTTAGCTGCAAAGATGTAGAAGGAATATGATAAAGGACAGCTGGTTTTCCTTTATGAATCAGCTTCTTTTAAAACAGCATTCTATTCAATATCTTTTAAAATAACATTTAATTACATTTTTCTTCTCAGTGGATAGTAATCTACATTCAGAAATAAGGACTTTTTTGGGAGAGAAGAAAATTGTCAAATGAACATGCTACTTCCTGGAAGGGAATGTGTGCAGATAAGCTACATATATTTACATAACTATTGAAGAGAAAAGTGCTTTTTAGCAGTATTTATAATTATAGTTTCTTCTAAAAATTAATCTTCAGTAAAATAAGTGGAAAAAATGCTGTTTTAACCAGGAACAGATGTAATGACTATTTCCAAAGAATCTACACTTTTGTGTAGAAAATTTGGAGAAGGTTGTAGGATATATTTAATATATAAGAATCTGAAAAGTATATCAATTGAAATGTTCTTCATGTGTTAATAGTTTATATATAGTAAGAGATTCTAACTTGAAGTGCAATACAGTGTATTTTTATGAGGTAATTTATTATCAACCAAAAATACTCGGGTTGGGGATTTAGCTCAGTGGTAGAGTGCTGGCCTAGCAAGCACAAGGCCCTGGGTTCGATCCTCAGCTCAAAAAAAAATGAAAGAAAGTAAAAGAAAAGTAAAAGAAAAGAAAAAGAAAAAATACTCACTTGTTCTCATCATATATACATATATTTATACACATCGCACAAAGAATTTATTTGAAGAAAATGAAATATTTTTATGGATAGTAATGTATCTATAAAATTCTATATGTATTTAAGTTAGTTTTCCCAATCAAATAATTTGTTCTTACAGCACAGTATTTTGTGATATGAAGAAAGGTATTATTGGTTAGTGGATGGATTATTAGTAATATTTTTCTTATTAATATGATGATATCTTAATAGCTAAGTCCTGCTTCTGTCTCTCAAATACTGAGACCACTCTCATGAGTCAGCGCACAGAAGGAAAAGAAAACTTAATGTAATAGCACATAAAAAATAGTAAAGAATCAATTGGTGGATGCACTACAAATGTATTCTAATCAACACAGGTGTCTCAATAAAATAATCACAGAAAATGGTAAGAATATTTACTCATCCATAATCATTAGAACATAAAATATATAGCAACAATGATGAGAAAGGTGGCTAGTAGATAGGATTTAATGAACTTGTTCTCAATCCCAAGGAAGAAATTCAGTTAAATAAAAAACAGCAGATATCATCATGTCCACCGCCCAAACCAGTAATCCTCACATGTCTGTCTGATGTACCTTGGTCCTAGAGTTCCAAGCCAAACATAATACAGTTAAAAGTTTAATGCAATAGTACTTTTACCCTTCATATAGAAGAGTTTGCAAGATTATTTCCAATGACATACATTCATTCATGTATAGTTTCATGCTTCATTGGAGTCACCTCCTTCCTCTACTCACTAGGGCTCCAGAATTTCATGTAATTCTCTCCATACAATACTAAAAGCCTCCTCCTGCCCACACAGAGACTAAAGTAAAATGATGAACTGATATCTGAGAGTAGGCATAAGGTCATAGTCACACATGCGTCAGAAGTATAATGGAGACTATATTTTCAGCAAACATGATCCAGGGAGAGGTTTAAGGGGAATATGTAAGTTCTAGTCTGTATGGCCCTTTGAAAAGTAGTAAAGAAAGGACAAGGCCAAAGATGCATTCTGTTGTGGCATAGCAAGGGTTGAAAGTTCCACAAAAGACTGTCTTTCCCAGTGTATTTTGTTTTCATCTTTTAGTTCCTGAGACTAAAAAGATAAAAAGAAGCATTTTCCTCTCTGCTTACAAATAGCATGAAAAATCTGTTTGTTTTCTTTATTAACATGTCAATTCTTCAAAAGCTTTACTGTATTTTTTTAGTATTATGTCAAGTTTTTATTATTTTCTTAATAGAAGTTTGTTAAATTCACAGTTACATACTTTCAAGTATTTTACCAAATACCTGTTTCTGAGCAAAGTAGTATAACTTGAACCCATGGACTCAGAATTACATTTATAAGTAAATAATGGCAAAAATGAAGAAAAAAAACAATACTATGTATCACATTTAATATTTTCTTAACTATCATTTTTGTTGATGTTTTTCTAGGATTTTTTTTATAATTAGACATTAAGCAATTTAAATGATTTGAATGCCTGAAATATCAAAGTGTAAGAAATAATTTTGCTCTGAGATCAGAATAAGATTTTTTTTATTTCTTCAATAATATTTTAGCTAAAAAGTTCAGTAAAATGTGCCTTTCTCCTTCATATTCTGATTAACCTAATCATAGGGTAGACACCACATTCTCAGTGGCCATGCTACACTGCTGAGATAGTGTGCTCAACGTTCTGTTATTTGATGGACATGAAATGACTGTTGCTCTAAGCCAACTCATTAGGAAGACACAAAATATGAAAAAGTTATAGATGTCTGCCCATTAAAGTAATAGCTACAATAGAAAAGTAACTATTTTAACCATACATTTCTCCTACACTTTCTTTAAGATACTGTCCAGAAAGTTGAATTTACTAAACAATAGTAAAATATACTCCAATGGAATTATTAACATTTCATTTAGTAAAGTGTTGTGTGTAAAACAATGACTAAGTGAAGTAGGAAGACAGATGCCAAGCATGCTTGGCAGCGTTCTTCCAGAGAGCTATCAGATTGAAGCAAGGGTAAAAAGTGAGCTGAGAACATTCATTACAAACTCTATTTCCTAACTGCAGATGACATGTAGCAATGTGTCCTGACTTCCTTCCCCAAACTTCCATGATGGACTCTATCCCCAACATACAAGCAAAAAGTTTTTTGTTTTGTTTTGTTTTTTGTTTTTGTTTTGTTTTGTTTTGGTTTTGATGGAGAGAGTTGTGGGGTAATCTGATATGGCAATGAAACAAATATGAAAATGAGTATCTACTAAGAAATAGAGTGGCTGATGTGATGAACCTGACCATGTGCTTCTGTGGAACTAGTTTGAAAGAGGAATATGGACGATTGGAACATTAGAACAGAAAAGACTGAGAATACTAAAAGAAGTGAATAATATTCTGGAAATGACAGAGAGAGATGGCTGCCTGAACAGTCATCAAAAAGTTCCTCTGCAACATTAGGGCACCCATCTTCACCCTATAGGCCTAGGGTCTCTCAGTTGCTTCTCTCTGTATCCTGCAGAATGTCTGGTAGTCTCTTCTGTGAAGCAGGAACCTGAAGGACCATCTCGCCTTGTTTTGGCAAAATTCAGTGGTCATTTCCTTATAGATCCTGTATGTCCAGTTTATACATCTGTCAAGCAGTCAAGGCAAGGAAACTTTTTTCCCATTGGCTAACTTTTGCCACAAAGAAAGCAAACTCCATTAATGGGTTTCTTCAATGTCTATCATCCTCTTTGAAGTAACTGGTGCTGCTAGGAACAGATATGCCTCATAGTTCAGAAAAGTCTAAATTCTTAAGTTATTTTAAATGCCATATTCTATATGACTTTGAAGTGTTTGAAGATTACCTACCTAATTGAAGTTCTTTACAATGCATTTCCTATTTTCACATGTAATATTATGTCCTTCTGGGGTCTTTGATGTAGTTGAAGACTAGATAGTTATAAATTTTCTTAGTTGTGATAAAAGATAGAGTATGTATGAAACTTTGGACTCACAAATATAGGATAGATGATAGAATGTTTTCTTTAACTTTGCCAAGTACAAATAGACTAGATACCATAATGTAATTCTTGCTTGAAAAATGTTTTATTATATGTAATTTTACTATATTAAAATTAAAACCTTTTTTGATGAGACAGAAAAGGGAAGTGCTGTGGGATATCTTTCTGTATACTGTGAATATGTATGGCTCTGATTGCTTGATAAATAAAGCTGTATGACCAATGTTATAAAAAAAGAAGTGAATAATAGATCATTTTTAGTTTAGAAAGATTACAAGACCATCATACCACAAGAAATGCATATCTTGAGAGCCTAGCACATGAAGTTTCATAAGAAATCTACATTAGATGCTACCCATGTGATATTCTGGCAAGGAATCTGACCATAATCTATACATGGTCTAATATTTGAGTGATGCTGAATTCAAGAGGGATACACTAATTTATTTGGTGGAAAAATATTTAAACTAGGATGGCACTCAGGATGAGTTCTGGTTAATGCTACTGTTCTTATCCAGCATTACAATAAAGAACATGAATATATGAAAATCTTTCTTCATTTTCTGGGAAAGCTAGGATGTGTGTGTATGTGTGTGTGTGTGTGTGTGTGTGTGTGTGTGTGTGTGTGTGTGGTGTGTGTGTGTGATTTTAGCTGTGCATATATGCATACATGAAGGTCAGAGGACTGTGTTGGTTGTCATGCTCTATAACTCTCTGCCTTATTTACTGGTGACAGAGTCTAACAATGAATCTGACATTCAATAGTTTCAATCTAAGCTGGTTAGCCAGCAGGTCCTAAATAATCTTTCTGCCTTCTATGTTCCACTCCCCAATTCTGAGAGTATAGGAATGCATAGTCATGCTTTAAATTTTAAATGGATGCTGAGAATCCAAATCAAATGCTTATTCTTGAGCACTTTATCCACTGAGCCATCTCCCCAGGCTTAGGGAAAGAAATTAAAAGTTATGAAAGGACAGGTGATGCAAAAGCAGCTATGACTATTAAAGAGATATTACTATTACTAAAGAGAAACCTCCTGTTCTTTTCTGGAACAGGAAGATCTCTCTGAGAGCAAGGTTTTGCCTAATGGGTGATTCATGATGTGAAAATATCAGTTAATTTGAATGGTGAGAGTTTATTTGTAGATGCTTATAAAAGGGATTTCAGCTTCAACCAACCACCCAAAAAGTGTTTACCTTTGGTCTGTCTTAAGGATATGCATAGACTGACAGGACAGTTGTCCAAGGATATTAAGCTATATCCCAAGCTCGCAGCAGAACTTGGTAGTTTCTTACTTGTTTTATTGGCACAGTAGTTGCAAGAGTCGTGGGGTGATAGAATTTTGTATCTGAGGGTCTAGAAAGAATTTGAGGACAAATATATATGATATTTTTTCCAAGCAGGCCACAAAACACCATTTTATGAATCAGAGAAAGCTAACCCTAAGTGCAATGCAGATTTCTGCATATTGGAGATGCTAGTACCATGGGCTGTCTGCCAAAGTTCTGTGAATGAACTGGAGTCAGGACAGAGGCAAACAACAAAGCTGGAGAGGTGGTACTGTCCAAATCCCATGAGTTATTATTTCACAACTCCTTAAGGAGCCCAAGATAATTGAAATGGAGCTATACAATTTAGTGTCTGCACCATGTGCTCCAATCATTCCTAGCCATGCTCCAATTCCTCGCTTTGGGAATGAAAATGTTTTTATGTTTTTTCTATTGACTTAGTTTTGGTTTATTTTTGTGAGGAGACAATATGACTATGCAATTCTTATAAAGAAATGTATTTAACTTGGGATGGCTTACAGTTCAGAGGCTTAGTCCATTGTCATCATGGAGTAGGCACAGTGGCACACAGGCAGACATGGTATTGGAGAAGGAGCCTAGATTTCTACTTCCGGATGTTAAGGCAAAAATAGAGACTATGGTCCTGGCTGGACCATTTGAAAGCTCAAAGCCAAAGCCTGCATCCATCCCCGGTTAAACACTTCCTCCAACAGGGTCACACCTACTCCTCCAAGGCCATATCTTCTAATAGTGTTCCCTCTATGAGCCTACGAGGAGCATTTTCATTCAAACAATCATAGCTCAGAGTCTATAACTTGAAATTCTGTGTGTGTGTGCCAAGGAGGGAGATGTAGGTCATGAGAAAGGATAAGATCTGTGAAGCAATGGCCCCTGACTGACAATTACTGATTTCTAGCATGACTCTTAGAGTTATCTGCAGCATATCTAGTAGGTCTCCATGGGGATAATATGTGAATTATGAGTGAGAAGTTGTGGTTGTGCAAATTGTGCCACTAACCATTGTTCTCTGAACACACCTGGTTCCTATGCATTCTACTTGCCTAAGGCTTTTCTGTTTTCTGGACAACTAACTTCCTTCACTTGTTTTCAGGTATTTCAAAGGCTGGTGTCACATGACAACCACTTTGCTAATTTTATACACTGGAGTTGACAGATATATATATATACACACACCAGATATCCCTGTGTAGCTCTGGTTGTCCTGGATTTTGCTCTATAGACCAGGCTGGCTTCAAACTCAGAGATCCATCTGCCTCTGCCTCATGGGTATAGGGATTAAAGGCGTTCACACCACTGCAAGGCTTGATGTTGACAAATTCTTTGACCAATACCCTGATAATATGCTCTAAGATAGCAGTTCATTTTTAATTAACTATGTAAGAATATATTTTGAATAAGCCAGTGTTATAAGAATATAGAAAAACCTACAATATTTGTCTTGCTCTTTAGGTTTGACTAATTTCAGAAAAGATTCTTTTCTAAAGTAAAGCTAACTTTTAAAGAACAAATCAGTGAGCCATTTTCCTAGTAATCTTCATCAGCAAAAAGGCCTTCATTCTCAGAGAAGGCATATTATTTTCAGTCGTCTAGCACTCAAAAATATTCAGAAATTACCTTTTTGGATGTATACATAATATCAGTAAATCAAGTATTAGGAGAAATTTCAACCCCATTTAAAATGTCTCATTCTGTACTGTGTTCATTTACAGATAATTCACCTACCTTTTACAGTATACAGACAGAAACTGGGTTTCTCTTTTTATTCCTAATATGTATGTAAGAAATCTAATATGCTAAGAGTAAAATTGGACCTGCAATCAAAAGCAAGAATTAGTTTCTCATATAGTCAAAATTTAAAGTTATTGGGAAAATTTCTAATGCAACTGTAGCCAAGCTGCAACTATTGAGTTGACCCTTGATATTCTGTTTTACATTGAGTTCATTTCAGTTCTAATTGTGTTCCTGCACTGATAATGGGAGCTACATAGAGACCTCTTGCTAACCTACAACTCCCTCATAGAAAAGGCCTTACATTTCATTTTCTTTCACAGCCAATAAGGTAGAGTTAAATAATGAGAGTTCCGTTGACCCTTCTGGAAAATTTGGAAATGTCCTCCACTCTCCAGAAGACTAGCAGGGCTCTGCCTAGTGAGGAAATTCAAGTGCTGTCATAATTGCTATTACTTGTGTGACCGACCATGTGCAACTCTCACCATATCCTCATTTTTCATTCTAAAACTTACAATAGTAAAACAGACAGGAAAGTTTTCATAAATATTAGATAGAAAGCCCTACATTAGGTATAAAAGAACTCATAAAATCTAAACTCTTTTAAAATGATTCATAGTCTTCTGTTGATTGAATCTATTTTCTGGTGGGGAAATGCATTATTGCAGTCCTTAGTAATTTTCAAGCTTTGATTGTAATAGAAAGAATGCTTATATATCTTTCAAAATACCAAAATTATCATTCAAGGAAAAGCAAAGTATTTTTGTGAAATACAACACTTTTCAAGTACTAATACAAAGCATTTCTAACTATCTGATAAAACAATGGATTTTACAGGAATTACAGCATGCCAAAAATATTAAATTGACCTAAGGGACATTAACAAAAGAAAAAAGCAACTATACAAATTTCACATATTTTGCATGACACTAGATGCTTCATAAGATAATAAAGACCCAGTAAAGTGGTAAACACTGCACGTATTATTTTAGGCTGAACACAGACATGCAATTATTGAAAAGTAAGTTATATGTGAGGAGTATAAAGAAGATAAGAAATGATGTGTAAGATTTATCTATAGAATATACCTTTCTCAAATCTGCATCTTCTACCAAAAGTAAAGCACCTTTCCCATAAAAATTCCATTTCCTACATCCAGGAAGAAAGGGAGCTCTAGAGTTACCTGTAGATTAAAGTGGGTTTTTTTGTCTGTTTGTTTGTTTGTTTTTTCCAGAAGCATGTTTATGATGGTATATTGTGACATTTTTCAGAATAGCATTGAGACAAAAAAATTATTCAAAAGAGTAAAATTCCTGTTTATTGTGTTTCAGAAAACACCTAATATTTCAAATTTAATTTGACATTGAGTAGTCCTATAAGCCTGAGATACACTTTCAGATATAGCCATGAAGTCATATTATTGAGGTGAAATAAATTGAATTATACTGTATAATGACTATTACAACAAGTATTAGAAATCTGTGTAGAGCTGAAGGGTAAGTTAGAGCTGCTCAAGAATATTCACAATCCATACTCCGTTTTATGGAATATGTGTGTTTTCTTTATATTTTACATATTATTGACTTGTGCTTTTTCATTAAAAGACATTGTCTTTGGCTTTAACTATCTAAAAGTTGTTTCGAAATAGTTAATGATATGATAGGGATACAGTGTCACACATTAAATTCACAGTTTCTAAGTTTGGATTGATTTAAGAAATACAATATAAGAACAAAACCATTCAAATATGATTTTAATTGTTGAGTTCTGCAGCACCTGACAAATGCAATGCTTAATTTAGAAAAAAAACAAGAGGTATGGAGACCATTAGGTTTATTTTATTTTATTTTTTCTTTATTAAGAAATTTTCTACTCACTCCACATGCTATCCACAGACACCCCCCTCTCCCTCCTCCTACCTCCTATCCTTCCTTCCCATTCTGTGATACTTGAATCCAGAGTCTAATCTATGGCAACACATGTTTAGATATGTCCTTCGGGGGCCCTATCATTGTAAAATTCTTTAGCTTGCTTGTAGCATTTGGACAGGTAGATGTGTTTACAGCCTTAGTTTGGGCATACATTTGGAACCTCACAAATTGCATTGTTCTGAAATAATTTTAGCCACTCTCCTGTTTCTCTGATACATACAGTGCTGAGGTTTTGTCAAGTTCAGTAAACAAAGCACATTGTTGAAAGATAAAATTTTAACTGTGTACTACATTTTTTTTTCTTTTTTAGATATTCTGGTTTCTTGTTCAGCCCCCATGTCTCTAAAACATAGATATCTTGACTGATCAAGTAACATGCCTCTAGATATTATCTCAGAGACTGTTGAAGTGGTTTTGCTGAAGCAAAATGTCTTCAATCTTTTATTAAGGATTTGTCTTTGCTGAAATCTTCCTGTGGCTTATGCATATGATTTACAACATAACATTGCAAATATGAACTTTAAAACAACCATCAAAAGCAATTTTAAGATAGGATTTTTAAAATCCAGAAATCTTAATTCTCCCCAATCGGATGTGTAAAAACATTGTATTCTTAGATATCTAGTTAGTTCATTTGTTTGTAAATATGTGTTTTTTGACATTTTATATTCACTTTAGCATGCTACTTGTACCTGAAAATTCAATAAGCATCACAACAATATTTACTATTATTGCTGAAAACTGATGCCTTTTGAAAACCATAACTGTAATACTCTCACTTTCATTTTATTAAATGCTTTTGTATAACTCATAATACTTGTAAAAGATGAGGAGGAAAATATAAAAAAAGTATTTTCATTTTTACATTTCAAAATTTTAGGAAATAGCTTATTGGAAGTGGCATTCATTGCCAGCAATCTAAGGAAAAAATCAACAACTGTGTAATAGATTGAACATTATGTTCCATATAATAGATACCAATGATGTTGAATGGGCAATTTTTAGCTCACTTTTAGGTGTCAAATATGTGTGATCTGAGCTCCCAGAGAAGAAATTTCTCTTTAACACTTAGTCAAAACACTTTTGAGTTTCACTGTGCTTCTCAAAGCTGTCAAGGTACTTCATTTAAATGATGAATAAAGTTATAAAAGAAAAACATACACTCTCCACAGTCAGCTAATGTCAGATTTAAAGCAGTGTATTAACCAAAGTGCCCAGGCTACATGAGAAGGGACATAACCCTGTCAAATTTTAGTACCACTTTAATGTCCATTTCAGACATGGAAATACAGGTAACTCAGTCATGAAAGAATGCAATATTTAATCTAAGTAGTATGAGGAAGTATAATAATAATAGAAACTGGTAAGTTTATCTCTTTTGTCTTCCAACTGTGTAGATTTGGAGAAGAGTGAAACAGGGTTCTTTCTGAGTAGTCCTGGCTGTCCTGGAACTCACTCTGTAGAGCAGGCTGGTCTGAACTCACAGAGATCCACCTGTCCCTACTTCCCAAGTGCTGGAGTTAAAAGTGTGTGCCACCCCCACCTGCCTTGTGTGGAATACTTTAATTTAAAAGGAAAATTTAATTCTGCTTTGAACATTAGATTGAGTCTAGTTTCTTACTCTTATTCACAAAGCCCATTAAATAACAAAATTTCTATGTCATACACATAGAAATTTGCATATATTTAGCCATTTTGTGCTAACTATCTTCATATAGCATAATGTCTAGCTATTCTATCTCTGGGGCCTCTGTCACATTTTGCCAGGTATATTAGAAAAATGACCCACAGGTTCTAAGCCTCATTTTCATTTGGGTTGTGGCCAAAAAATCAATGTGATGAGGCATTTTCTGTGTCTTATGTCATGTTCTTACTCCTAACCTTACATGCCATGAAGTCTAAGTCTTACTATTGAGAGCTACACATTTATATATTAATAGCATCCATAATATGAGATTCCCTTCCAATGTGTTGGTCAAATTTTTTCTTATATCCCTTCTGCCATAAAATCAAATAATGGATCCTTCCTCAGTTTATCCATAATATAATTCACTGCTTCCTTCTGTGTCTTCCTGAGTACCATTGTGGCCCTCTGTGTTTCCCATTTTCTGAGTTGCCCTACTTGCATCTTCATTTAATATTCAGTTTAATTATTTTAAGTATTATTTTGTATGCTTTTGCCACCTATAATGGCAAAATATTTTAATGAGTTATATTTAAACACTAATCATTATTGTAGCTAGCCACATGCTCACAGTCACAATTTTGTGTTCTGCTTTATTGATAGGTTGAAAGTTCCATGGTGACTGAGCTTACACTTTTCACTCTTTATATTATCACATTTTATTTTTTGTGAATGTAACTAAGTCAACCAAGTGTGTGTGTGTGTGTGTGTGTGTGTGTGTGTGTGTGTGTATGCCTGCACACATTTGTGTGTGGCATATGACTGCATGGTGTTATAGCATGAATCCTAATAGTTCTTAATAATAAAAACCCAGAATCAGGGATAAACATGGAGAGATAAGAGAGACAAAAGAGCAAGCCACAGCCACCACCTCTTACTTCTCCAACTCCTCAGCCTGAGGGAGAGTAAGCTCCAGTCTCTTCCCACCTTATACTCCTCTCTCTGCCCAGCCATATCACTTCCTGTCTCCACCTCCCAAGTGCTGGGATCAAACGTGTGTGCCACCACAGCCTGGCTCTGTTTCTCTTTTAGACTGGATGAATCTTGTGTATCCCAGGGTGGCCTTGAACTCACAGAGATCTGTCTGCCTCTGCTTTCTGAGCACTCAGATTAATGCCACCACTGCCTGGCCTCTATGGCTAACTAGAGGCTTAGCTCTTCACTGTGATCTTCAGGAAAACATTATTTGTTAGATCATAGACAAAATATCACCACCTGGTGTGTTTATGTGAGTCACGAAAAGATGTGCCCAAATATATGTATGAGCTTTCTCAAAGGAGAGTTGTCAAATGTAATAACACTTAAACTTTGAATATTATTATTCATTTAGATTGATTCTGTGTTTTATTGTATACATACTACACACACACACACACACACACACACACACACACACACACAACTTCCTCAGGAAGTAATTTAAAATAAGAACAACTAGAGAAGCTTCTATAGAAAAGATTAACTCCCAGCATACTCAAACCTTATTCTAATATGGAACATTCTTTATCAGAGATGACAACTGAGGCAAATTATCTTAAAATTTAGTAATTATTGCTTGTATTACCATTAATGTTTCTTAATAACATTAACTGCATACTAACACTCAAAGTAAATAACCATAATGCAATTTTCCTTTTCCAAATTATATTCATTCCCTTTTACTAAATATAGTAGTGTTTAATACTTTGCGCTAATAGCCTGCATGTTTTGTACTTAGAAAAAGACTTCATCTGGACATTCAAAAAACTGTTTCTCCAATATTTTTGTTAAAAATTAAAAGAATGCACTCTTGAGAAGGACAGAAGTAAAGAAGATATCCACTGGTGTTATGTTAAATTTATATTTTAGACAATACTGACAACAACTGTGGATTCTCTCACCTACATATTTTTCTTATTCTTCTCAGGAGTTGCCAAATTATTTAACCTTCTTTATACAACTACCATATACCATGATGAAATTTTCTAGATTACTAATTCCAAAGCATTCTCATATAGCTATTAAAATAAAAAAGGATTAAGAAATGAAAATAACACTACAGATGTTTGTCAAATGGTTTCAGAAAACACTCATTATATATGTCTCTCTGGTTACATAATTAAACTTAAACAAACTTATATTAATTATATAGTTCAATATTTTGAATCAATATAGGTTATGTACATATTACCCAAAAATAAACAGGGCATCAAATAAAGTAAATGGAATTAAATATTTATGAGAGGAATCCAGGTAAAGAAATAAATGTGGGGGCAGAGAGATGGCTCAACAGTTAAGAGCACTCACTGCTCTTCCAGAGGACACAGATTCTATTCCCAGAACCAAATAGCAGCTCACAACTGTCTATTATTCCAGAATCCAACACCCTCACACATTAGGCAAAACACAAATACACACAATATAAATATATTAATAATTTTAGAAAAATAAATATGTGCAAATAACTGATCTTTTTGGCCTCCACAATTTTTCAATGTGAATGTTAAAAAGTTTTTTTTTAAAAAAGAACAGAAGTATTCCTTATTTTTTCTATTAGATAATAGAAATATGGTTACCTAAAATGATTCACTAAGAAATCTAGGTAAGCATGTTTTATGGTTTCTATAACAACTTTTTAACTTTTATTTAAATATGTTATATCTATTTTAACAATATAAATAAATATACCATATTCCCATTGTAAAAAGTAGATTTTAAGTATTACTATGGATTTGTGCTATAAAATTGTGTTCATGAAACTATATCTTAGCTTTGATATAGCTGAAAAAAAACATTTGAAGTTGTGTTATAATGTACAAATTCTAGTGGCAAATAATATTGTATTTTATGAAGAAATGTTTATTTTTTATTGTAAAATAGTTTTGTTTGTACTGATAGCACATTATTTCCACAAATAATGTAGCTTTAAGCAATCGAAATTATTTGTCACAATTATGGTGGGTTAGATGGGCAGAGTCAAGAGAAGTCTCCATCAGATTTTATGTCCAGTGAGCACATCCTTCCTGATAGCCCTTTTCTGGGCAGAAGAGCACACTCCTTTAATTCCTGCATACAAGAGGTGGAGGCAGGAGAATTTCCATGAGTTCCAAGCTAGTCAGGGCTATACAATAAAACTCTGTTTCCATTTGAAAATTAAGGAAAGAAGGAAGGAAGGAAGGAAGGAAGGAAGGAAGGAAGGAAGGAAGGAAGGAAGGAAGGAAGGAAAAAGGTATCTTCTGGAAATGTCATCTTGTGGCAGACACATTCAAGGAACTCTTTTTTGTCTATATTATAGGACACTGAGTGTATTCATGAAGACTTACCCTCTCCAAATCCAATCAACTCTCCAAAGTCAACAGTAGCAAAGCACTCATTATATCACCTGTTGTCACTTTATCTGGTCCTAACTTAAGACTTTTCCAAATTCCTCATCTACAGAGATCTTGTTTTCTACAAAAGGCTTATCCCTACAAAAAATTAATATTTAATTTATCATAGAGAATATATGAAAATAGATACTCTATAACTAAGTAGCCTAGCAAAAGTGCAAGAAAATTACAGCATAAGACAAAGCATTTCTTAACATTTAATATTAATATTTTTGAAGAGTGAAAAATAAAAAAATAAATAATCATCCAATTGATTCAGATTCCCTATTGATTTTCTCAGAGTCTTGTCTCCATTGCATAGGGTACACTTTGTTTTCAGATTTTAAGCCTACCAGAACAACTTAATTCTAAACATTTGGAGGGAAGCCCAGCAATCTGTGAACTTATTAACTGTGGTTCTAATGCATGTACAATCTAGAGACAGCTGTTCTATGTGACCATGGCTCTCTTGGAATCATATTACTGCTATAAAATATCCTTTATGCCTAATGGTGAGATTCAGAAAACTGTGAAAGTTCCTGGGGAGAAGTTTAGATAAGTTTGCAAATGTAAGTTAGAGAAAGTCTACAACGTTTCAAGACAAGCTTTACCAGTAATTCTGCTGAAGACATAGAAAACCAGAATACTAATGAAAACATCAGCAGCAAAGACCACATTTGTGAATTTCAGAGGTAAAAGAGGATTCTACTGGATACTTGGCAATGAGTCATTCATGTAATATTCTTGTTTATGCCTTGAGAATTTGTAGCAGGCCTAGTCTAAAGGTCATAAAACTATGACTCTGCTATGGGGAGTTTCAAGGGAACATGGTATTTAAATAATAACATGAATATGTTGTGAGAATTCAATCCATTCAGCCAATGACTTCAGGGTAACAAGCCCTAGGGTTTGGTCTTGTCTGAGTACTTGATCACTTAAGAGCCCAGCTGTAAGGGTCTCTTACTCTCTAGGGTGGTTAGAGCCAGAACAAGCTGTAGAGAACAGCTTGCGGTTGTTTTCCATTGCCCTTGGTCAGAAGGGCAGCTGGATCAGCAGCAGCATTACTTGCTCTGCATTCCTGAGTGTGAGCCACATTTCATTCCTTAATAAATAAGTCTTCTTCCCAGACATCCGTGAATTTCTTGACCATGCCCTAGGGCTTGTTACCCCAAAGCTATTGGCTGAATGGATCAAATTGCCACAACATGGATATTACCATCTGCCTGGCCAGACTCACAGTGATACTGGGATCAAAATGCTTACTAGAAATACTTTTAAAAACATAGTTTTATAAGACATGTTGGGTGGTTGAAAACTGGGCCAGAAAGAGTGCAGGCCAGAAAGAAAATACAGGACTTACCATCACTGCCAATTAGTGCATTCTCAAAAATTTTTGTTTAGATGACAGCACAGTGGTATCCTGAATAGGGATTCATCACCCTCTCATGTTCAGCCATCATTTCACACAAATGCTATTGCAAATTTGATCTAAACAGTCTTGTTATTGTTTGAATTCCCAGGAGAAACTGATGCCATTTATGTAATGCTATTTTTTTAGCAGAACTTTTGGTGAAGCATTTATCTAAATTGTTCTATTTTCAATAAGAATTCTGGAGTCAAATATCAAGGCAAAATCCTGATAGATCAAAGAAGTAACAGAGGAGTGAAAAGCTATGTGTCTCTCTATACTTCCAAGATCAAAGAGAACTGCTAATGTTTTTCAGCCCCTTCCTTTCCTTCCTGTATGTCTCTACCATATCTAGGGTCCTCCAAAATCTCTGTGGTCAATTCTTGTCAGCTCATCACTGACTTTACACTCTCATGTGAGTTTAACTTTATTTAACACAGACTCAGAATGTCAAAGTGAGGACAAATGTCCTGCAAGTTTGCATCTTTTTGTCAAAAAAAAAAAAAAAAGGAAAGGATTTTTTTGTTTTTTTTTTAAAGATTTATTTATTTACTATGTATACAGCATGTATGACTGCAGGCCAGAAGAGGGCACCAGATCTTATTACAGGTGGTTGTGAGCCACCATGTGGTTGCTGGGAATTGAACTCAGGACATCTGGAAGAACAGCCAATGCTCTTAACCTCTGAGCTATCTCACTGTAATATAGTAAAACTACACACACACACACACACACACACACACACACACACACACACACATATATATATATATATATATATATATATATATATATATATAAAACAATTATCAAGATTTGTGTAAACAAAAGGGAGAGGTTTTTAACTCTAACATAGTAAAACTATATACAATAAGAATATTTATCAGGTAAGAATTACACTCACAATGTCTAGTTCATTTGAATTTTGAAATTTTGGAGAAAATACACTATTATCTATCTTTGTGAATCCAAAGTTTTATACCTAAACCATTCTGTTAAAACTTGTATTATCTACCTAAAAATATCTTTTTTGATCTTAAAATATTTTCTTAGATAAACAACTTAAGCTTTTATGTCTCTCAACCTTACAAGCCTTATATATCTCTTTTGTAAATTTCCTTTCTGAATTTGATAACAAAGAAAATAATACAACTATCTGGTTTTCAACTGCCAACAGACACTGAAGAAGGATAAAATATTATTTGAGTAAACAGGAAGTGCAGTGCAAGCCACTTCCTAATGTATAGAAACAGCAGACATCTGGCTTCCTGTACAGTCACTCAAGGGTCCTCTGCAATGATGGGGCATGTATCCTCTACTGACAGGCCTAGAATATCTGATAGACTTTTCTGTGAAGCAAGAACTTTGAAGTACTGTCTTACCTTATCTTGGCAAATGTTTGCAGTCGCCTTCTTTTGTGTCCTGCTTGTCCAATTTGGGCAGCATACTGTAATCATCCGAGGCAATGACAATTTCTTTCCTAGTGGCTAACTTTGCCACAAATGAAAGCAAAATCCATATGGAAGTTCTTCAATACACATTATATTCTCTGAAGTACATTGTTGCTTCCAAGAGCAAACATATCTCACGGTCATAAAATGCCTTATGTTATTAAAACATCTTAAACACCATATTCTGCAGATATCTGAAGTGTCTGAGGATCATCTATCTAAAATATATGTTGAACCTTGAAACCATATGTAGCATGACAACAAATTTGATTGTTATAGATGACTAACTACTGACTTCCCTTTTTTTACTTATCCTACATAGTTTGTAATAATAACTTTCAAGCTCTAGAACTTTACATTACATTTTTAAATGAGCTGCATAGATACACTAGTTGAAACAAGAGTAGAAACACATATACAGTATGCTATAACAAAAATAACCTTAAATTTATATCAGTATACAGAAATGCCTTCATCAAGGGCAGAAACATGTACAGTATGTTCTAACTAAAATTGCCTTAAATTTGTATCAATATACAAAAATCTATACCAGTAGTAAATATTTGAGATTAATAGTTGCTTTTTAGTTTAAAAGTAGATTTAATTATCTACCCTTTTATTCCAACATTCATATTTCCCCCATTTTTTATTTTTTTCTTTTCAGAAAGAGATTCCTGATTTGAATCTCCTTTGCTTAGTTTCCTCCTTGACCAGGAACAACTTGCACACAATCCCCATAAATAATGACAAATGTCTGTAACCCACCAAATGCCCAAAAGCCACTCATCATTCCTCTTGAGAATGTGGGCTTGTGTTCTTAAAATTACTTCCTGTTGTCTTTGTGTGACCCTATCTTTGTGAGGAATCATTAGAAAAGTGAGATTATGGTCAAGTCCTGGGAGAGCTAGCTGCTGTCCCATCTTGGTGTGATGGGAAAGTGCAGGGCTTGTTTGAAGTCCTGACTGGGCTGGTCTATGGCACTGGACCATCTTAGCTAGCCTCTTTGAAGTTGTCCTGAACATTTTGTAGTTCAATGCTCATCTTTGGGTGCTGTTTGTCAACTTAGTAAAGAAAGACAGTCTGTTAACTACATCTGTGATACACAAACTTAATCCTAGTTACTTGGTTTAGACTCAAGCCTGAAAATATGTATAGGAAGGTAAATGAAGCTTATTTTTATAATTAGTTATTACTCTATATGGCCATTAATATCATGACAGTAAGTTTACATATATAGATATATAATAATTTTATAATTTTAAGATAACATTCAAATTTTAGAGTCAAAATAAAACCAAAGATTTATGAGATTAGTGGCAAATGAATAGTTCCCTAATTTGAGGTTTCTTCTGTTCCTTACTGGATAGCTCTTCTGACATGAGACAGAGATTTGAGATTTTCCTTTAACAAGCATGCTTGGGTTTACAGAAGGAGAGAACCAGCTCCATCTCCAAAGACAGATTTAGTTTGTAATGGAATTGGCACTACAAAAAGACTATTTGCCTTGTATGTCTGTAGAGAACTGCAGAAAACAAACAAACAAAAAAAACATTTGAGAAGATTTATGAAATTATATCCTGTAGGAGGCATGCTATGCCATTAAGACAATTTGCTCTTTTTCTTGGGACATTTTCTCTTGATGATTTCTCCTTCTTTCTTCTTTCTTCTTCTTTCTTCTTTCTTCTTTCTTCTTTCTTCTTTCTTCTTCTTTCTTCTTTCTTCTTCTTCTCCTTCTCCTCCTTCTCTTCATTCTCCTTCTGCTTCTGTTCCTCCTCCTCCTCCTCCTCCTCCTCCTCCTCCTCCTCCTCCTCCTCTTCCTCCTCCTCTCCCTTCTTCTTCTGTCTCATTTGTCCAGTGGCCTTCAGATTTCTTAGTTGCTTTCTCTTATTCTTATGGAAAGACAAAACCAAAACATTGCCCCAAACTTATCTTTAGGGAGTTGATTTTTTGGCCAGTTATCTAGAGAGCTGCATACAGCAGCGCCTCAAAGATGGCGCCATCTTCCACCTTCCACCTTCCTGAAGGTGAGCGCTCACTGTGATAAACAACTCCATAATTGGTTAAGGACCTAATGGTAGTGCCACGTGGCGTATCAGAGTTGGCTACCCAGTGATTACTTAAGGCTGTGAGCAGATTTCCCCAGGGTCAGAAGTCAGAAGATTGTTCAAGGTTCCTGAATAAACTGCAGAAAGAAGAGCCAGATGTCGCGTCTTCCTTGCTGGTCGAGGCGGTCGCAGCACAGTTATATCTTTATTAAGGCAAAATGTATTTTTTGGCAACAGAAAAGTATTATATTTTAGTAATTTTTCATACCTGATCAAATGAAAGGCATGTATTAGTCTTATAACTTAGTTTAGATTGAATGACCAAACTGATTGATGAACTATCATTTCTTCTACAAGTGGTCTTTCCTGTTTGAATCTAATCTTTATCAATCTTGATGGTATCCATAGCTTTTTTTTCTCTGTGGAAAAAAAGTAAAACCTCTTCCCCAGCATAACACAGACATGGTCTCTGGTGAATTTTGAATGTTGTTTCTAGGATCTCCTTGCCTCTAATCCACTTTCAAATGACTTTGCTTACCACAATTTAAACATCTAACATTTTGATTCTTCTTAAAATTTTTAGAAATTACTTTTGTCAAAGTAGAATCATAAGTGTGATCTAATATCAGCTGTATTTTTAATCCTTTCATCCATTCGTGTTAATCTTGCCTTTAAAGGCCTAATCAACCTTTTATATTCTGAATTAGCATTTTTAAAAGCCAAAGATGCAATTAATGTCAGTCTGACTTCTGTATTTTATACTACTGTATTTACAACTGAAGTCAGTCTTTGTATACAAAATCAGTGAAGGCTTCTTTTGGGCCTTGTATAATTATAGTAAATTACCCAGAGCTCTTTCTTGATTCTTCAACTTTGTCCCAAGCATTCAAAGCTGCTAGACAAGATATGGCCAAGGTGTGATAATCAAATCTAAACTCTCTTTCCAAATGAGTATACTGGCATCCACCAAGAAACTGGTCTTGGAAAATGTCAATCCCCCTAGACCTATTTCATTGTTTCATGGCTCTAGCTTCCTCTTTCCACTAGGTTCTCCACTGTAACTTACAACCACCTTCCAATATTGCTGTAGTTAAATCTTTTCAGTCTTGTGGGATAATTCGGTTCTGAGTTGCTCATAAATTTAATATCTGCTTCACATAGGCTGAATGTATACCATATGAAATGACTGCATCTTTAAAACTGCATATCCATGGGGTGGTCTGTCATTTGGTAGTCATTCTTGTATGGTAACTAGATAAACTAAGGTTGGTTTTCTAATAACCTTAGGCCACCCCATATTCAGCTTCATCATTCAGAGATTTGGTAGTCTCTTGTCTAAAGTCCTCTGTGTTTGAATATTTTTCTTAGCTTCATTAGAAGTTTTTTTTTTTTCAAGGCTTATATCTTATCAGTCAATTCCTCATATTTGAGACAATCATCAAACAACTTTTTAGTGATAAAATATAAATTACCAAACTGATAGTTAAGCATAATTGACATTACATCAATCCCAACTCAATATGTTATCCCTTCATTTATATTTTCCATTTTAAAGATATCTACCATGGCACCATACAGAGTCGTAACTCCATATAATGATGAAATTATTTAGGCCACTCCACATAGTTAAAAGGGAGGTTTATTTTGTGGGGTAACTTACAATGAAGGGGTAGGTTGTAGGGTCTGGCAAAGGTATAGTGCAGTCCGGCGGTGTTCTCTGGAGAACTCTGCTCAGTCTACAACCAGCGCCCAGCGTCCGGGAACCAAGCGTGCCACCTCCTCTCGATCCTCTGTCTTCCGTTTCCTTCCCTGCTCTGCCTTGTGGGCGTGACCATTATTGAAGCCTCAATGGGGGTTGGAACTTCCAGGCCAATGCTGGGATGGCTATCCACTATATCTCCCCCTTTTGTCTTAATAAGAAAGTTCTAACCTAATACAAGACTATATACAAAGAGATGGTTATCAAATATTTTCCTGGAGTAATGAGGGATAATGACTTAGATAAGTTGGAATTACAATAAGTGCAAACAATATCAAGCAACAAAAACATAGTAAAATCCAAGGAAGTCTAGAGCGTGGATAGGTGGCATGTTACAAAGATCATTCCAAAAGGTCCAAAAGGTGTCCTATCCTAAAGAACCTGAATCTAATGCATATATATTTATATATATAAAGTTGTAACTATAACTGCTAATCTCCAACCTCATCAAAGATCTGAGAAGGAATATAATAATACCTGAGAAATGGGAGAAGGACGCAAGCAACTTTCGGGAGTCTTGCAAGAGTAGACAGCCTGGACAGCTAGCAGCCTGGACAGTCACCTAATGTTTCTCAGCATCCTTGGTGCATTCAAATTGGCTACAGGCCTAGAGTATCTGACAGACCATTTTCAGAAGCAGGAATTCTGAAGGACCATCTTACCCTGTCTTTGCAAAGTATAGTGGTCGCTTTCCTTGTATCCCGCTTGTCCAGAAAGGACAGCATTTGTACTGTCAGCAGTTGAGGCAAGGGCAGTTCTTTGCCCAGTAGGCCATTTTGTGCCAAGAAGACAAACTTCCAAATGGAAATGTCTTAGAATCCCAACATTCTCTCGGGATCAAATTGGTGCTGCCAGGAGCAATTGTGTCTCACGTCAAAACATTTCTAAGTTATTTAAATGCCATATTCTCTAGGTCCATGAAGTGTTTGAAGATTGTGTGTCCATCTGACCTATGTATTTATAAATCTGGATAACCTAACAAACATAATTATAGAGATGACAAGCATAGGTAACAATAACTCTATAAGTCTTATCTACCTAAAGAACCTAAGGACTAAGGCTTCCTATAAATAAGGCAAACAGTCTGTAAGAAAATGTACAGTAAAAGGACAATGACTTTAAATTGTGACAATACACAAAATATCTTTAACAGAGGTAGGAATGTATAGTGCAATATGCAATATAATAATAATCCTAAATATATATCAGTATACAGAATATCTTAAACAGAAGTAGAACATACATACAGTATGACAGATATAAATTCACATTTGTATCAATATACAAATATTTCAAATAAGAGTAAAAATATGTGTACAATATAACATAGTTCTGTATTTGTATCAATATACAAATTATCTTAAATAGGAATATAAAGGGTTTATATTTGTATCAACATATAAGAATTCATAACAGTGCAAAGGCTGCTATATTACTAAATTTGTTTACTAATGTATATGGTAGTCTACCATAATATCTTATACCTATCCATTCCATTTCTTCTTTTCCTTTTTTTTTTGAACCATATTTTCTTTCCTTAAGGAGAGTACTGAGTTTAACAGTTTCTTCCACCCCCAACCCTAGAACCATTATCCATAACCCTGAGAAATATGAACCTTAGGGAGAAGGGGCGTCATTTTCTTAGAATTGCTTCCTACTGTTTAGGGAGCGATGGTATCTCTGTTGGGTATTGTGAGAAAGCTCAGATAGTTAAATCTCAGTTAGACTAACTGTAGATTCTACAGCAACTCTCAGATTAATGGGTAAGATTGTCTGAAATTCTGGCAAGAAGTTTAGTATGATGATGATTTCCATGGCATTATTCTGGATTGGGTAGAGTTGTTGTTGTTGGGGCCCCATCTTCCTTCTGGAGACTTCAGAGACTGCTATTGGAAAAAACTTATTTTTTATCAGAATTGAAGGTTTGGATTTAAAGATGTCATGACATGTAAGAAAGGATTCCAAGAAATCAAGAGTAAGCATGGAGAGAATTAGAATGTATTTATACAAACAAAATGTTTAAAATATTCAGAGATAAAGCTCTCCTTCCTAAAATTTTATTGAAGTATATTACCTTGACCTTAGAATTGAAGACATTTTATTCTAGTTATAGAATATATTTCTCTGAAGAAAACTTTGCACACACATAATATCTAAGGTTTCCAGTGTATTAACATTATTGTTTATGAATCAGTGCATTAGTGCTGGGATCCAGTGAGAACCCCTGCAATACTGTCAGTCACTCTGTTCAGTTTGGGTTCTTTATATTACAACACATATAGGAAAGAACAAAATGTGTCTACTCACAATTATTTCTAAAGTAATAAATAAATAAATAAATAAATAAATAAATAGGGAGTCTTTATGGTGAATGTGAGACAAATTACCTTGCTTTTGCTTCAATATTTTATTTTTGAAGACTATAATAGGGCTGGTCTTGGTGGTACAAGTTTTTAATCCCAAAACTTGGGATACAGAAGTAGACAGATCTCTGCAAGTTTAATGACAGGCTGATAATTCTCTTGGACTATTTAATTCTTTGTCCCCTTCTAGAGTAGTAGCCAAATTTTGTAGTCCATCTTTGGGTATTCTCATGATACCCAATAAGTTGGAAATGCTTCCTAACAACTTTTGAAAATCATTAAGAGTCTTTAATCAATCTCTCCTCAGTTTTACCTTTTGGGGTCTAATTTTTTGTAACTCTATCTTATATCCTAAGTAATTAATAGAATCTCCTCTTTGTACTTTTTCAGGAGCAATTTGCAGTCCCCAGCAAGGTAAAACTTTTTTTACTTCTTCAAGCATGCTTTCTAATGTGTCTAACTTTGGATCAGCTAATAGGATATCATCCATATAGTGATAAATTATGGATTGTGGAAACTTTACATGAATTATCTCCAATGGTTTTTGCACAAAGTATTGGCATAAGGTAGGGCTGTTTAACATTCCCTGTGGGAGGACCTTCCATTGATATCTCTTGACTGGCTGAGAATTGTTATAACTAGGAACTGTGAAGGCAAATTTTTCTCTATCATTTTCTTGTAAGGGTATGGTAAAGAAACAGTCTTTTAAGTCAATAACTATTATAGGCCATTCTTTGGGTAGCAGAGAGGGCAAGGGCATCCCAGTCTGTAGGGAGCCCATTGGCTGAATTACTTTATTAATAGCTCTCAGATCTGTCAGCATTCTCCAATTACCAGACTTTTTTTTAATAACAAATACAGGAGAATTCCAAGGGCTGGTAGATTCTTCAATGTGTTGAGCATTTAACTGCTCTTGAACCAGCTGTTCTAAAGCTTGTAGCTTCTCTTTTGTCAAAGGCCACTGTCCAACCCAGACAGGTTTATTAGTTAGCCATTTTAAAGGTAAGGCAGTTGGTACTTCTGAGAGTTCAACAGCAGTTATGCTCTGTTTGTGTACAGCCTGAATGGTTGGTGAATGTTTTTTATAGCATGTTATGATATTATTCCTAGAAACGTGCATTGGCCTGTATTCCTTTTCTGAGAGTGTAGGAATTTTAATCTGGGTATTCCACTGTTGTAACAGATCTCAGCCCCATAGATTTACTGCTACATTCACTACCTATGGCTTCAGCCTTCCTCTCTGTCCTTCTGACCCCATGCATTCAACCCATCTCGAACTCTGTTTTATCTGAGATAGGGTGCCAATTCCTAAAAGTTGGACATCTACCTCTTGAAGAGGCCAATTTGGATGCCATGATTTTGGTGTAATTACAGTCACATCTGCACCTGTGTCTACCAGGCCCTCCAGAACCAAGCCATTAATTCAAATTCTAAGCTTTGGTCTTTGTTCATTTATGGAAGTCTGCCAAAATATTTGTTTTATTGTGTTCTTCGTAAACTGTGATTCATCTATCAGAGCTGTTTTATCATCCATTGCAGTATCGGTTTTTACATTAGGCATTGGTTTATTCAGTTGTCCTGGAGAGGAATGTCTTCCACAGTGGCTGGGAATGTTCTTACCACATTTGATTTGGGGGCCTGCAAAGTTTCCCGCCAGTAAAGGGTTGCCTCGTATATCTATTTTTGATCTGCACTCACTGGTCCAATGTTGGCCTTTGCCACATCTTCTACATAATCCAGGAGGTGGTTGGGGTCTTCTGTTTAGGCTATTCCTAGAAGGAGTATTACTTCTAGGATTACCCCATGTACAGTTTTTACTTATATGACCTCGTGTAGCACATTTAAAACATTCAGTACCATGGGACCTTCTTTAACCTCTGGGATTTGTCTCTCCTATCCAAGCCTCATTACTGTAGTTAAGAGATTCAACACTATTAGTATACTGAATCTATTCTTCCAAAGGAGCTGATCTGATCTTTAATGGTGTAAGTATTCTTTTGCATTCTGCATTAGCATTGTCGAATGCCAAGGACTCAGTTAATACTTTTCTTAATTCTTTATCTGACACAGCTTTTGTTATAGCTGTGTTCAGCCTTTGTAAAAAATCAGTGAAGGGTTCATGCAGTCCCTGAAATATCTTTGTGTATACCTCAGTTGCTTTTCCAGGTTCTGAAATTTTTTCCCAAGCATTTAGAGCTGCTGTACTGCATAGGGATATTGTATGCTCATCATAAATGGCTTGTACATTCCTGTCAGTGAAACATCCCTCACCAAGTATTTGATCTTGGGAGATCTCAAAACCTTTGAGTTTACCTTGTTGTTCTAAATTTCTTGCCTCTTCTCTCAACCAGCTTTTCCATTGTAACTGCTGGCTATATTCTAGAACAGCTGAAATTAACTGATGCCAGTCATCTGGAATGATTCTATGTGAGGTAGACCACGAATTTAACATCTATTTTACATATGTGGAGTGTATCCCATATGTAACTACTGCTTCCTTTATATTTTTAACGTCCCTTGTTGAAATTGGTTATAATGTATATGTCATTTATGGCTTGGGGTGTGTGTCATCTGCTGGCTTCTCATGGATGATAACAGGATAAGCCATTGTATGAGAGCCATTTGGAGATGTTACAACCTATATGGTCTTGCCCTTCTGCTTATTAGGTCCCTTGTCATGTTTATTGAGAGTTTCCTCCAGGGCTTGTAAATGAGCACCTAGGGTCTGTTCCAGGGAGTAAACCTCCTCTCTTGTAAGGGATTCCAGATTTTTCATGGAATCATGGAAGTTTTCATGTTCTTCTGAAACACATGATTCCATGGACCTTATCTTACCAAGTAATGATAATTTTTCTTCCTTACATAGTATCTGAGTAGCTACAACTTCACTCTGGAGAGTTAGTGTTCTATCCATTAAATACTCATATTTATTATAAATAAAAGCAATTTTGGGTACAAGCTTGTTTTGTAGGTCCTGGCCAGCAGATTCCAGAGAGAGAATCTTTTTCTGTAAGTCCTGGTCAGCAGATTCCAAAAAGAGAATCTTTTTCTGTAAGCCTTCATTGTTATCTTTTAAAACCTGTAATTCCTGGTTAGCAGATTCCAGAAAGAGAATCTTTTTCTGTAAGCCTTCATTGCTATCTTTTAAAGCCTGTATCAGTCCCAATAATGACTCCTCTTTGTTCTTATTATTAAACCAATATTTGAACACTATGTGAATTATTACAATGAATGTCAAAATGGTACAGGCCAGATATGTCTTAGGGAAGTCATATATTTCCAGGAGAATGTCATTCATCATACAGGCAAAAAGGTTTTTAAATCCTTGTGAGGTAATGATGTCAGCCATATTACAAGAATTACTCAAAATTTGTTAGTCAGTTTTAAGGTGTAAAATTATCAAGTACTTTTACTAAACTGAGCTTACCTTTCCGTGGTTTTGGGGGGTGCAGTAGCACTTTTCAGCCAGCAGGAGGTGTTGGTATAGCTCCAAAGCAGGGCCTGCTGGCAACCTTGGCTGGCAGCAGCTGAAGGCAGGAGCCAAGATGGTGGGGAGCCGGCACTCAGAGGAGTGGGAAGGCCTCACTTACAGTGGTTTTTCACTGGTCTAGGGGCTAAGCTAACTTTCCAGGCGGGTTTAGGTACCCACCAGCCTGGGAGGAGGCTGAGGGAAGGAGCCACCTAGGCCTTTGGGATTTGCTCCACGTGAGCGCCAGATAATGGTGAAATTATTCAGGCCACTCCACATAGTTAAAAGGGAGGTTTATTTTGTGGGGTAACTTACAATGAAGGGGTAGGTTGCAGGGTCTGGCAAAGGTATAGTGCAGTCCGGCAGTGTTCTCTAAAGAACTCTGCTAGGTCTCCCTCCAGCATCCAGCGTCCCGGACCCAAGCGCGCCACCTCCTCTAGATTCTCCATCTTCCGTTTCCTTCCCCGCCCTGCCTTGTGGGCGTGACCATTACCGAAGCCTCAATGGGGGTTGGAACTTCCAGGCCAATGCTGGGATGGCTATCCACTACATCGTACATTATAATACTTCACAGTATGGATGTGGGATGGATTCAGTATTACCTTACTCCCTCTTTAGGTCTTCCTAGATGTCTCACAAATTCTGCTGACTTTCAAAGTAGCAACAACAGTAAAGGCAGAGCTGTGTGGTGTAGCTCTGTGGAGGCAGCAACTTGGGGCTATGCAGGAAGTGGGCTGGGGAGAGAGCAGGGTTCCCAATCACCTGGCTAGTGTGATAGGTGCTGAAGGCATGGCTGGCTGCCACAGTATCTCACAAGCCAGACCAAGCATGTCTGCAGTTGCTCCTGTGCAACCTTTAGCTAAGTACGTGGGCAGTAGGGGTGATGAGGGAGGTGAGGGTAGTAGGTGTGGGTATGGGGGCCACTGGGATGACAGAGCCAACAGCTGGTGCCCCATATGCAATGCATAAGATTTGGGGCAGCAGAAACCTTAACAGACATTGTAGCATGAAACAGTTTCATGTAGTGGGCCCTTCTGGCGTCAGCCTGGGGAGCAGGTGCAGGGAGACCATAACTAGAGTTGAGTTCTTTGGCACCTGGTTAGTGTGGTGGGTGCTGGGGGCATGGCTGCCTGCCACGGTGCTTCAAAAGCTACCATGTGATCTCATATCATGTGTTGGATGCCAGATGAAATGTTTATCTAAACTGTCCTATTATCAATAAACCTTGGGAGTCAAATATTGGGGGTAAAAAACCTAATAGATCAAAGAAGCCAGAGAGGATCCACCAGCTGTCCTCTTTATACTTTCCTGATCAAAGAGAACCACTAATCTTCCCAAACTCCCCCCGACTGTACCTTTCTGTGCCTCTCTATTGTACTTTAGGTGCTCCAAAATCTCTATGGTCAATTCTTATAAACTAGTCACTACTAGCTCCTCCACCACATCCAAGTTTAACATTACCATCACAGTCTTGGAAAGTCACAGTGCAATCAAATATCCTGCAACATTGAGGCTCTTTCAGATTTAAAAGAGAACTTGGAAGGCTAAGCAAAATGTGTAACAGAGTTCACATAAGTAGTTTCTGATAGAGAGATACCAGAAACTTTGACGTGAAGATGAACCTGGAAGTCTTTTTAAGAAGAGCTGTAGATAGTGAACACTGAGAGATCAAGGGGATTATCTTTTGCCCTACAGCCAACAAGACCAAATACAAATAGGCTAGGCCTTTGAATCCCCATGTTCTCTTATCAGGGGCACTGAATATTGGGCTAAGATTTACCTTGTTAATGTTTTATTCTGCTGAATTAGATCTGGTTCTCCAGGCTTGTTTTCCAATTTATCCTTTATTGATGGGAAATATTCACCCTGTACTATTGTATCTTTGAAAATTATAATTTTACAAAAGCAAAGAAATAAAAACCAGGTTCTCATGCATATAAGTTTGCCTTGATTCTGAGAGGATGATTTGGACTTGGCTGCTGAGCAATATAGAAAGTGTTAAGACTGTGGGAATTCTTAAATTGTACTGAATGCATTTTGTATTATGAAATGGACATGGATTTTGTGCTGGCCAGATTTGGAATGCTCTATTATCAGTTTAAATGTTTTCAAAAAGCTTGTGTGTTAACATATTATTTACCAACTGCTGGCAATTTTTTTCTTCAACATTTAATGCAACATAAATCTTTCACTAATTTATTTAACTGATTAGTTCTAAAAACTTTCCATTTGCCAGACATTATTAAACATTCTGGGTATAGTAACAATAAACAAGACAGACTCAGGTGACCATTGCCTAGGGTCTAGAGGGAGAGTCAGGTGATTGTTAAGTTAGTAAACATTCACTTAGATAATGATAATATGTGTTAGGATGAGAAAGAATCGTAATCTCTGGGAGGAAGCAAAGCACGGGAGGATGTTAGCTTTAGAATCTTCTTCCTTCTGGTTGCTTTAATGTCCCATGTCTGCATATTATATTGGTAAAGTCATGATATTGTACAAATTTAGCATTAAATAAATAAGTACTGAATAAATAAGGCTATTTCTCTGGGTGTGAATTGTGGAAGCAAAACATAGATATAAAGAAAAAGTGGAAAGACAAGCATGACAAAGAGCTGCTTGAGAAAAGCCTGCAGAATGCAAACAGTCTCAACATAGATTTAAAATGCTGAGCAGATTGTAGAAATGGATAAAGATAGGCATGTCATGGTACCAAATTAAAAAAAAATACTTCGTTGAAATTCTGGGAAAAAAAACCTAAGCAACAAAATAATATCTCTACATATTTCTTTTCATTAATGTGTTTAGAGATGGGGAAAAAATGACAAATTTGTTAATACAATGACTTTACAAGTATAGTATGCAGACATGGAACATTAAAACCACCACAAGGAATGATTCTAGAGCTAAAGTGACTGTGTAGTGGATCACTTAGTGTCAGAGTTGAGAAGTAGACATAACCAAATTGAGGTGCATATATGCTTTGATCAAATGAGGCTTTTTATAGACATATTTTCATCTAGTAAAATGTGAGCAGAAATCTTGAAGAAAATATTCACTTCATCAATAATCTATACAATTCTTACAATAGTCTATCTAGTAAAATTCTGATACTCAAAGAGATAGTCTATGTTTTTGTGAAGTACTTATGTCTATGGACTGAAAATAGAAAAATGTGTTGGCGTGGATGTGCATTGAACTGTGTTCACAAAGGCACTGTGAATACTTTAACCTTATTTATTCTATTTATGGACATTTTTATGTCCTTATGAAGTTCAAGAATTCTACTTGAACTTATTTTAAAATAACTTTCAACTGACTTTCTTTTTATACCAATAACTTCATCCTAGTCATAAAATTTTATTCTCAATCATTCTTAGTTTTTTTTTACCCTTTAAAATAGTTTCATAAAACAGAAATGACCTTTATCTTTATATACCACCATGCTTCTGAAGTTTACATCCTAAAATTAATCATAAGTCTGAAAAAAATTCATTATGGTTATCCAAATATCTAATTTTATGTCAACCAGATACTAAAAATTTCAACAGCATGAAGATAGCAACATTTATTATAATTATTGAACTGAATAAAATATGAGGTTTTTGAGGTACATAGAATATGGCCAGATCCTTGTGAAGTCTCTAACTTAACAGCTCAGGAAAACCACTTAACAAATAACATGGACAAGATCGATTTTTTTTCCACACTAAAACTTAAACACCCAATTCTTTGCATCTAGACTTCTTTCATGAGACCTATCTTTTAAGTGCTATTTTTTTTGTTTGAAATATTTCAACATAAGGCACATGACTGCAGAGAAAGTGTTTAGAGTGGAGGAAGGTGACAGTGTCACCTGAGGGATGTCACACAGCCAGTGTGGCAGACAGAAGGGCCATTGTTCCTGTGCTTGTGTTGGTGGTTATCAAATTTCTTCCTATAAAGGTGTGTCATTGTTAACGTCAGGATACTACGTTGTCTTTTATGTACTATTTCTTTGTTTTTAACCTCAGCCTGAAATATTTTTCTTTGTCATCTAGGACTGATCATACTGCCATACATTCCAGTAATAGGGCCCATCTAGATGAGTATCTTCGAAGTGGACTCTAAAAATTAAAATAGGAAAAAAAATTATTAAATATTCAAGTATGAACTGTAACAAGTTAATCAGGTGTACATCATTGTTCTTAATGATTTTAAAAAACTTCAGAAAAAAAACACAACGTTCTTAAGATAAATGATGCAAATACAACTTCACAGGATCTGTAAATTAGACAAAAGTCCTTGTGAGAACAGTCTAGGCATGTCCTTGTTCCAAAATAACAACTGAACTCACTGCAAATTACTATTTAGAGTATTTATAGCCCCTTTACAACATATCGTTTCCACACTAATTCAATATGATACTTGAAGTGTTAGCTTGAGCAATATGTCAACTGAAGTGTGGCTGCCTCTGCAGCTGAGGTCCCACTGTCTCTGATCCCGGGGGCAGGGGATGAACAGATGCAGAACCAAAAGCACAGGCTCTGGGAGGTTTGTAAGCAATCTTGTTTATTAAATAAAGGACTGAGGTATTTATGTTGGTAGTTTTGGGTGGGCTCTGCTTCCAGCTGCTGTTGTGTTTCCTGGTTGGCTCTGGGACGTATGTCAGCAGTGGTCATCTTGGGGTCTTGTTTCAGGCTCCTCTGGGTCAGAATGCTACTGCGCATGTCAGAGCTCTTTGCCTAGGACATGGCCCAATGCTTTCAGCCTTACCTGCCTCACTGAAGGTCATCATATTAAATTTTAAAATAATGTTCTCTCAGTTACATGCAAATAGAGGCAAGTTTCTCACAATAATTTTGCATATATCCATGTCTTTCGACATGCTATGAAAATACATTAGAAATTAGTATATTTTTCCATAGGTCACTAAGTCCACTTGGTGTTGGCCATATGTCTATGGATATGGGACCATCCAATAGAATGGAAATTTTATCAGTAGACACAAGTTTCAAAAAAATTATACTTCCTTCTCCAATAGAAATGCACTGCTAAAAGCTCCCCAGTAAGGGACAGAGCAAGAACAGCAAATTACTTACATATGATGGAAATTGAAATGGGTTGATGTAGTGCAGGTCTTGAGCAAGAAATAAGTTAGTTTTAAGTCCATCACTGTAAAAAGCCTATCACTGAAGATCTCACATGCTTTGGTTGCAGATCATACATAAACCAATTCTAATGAAAAAGGAAACTTCCTACTTGTTCTACTTGTTTAGCATTCAGAGTACCAGAAGTACTATGTAGGCTTCTGGTGAAGGAAAGACATCGGTGATCTTACCCAGAGCTGAATCCTCCATGCTACAGCACCTACCTACAAGGCAAACAGGGGTAATAGCAAGGTTAGTACAAAATAAATAACCCCCCCCCTTTTTTTATCAGACTTAAGGCTTGCTCCTGAGGAAACAATTTTTGCCTGGTATTAACATCTTGTTCTTTGGCTTTTGCCTGGCAAGTTTCTAGGCATCTAGAGTAGAACATGATATTTTTATTTTGCTAAAAGATCATGCTGTCATATTCCTTGTATGTATTTTTATTTATACACATAGGCCCGGGCTGCTCTCATTCCTAATAAGAAAAGCTTTGCAGTGAGAAACAGAAAGTAAAAGGCTCATAACTTGTCAAAGTACTGAAAATCAGAGACTCAGGACTCAGCCCAAATGCAACTTTGTAACAGGAATCTTAGATGATCTTATTAATAAGGAAATCTGGGACCAGATATTGGGGTGAAAGCTGAAAGATCAGAGAAAAAGAACAAGCCACAGTCAACCTCATCTTGCCAACTCCTCAGCTGATTCTGTTTCCACAAATCCTTAGATTGAAAGCCTCTGAATCCTCACCCCTGAGGGTCTCATTTGAACGCTTTAACAACTAGCTTATGTCTAAGAATTCCTAGGTCTAAAGACAGCGAGTTTCTGTTTCCTCATGCCTTATATACCTTTTTCCACCCTGACATATCACTTCCTGGGATTAAAGGCATTTGTGCTTCCCAAGCAAAGCCATGAGATCTTAAGAGTTGGTATTGAAGGTGTGTGCCATCAAGCCAGGCTCTGTTCCCAGTGTGGCCTTGAATTCACAGAGATCCAGATGGCACCCAACATTTGTGGTACGAATTCATCAAAAAGCTGCCTGCCTGTGGCCTTGTGGGCCCCAGCTCAGGCCCGAGCTACATTTGGCTGGTTGTGGTGGTGCACGCCGTAGGATTTACTGAAAGAGGCAGGGGCAGGAGGATCCCGAGTTTGAGGCCAGCCTAGGAGGCTTGTTAAGGAGAAGCGTTGACCTAGCCACAAACGGTGGTGGGACCTTGGAGGCAGCAGCTGCTGCTCTGAGTTGCAGACTCTTTCTCATTGTGTTGGTGACTGCGTTGATGCTGCTACATGGGACAAAGAGTTTACTACCGCTTGTTCAGAGAAGAATTGCCTGGACCATAGTGTTACAAGAAAGAATCCACAAAAGGTCAGTTTGGAAACGTATGGTAAGACAAATGGTGGGGAGAAATTGCTGTGAAGATTTTCTCTTCTAGCGAAGAACATTCATGGTTACCAGAGACAGACATTTATCAGACTGTGATTGCTCCAAACCACAGAGGAGGCACACACACACACATACACAATTCTAAATGGAAGATCCAGATGGATCTCTGTGTCCCAAGTGATAGGATTAAGGGTGTGTGCCATCCCTGTCTGGCCTCTATATCTGATTTAGTGGCTGGTTCTGTCCTCTGATCCCAAGATAAGTTTTATTGGGGTGCACAATATATCACCACAAAACATCTTTCTCAAAATCCCTACCCTCAACCAAGGATCGGGGGACATTGTGCAAGAGGAAAAAGATATAATGTAAGAACTAGATGATGGGAAGAATATTAAGAAATTTTTCATTTGGTTTTAAATTATGAAACTGTTCATTTGATTTTTACATTTATCTAACATTATAACCAAACTGAAAATAAACTTCTATTTAATTTTTTTGGTTTTTTGAGACAGAGTTTCTATGCATAGTTTTGGTGCCTGTCCTGGATCTCACTCTGTAGACCAGGCTAACCTCAAACTCTTTCTGGCTGGCTCTTTCTCCCAAGTGCTAGGATAAAAGGCATGCATCCAAGTAAACTTCTAATAAAAAAGGTGAAAAGTATTTTTATTATATTTATTTTAATAACTTATTAGCAAAATAAGTATGTTAAAAATTTAACAATGGTAACTGGTAAAATGATTTTTTTAAATGTGTTGGGCTTATTAATGACTAAATGGACGAACAGTGCAACAGGAGCTTGGGACGGTACTACTGTCACTACCACAACATTTAAGAAGATCTAGGTTTAAGGAAGATAAATTATTTACAACAGCAGTGATTAGAGATCTTGAATGCCCTGATTTTCACATTTTTAGATCAGTATTTCATTCCAAAATACAAAACTACTTAAGTTGTTGCTAATTATATTTATGATCTCAAATATTCCTTTGAAAACATTTATGACATTCTTAAACTAAAGCTAATGAAGTATAATCAATAAAATAATTATTAATTGTTGTTTATCTTTATATATAAGAATGAAGGTATATGTAGTATAACTTTTTGTTTCTGCTTGATATCATATTCAAATTTAAAATTATATAGACCAACTGCTGCCCAGGTCTCTAATGGTTAAGTGAACATGAATATAAACCCTACATAGTTTGACTGTAATCTCCAAATACTTCAGTCTAATAGTCTAATAATACTTAAGTCAATAAAATCAATTTCTGAGGTTTTTAGTGTATTCTATCAGATACTTCTTAGATCTGACATAGATCAAAGAGTAACAGCAGCAGAATTAAAAAGATATCATTTGATTAAATTAGCAGTAATTTAACATGTCTGTCATTACTCCCATGTCTTTTTGTCTACTTTTTTAAAATTTATTATATTTGTGTTTTAATTTTACATATCAGCCATGGGTTCCCCTGTCCTCCCCCCTCCCGTCCCCACCCTCACCTTCCCCCCAGCCCCTCCCTGCCACTCCCATCTCCTCCAGGGCCAAGACTCCCCTTAGGATTCAATTTAACCTGGTGGATTCAGTACAGGCAGGTCCAGTCACCTCCTTCCAGGCTGAGCAAAGTGTCCCTGTGTAAGCTCAAGGTTCCAAACAGCCAGCTCATGCACTAAGGACAGATCCTGGTCCCACAGGCTGGGTGCCTCCCAAACAATTCAAGCTATTTAATTGTCTCACTTATCCAGAGGCCCTGATCCAGTTGTGGGCTCCACAGATTTCATAATTCATGGGTTTTCCATTAGTTTGGGTATTTGTCCCTGTGCTTTTCCAATCTTGGTCTCAACAATTCACACTCTTACAGTCCCTCCTCTTTCTCGATAATTGGACTCCTGGAGCTCCACCTGGGGCCTGGCAAGGATCTCTGCATCCACTTCCATCAGCTATTGGATGAGAGTTTCCGCACGACCGTTGGGGTGTTTGGTTATCTGATCACCAGACTAGGTCAGATCAGGCTTTGATAGCTCAGTTGGTAGAGCAGAGGACTGTACATCCTGGCCACAGTTTCCCCTTCCTTTCCTCCTCCCAGTCCCTTCCCACAACTCCTCTTCTGTTTTTAACCTGAAATCCACTTCTCTGTTTCTGTTTAGGAAAGGGTGGGTCTCCCATGAATATAAGCAAAACATGGCATATCTAGTTGCAGTAAGACTAAGCACCTCCTGTGTATTAAGGCTGGGCATAGTGACCCAGTTTAAGGACAAAGGTTCCAAAAGTTTGTAAAAGAGTCAGAGGCTGACCCTGTTTCCAGTATACTTTCAGCGATCATTTCTAGTTTCTTAATAAGCCTGACTCTTAAATATCTAGACCAAAGAGATTTTTATATCCTAGCATTTTACTTAAAGTTAAACAATGAAAATCATATAATTCATGTTTATACTATGTGAAATATATTAGTTATTGTCCTCAGTAAATCACAAATGACATTTGGATCTGGTAATAAAGCTAACTGGTACAACACTTGCCAACATGATAAGTCCCTCAGTTGTACTTTGAGATGATTAAAAATCCTTATTTAATAATCAAAAATTTTTTGAAATCTTTTAAAGTCTTTTTATTCATCAGTAAATTAAAAATAATGTATATCTTTTCCCATTTAGATATTGTTAATGTTATGGATTGTATTTTATATACATAATAATCAAAATTTTGTTGTAATAATTAATCTTAATTAATATGTACCATACTCACTTTAGGTTAATAAGGTAGAAAAAGATGAATCATATGTATACTATTAAATATTAAAGAAATTTACAGTAAAATTATATTTACTAAATATCAAATTAATTAACAAAGGAAATTGTATATCTGAAAGTATTAGTAGTTTATTTTTCAGATTTTAATACTATTACATCATTTTCCTTTCTCTCTTTCTAAACCATCTTAGGTAACCTTCCTTTCTCTCTTTGAAATTCATGTCCTCTTTTTACATTAATGGAATGTACATATGTATATATATATATATATATATATATATATATATATATATATACATATATATATATATATATATATGTATATATATATATATGTGTGTGTGTGTGTGTGTGTGTACATATATATATATATAAGTAAACATTCAAAACATATATTAAATATATTTTCCAAAATACACATATTTCAAAATATGCCCAAAAGAATGTGTTCAGCTAGTATAATGTTACTTGTATGTGTATTTTCAGGGCCCACAGTTTGGTATCAGACAGTTTGTGTGGTCTTCCCTGAGGAAGACTATTTCTCCCATCGTTAGCATTCCATTCTAGTCTGTATTATTTTGTGCATGATTAGAACTCCTTAGTGTTTTTCTCCTGTCACTTTGGCATGCCCATTGTTGTTATTTTGGTTTAGCTCGTGTTTAGGCCTTCTTGTTGGTGAGAGCTGTGGCTGTAACTTCTCCTATTTCTAGCATAAGCAATCTGAAAGCAATTTTCTTGACCCTCTAACTCCTAGAGTCTTTCCATCCCCTCTCTATAATGTTCTCTGAGCTTTAGGTGTGGACTTGTTTTATAGCAGTGTCCAGTAGGCTTCACAACTGCATTTTGATTGGCTGTGGTTTTCTATAGTTGTCTCTATCTGTTGCAAAGCGAAGTTTCCTTGATGAAGAGTGAGGACTACACTTATCTGTGGGGGTGAGGACAAATATTTAAAATGTAGCTAGTAATTGTGGTAATTTAAGGTTTATAGTAAATGTACGGAGGATTAAGCACACATTGTAAAGTGTAACAGTAAATTTTTGCTTTAAATTTCAACCTACGTTTTAAGAATTTTTCCAGAAATCCTTTTATTTCAAATAAGTGGGTTTGGAAGGAATAGAATTACAAAGCATGGTATTTAACAAGAGCGAGAAAATTTATCAAACTGTATCACTGCTAGCAGTTATATTTACAACATGTCAAATATGTCAATTAAATAAATAAGAACCTAAGGTATCATTTTAAGTAATTAATTTAGGATAAATGGTTTCTATCCATGGAATTCTGACAGGCTAAGTTAAGCTTTATATAATATCAAGTTTTTGAGACACCTTATCCCTACACCAAAGCTTGCATATAACAAAAATCTGGGTTTCTAGTCCAGTCCATGGAGGCTTCACAGGTGTGCATCTAAATTTCGTGAGTTCCCATTAGTTTGGTTTCATTGTTTCTGCAGGTTTCTCCATCATGATCTTGATGCCCATTGCCATAGAATCCCTCTTCTTTCTCTGGAACTGGACTGCTAGGCCCTTTGCATAAACGACACAATTGTGTAGCTTGATGTGTTTCAGGGACTGCCTGGCAGTTAGATCAGGCTCCATCCCTGGTGCATGAGCAAGCTTTTTGGAGCCCATTCCCTACGGTGGGACATCTCGTACAGCCTTGAGGAATGGGGAGAGCCTTACCCCTGGCTCTACTGAAGGTACCAGGCACTGCTGACTCCCCAGGGGAGGACTTATCTTCTTGTATGAGAGAATGGAGTGTGGCTTGAGGTTGGAGTGGAGGCTGAAGGGGCAGCAGGAGGGAAGTGGGAGATCTGTGATGAGTGGTATGTAAAACAGATAAAATATTTCTTAATAAAAAATTCTGGGTGTCTTTCTTTTTTCCCCTTTGTTACTGATTTTCAACTTGACAAAAGCCAGAGTTGTCTGGGGAGAGACAACTCAACTGAGAAAGTATTAACATCAAATTGTCTGTATACCAGTCTGTAGGCATTGTTTTGATTAATGTTTGAGGTAATAAGCCCAATCCAAATGCAGCCAGTGTCACCCTGATAGGTTACTCTAGATTCTGTAAGAAAGGAGGCTGAGTATGCCACTAAGCAGCTTCCCTGTTTGATCTGATTCAATTCCTGACTCCAAGTTCCTGTCTCAGCATCCTGCCCTGACTTCCCTCAATGATAAATTGTGAACTAGGAATTAAAAGATGAACTAAGCCTGTTTATTCCCCAGTTCCTTTTGACCGTGGTGTTTATATAATAGAAATCTAACTATGACACAATGGGTATTACTTAAGCATCAGAATTTAACAGGTAGTTACCACCTTCCATTAGTTTGTGATTTTTGTGCTATCATGGAATGGACACCTATAAAGTATCAGCAAATTTTACATAACTGTTTTAATATTTTGATCCACTTAGTTTTTCTGATACTCTTAGAATGCTACATAATATGTAATGGTATAGTATGAGAGACAAGTATTTTCTAAGTGTAGATAAATGATTCACTATTGTCTAAAGATAAAAATCTCCCCTTTATAGCTCATTTATCAAAACCCATTTGATGTAGGAGAGGATAAATCTTGTAGAGATAATATGTTCTTTCATTAGCATCAGGAAACAGGCTTGAACTGAGTTCATTCCATGATAGATAAGATGACTAGTCATATACTATCACTTTAGACCTGAACTTATTTTTAAGATTTTATTCTTTTTTATTGTCATTATTTTAGAGATTTTCTTTCTCTGTCTGTTGCATTACATTATTGCATAAGTTACTACTAAGAATGAATGAGCAGGGGAAAAGATGTCTATACCTTTCAGATCAGGTCAAAAGTTAGAACTTACATGTAAATTTTTGATAATAGAAATTATTAATATTTATTAAATTCACTGTCTAAATTCTTTCTGAGATTTTTATCATACCATTAGGAAAATATCTTTGTAACTTTCAAGGTAATGCAAAGAAAACAAAACACACACAAATTAACAGAAATAATTTATGAGCAGGATGGGTTTCTGGATTCAGATAAAAATTAGAGAGAAGTTAGATCAGAAATATAATAATTGAATAAATTTCTTTTGCACACTAAGTCTGGGTTCATACATGTCATAATATTGGAGACCTTAAAATTGTGGAGAATTCCTTTGGATTTAAGTCTCAGACCTGAGTAGATAAGATTATGTCAATCTTGACACCACTAAAATCTTAGAAAATAAAACCAAATCTTATTGGGTCCCACTTAAGATGAATGACATTGGTAGAACCAAGAAGGTAGGAAAAGTTCTCATGCAAAAATGAATAATCCTGCTGTGTGCACCTGCCTAAATTCCTGTAAGACTTTCCTTTACAGAAGTCATCATGTAGATTTTACTAAGGAAGAATCATATGCTCTGGGATGCAGTCTCAGTAAAACATTCCAGAACAAGGCTGTTTAAATTTCTAGTTTAAAAACAATGGCAATTATTTTATGATATATTCAAGGCTCTGACTTGTATACATGACAATATGTTATACAAATGACTGATTGAGATATACACTTCAAAATAAAGAAGGGTAATATTCCCCCAAAGAACAAATTATATACAGTCCACAAAACACATATTATTGTTATTGTACACAGCATATGAACTGGCATATGCTTCATTTTTATTTCTGGATTGGAACAGTTTTTTATACATGTACATATTAATGAAGGCATTGAAATAAATACATGTTGCTATTTTATCTTTTCCTCTTCAACTGAAGTTAATGATGCATGAATTTATATTCTTAGAGATCATTTTTTTTCAGAGAAGACAATCTAAATAGTGACTCCATTTCCATTAGTAAGTTTTTATGACCTAGTCTTTTTTCAGTATTTGATAAATAACCTTAAATACCAAGAAATATGAGTGGCACTTTCAACTTTAATACATTGACAAATTATTTTAAAATAATTGCTTGTTGTCATAAATAGCTATTTGAATAGAGACTCCTAAAATATATAAGTCAAAATACCTATATAGAATAATTTTTCAAGATATTTTCCCCAAAATAATTAATAAATAATTGAACCATGTTATTTGGGGCTACTCCATCTCAACATTCTCAAACTTGTATCACAAATATGTTTGAACAATGTCCATGAACAAAGCTGTATGAGGAGATTTCCAAGACCTTGTAAGAAAAGACAAGACTCTTGTAATCTCTCTTTCTCCACCACATGAGTTGATCGTGGAATGGGAATGGGCTTCCATGCCCCTCCCAGTTGTAAGACTAAAAGTGAGTTTTACTTTAGATCATTCGTTACCACTGGCTACTATGTATTTATATGCCTCTACAGAAAAAAAAAATGTTGTTTTTATTTCCCATGTGATACTTGTCCTTGTGATTACCTAAATTACTCAGGTAACTAACTGTTCTTAACCCTCAGAGTAAAAAGTGTCTGATGCTCTGAATAAGGTGATTGTGGCATGAGACTTCAGTCTGTCTTGTTTTTAGGCTGTACTCTCCCAGATTCATGCCTCCAACTAGGGTGGTAAAAAAGCACTGAAGAAGTTACATTGATATCATAAATAATGTGCTGAGACAATTCTTATATTGAATAATTTTCAATAAAGTGCAGAACTCAATTATATCAATCACTTTGTCAAATTTAGAGTTAAGAAATCTTTATATTCAAAAACATAAAGTATTATGGATATTAACTCTTTACCCTAAGACCATTAGCCAAACTTTCACTAGGGAAAACATATTATGAATCCATGTCTCTGTCCTCTAAAATGTGAATTTTAGGAAAATTTTAAATTTGCCTATGTAGTTTTTCTATTGCCTAATAAATTCTATGCAACATAAATATGAGCAAATATTTCTGAAGAAATGTATGGGGACATCTACTGATTTATTAACCTATGTACAATATAGGAAATTCATTTAAACATCATCTTTTGCAAATTTACATCTCATTTCTAAAAATTTAAAAACTGTGTTCTCTGAGATTCAATTATTTAAAACATTAAAATATGCAAGGATCTTACTATGCATTTGCATTGTTTATTATATATGTATTTTATTACTAAATAAATAATCTCTTTTCCAGTTTATATTTTCTGACTAGCTACTATGAACTCTATGTATACCCCTCTATGCTTGGAGCATTTGATTTTCCCACATTTCCATATTGAAATCTCATTCCACACAGGCAAAAATTTTGGGAAGCTAAAGAGTTCATGAAAACAAAACTCTTATGATCGCTCTGGTTTTGTGAATGAAAGAGAAAACAAGTATTTTCTCACTTATGAAAGTAAAAGGTCATGTACCAAATATCAAATCAATTGAACAGTAATTTAAGACTTGCAGTCTTTAGAAGTATGAAAAGTGTCCACTGTTTTTAAACCACTAATTTTATTGTACTTTATAAGAGATATGTGAGCACGTGAAGACAAGCTATATTTTAGTCCTAATATAAACTTTTCCCTCTACAAGTGAATTGTATTATATTTTCCCAAATTATCTCACAAAACAAGTATTGATTTCTATGCTTGTTTTCTTTTGTCTTGTTTCTACCCTTTATCATTTTAATTAGAGTAACCATGACCTAACTAGTATCATAAATGTTTATGGGAAAAAATAACTTTCTTCTGGCTTATCCTGTTGTAAAGAGCGTGAGTCACGTCAGGATATGTTGTCAACTACCTTATACTGAGATGATAAAACTAAGATTTAAAAGCCTTTTTGATTAATTGTGTACAATAAGGTATTTGAATAAATCATATATCATCATTTTATCCATATTTATCAAAGTTGATTTCTTTAGATAGACTTGAATGTTGATATTAAACTAATGCTTAATCAACATGGGAATCTATCCAATATGACTAATATAACTGTCGTGTTTTAAAGGGCTTTCTAGATTGATGATGTAGATCTTTTAACTTCTTACTGAATTTGTAAATGGATGCACAGCTGTACCTTCTTCTACTTACAATTCAGATAAAGTATAATTTCTATAAATACTAGACATTGAATAAATTGTTGTCAGCATTATTATCAGACTAATATCTTAGTTTCATCAGAAAAAAATCTATGCACATTTAGTTCATCCTTTTTGAAATAAAGTCAATGTCTGCCTAACCTGTAGATACATTTGCTAAATTCTCATGGGGAAAAATGAATTTCACCCTTTTGGCCAAGTTCCAGAAGTGTCTTTTCCACAGCACCACAAAAAACATTATTCTTTACACTAAACATAGTGTGACCAATTAATGAATTTTGTAATACATTGCTATTGATAGTGTGTTTATTCCCTTAGAAACATCACAGTAGAACTCAATTTTCTTTTATTCCTAAAATTATATTTTTAAATTCAATCACAATATTACTATCTGGACATTCAAACAGCAATGTTACAGCTTCAAACTACATCTTTTAATAGATATTCTTTCAATTTAAAGTATATATTGTATATTCTGAAAGTTTATTTGTTTATTTCTGAATATTTAGGACATGCATGCATTTAATAGTTTCTATGAGAAAACACATTAATGAGTGATCATGTGCAAATCCTGAACAGTTAGTAAATAACTAAATAAAATATGCTCTTTATTTTTTAGATGAGGAATGTGCAAGACTCATTTTAAGTCACTGATTCCAAGGTTATGTAAAATGTCAGGAAACGTAAACTTGGGAAATGTAGACATTGGGTATATTTCTTCCATCTTACATAAGAGGTCAGAGAAGTTTCATTATAAATGTGATGTTTGGTTAAAGAGTCTATTTAGTGTGCTACCAAGGTGGATGCAAGTAGTACAAAATTTCCCATGAGACAAAAGTGTGGGAAGGTCCTGAGCTCTGGAGAAAGAACACCTATATGGCAGCATGAATAGTAAAAGTTTCCTTGTGAGTTTTGCCTGGCAGATTCCTCTTAGATTGAACCATTCCATCCTGCGGAATACTCCATAAAACAAGGAATAAACAACTCAAAATAGCAGCAGGAAGTCCCTGAAAACAGTAAGATTTTCTAGGCTCTCTATCTTCCCAAGAGTATGTGAGCAATGAAGTCAGATGAGGCTCAGTCTCAAAGGAATCAAGCTGCATCAGAGACTCTGAGATAAGCCTAATTCTTTGGCAGAAATGAGAAGAGCTAAACTTCCTAGCAGAAACCTATAAAAGGCTCAGAACAACTGAGCTTTGGAAAGCATATTCTCCAATCTGTTGAACTGCCTACAGGCTGTTCAGTGTGTTACTAATTCTAAACTTCTATTATATGTCACCAATTCTAGAGGAAGCTTTTGTTATATAGACATCTTTTAGTCTTCCCTGCTCCTATGAGTAGGCCCTCAGCAATATTCCTGTTAGTAAGTGTTGTTATTTGTATTTTGTACTATAAAGGACTTCCTATCTGGAGTGAATAGATGTGTGTGCATGTGTGTGTGTGTGTGTGTGTGTGTGTGTGTGTGTGTGTGTGTGTGTGTATGGGTGTGTGTGTGTTTGTGTTCCATCTCTCTAGGAATAGTCTGTCACACTGCAGTGAGACAGTCTGGTTAATACACAAGAAACATTGTTTGAAGTTATGGACATTATCTTTGATGAAAATGAATCATACCATTGTAGGATATTGAGTCAAAAATTTTATGGCTGAATGCATATGCAAAAAAAGCCACTCTGATTTGTAGCCATTGTCAAAGAGCTTCATTGTATGCAAAGTCCTAAAATACCTTCACCAGTTATCTTATGGTATATAATTCTTTAAAATGTTGGGGTGGAAGAAGAGAGAGAGATAGAGAGGGAGAATTAGAAATACAGAGATACAGAAAAAGACCCATTAATTTTCAATAAAAAATTGCAGTCCACATTGATAATTTTCTCTGCCCTTGTTTTATATAGTATTTTTATTGCTGTGACAAAACATCATGATCAAAAACAACTTGTGGATCAAAGGTTTATATAACTTCATAACACTCTTATCACAATACTTAGTAAGGTAAGTCAGGGAAGGAATTCAAGGCCAAAACCCTGAAGTAGGAAGTGATGTGGAGGCCATGTAGAAGTGCTCCTTATGGGATTGGTCCCCAAGGCTTTCTCAGCCCTTTTTCTTATATAATCCAGGACCACATGTCCAGGGTTACCACAGAGTATAGGGGGCTGGGAATTCTCACATCAATCAACTGTCAATGTTAATAAAGAAAATGCCCTATAGACTTACCTGTAGTCCAATTCTATGGAGATATTTTCTCAATTAAGGTTCTGTCTTACAAGGTGACCTCAGTTTGTGTCAAGTTGGTGAAAAGTGTGAGGGAATAGGAGAATGAGGTAGATTACTTTTAGCCATTTAGCCTTCCTTTATATTCTAATTTATTTTGAAAATTTAAAGTTATTTATTCTACTAGTGTCATATAATTTCCATTAATAATCATTAAAATAAATAAAAATCAAAGAAACACTTAACAGTACACTTCATGGTTCAAAACTTTCCCTGTATTCAGCACATACTGTTCAAAATTTTATAACCTATTCCTGTAAATCCTAAAATGTGTAATTGTCAGCTATCTGGAGAGTAGTCACTTATGTATAATAAAATTCTCAAGCCTCAAATAAAAAAGCAATAGAAGGAACAAAACTTCAAAAAGAAATAAATATAGAAAATAAAACAGCTAGCAAGCACAGTCACACATATATCTATACAGATATAGATATAGATGTATATATGGACATAGATATATGTGTTGTTCACTAATTGTTTTTATAGACATAATAATATAATTTATTGCTGGGCAGTGGTGGTGAAGGCCTTTAATACCAGCACTTGGGAGGCAGAGGCAGGCAGATCTCTGTGAGTTCGAGGCCAGCCTGGGCTACAGAGTGAGTTCCAGGGAAGGTGCAAATATACACAAGACACCTTGTCTCAAAAAAACAAAATAATATAATTCATTGATATAAATATAAATAATAGTTAGTGAAAAACAGACAACATGCATTTAAAGTATAGTGGGGGAAAATTGGGGGGAATGAAAGGAGATATGTTGTAATTAAATTATAGTCTCAAAAACCAAAAAGACACACATTTCCAATCAGAGTGCAGTTGTGTTGACTCCTTAGCTAAGAGAAGTGTAACCCCATGATTATAAGGTTCTTTGTAATGCATCTTAAGTCTAAAACCATAGGTTTAGAATTTTGAACGTCTTTTGATTTCTTCTCCGAAGAGTTGCCTAATTTGTGTAATAAATCTTTGGACCAGAATACTCAAGATCCTATATTACAAACGACATTAACTTCATGGATTTATTAAGAGCATTCAATTATATGTTAAACAGAGACTTAGGGGACATTAAATATCAATATTCAGGTCCTAAGGTCAATAGTCCATGGTAATATACTCATGTTAACTGTCTTAGTATCTTCACTCAGTATTAATTAGGGAAATACTCCTGATTCTGAAATGAAGATATCATTTTTATTTATTTTGTGATTAAATTTATGTGATGTAAAACATAATTTTGAATTTTTTTTTAAATTTTCTAAATTGGACAAGAACTGCCCTATGTGAGCCAGGCCTGCAGTATGGATGTAAAATTTCCTTTCATATTATCAAAGAAGAGACAGTGTTGGGCAAAGAATAATACAAGATCAAGAGAATCAGGTAATCTACTATTTCTTTCTTTTTTTTTTTCAGTGAGATAAAATGCTTTCTATTTGCCATTTGTTTGAATTTTTACCAAAAGCATGGATGTTGTCCAGTGGTCTGGTCATATGTTTAAGCAAAAAGGAAATGTGAAGAACAATCAAAAGAAATTACTATGAAAATTTAAGCTCATCTGTTTTAGGATTGCATTTCATAGTCCATTAGCCAGACAGGGAAGTCAGAATAGAAAGCTGGAGGCGGGAATTAATGGTGAAACTATCAAGAAATGCTTTTTACTGGTTTTCTCCTTACAGTTTGCTGAGCCTACTTTCTCTTTAAAAAAAATAATTAATTAATTTATTTTTTATTATATTTATGTTTTAATTTTACATATCAGGCATGGGTTCCCCTGTCCTCCCCCTCCCACTTCCACTCCCACCTTCTCCCCAGCCCCTCTCCTCCATTCCCATCTCCTTCAGGGCCAAGACTCCCCTTAGGATTCAGCTCAAACTGGTGGATTCAGTACAGGCAGGTCCAGTCCCCGCCTTACAGGCTGAGCAAAGTGCCCCTGTGTAAGTCCAAGGTTCCAAACAGCCAGCTCATGCACTAAGAACAGGTCACAGTCCCACTGCTTGGGTGCCTCCCAAACAGTTCAAGCTATTCACTTGTCTCACTTATCCAGAGGGCCTGATCCAGCTGAGGGCTCCATAGCCTTTGGTTCATAATTCGTGTGCTTCCATTCGTTTGGCTATTTATCCCTGTGCTTTTTGCAATCTTGGATTCAGCAATTCACACTCTTGCAAACCCTCCTCTTTCTTGATAGTTGGACACCTGGAGCTCTACCTGGGGTCTGGCTGAGGATCTCTGCATCCACTTCCATCAGTTATTGGACGAGAGTTCCAGCACGACAGTTAGGGTGTTTAGCCATCTGATCACCAGACTAGGTCAGATCAGGCTTTCTCTCGACCATTGCCAGCATTCTACAGAGGATGTATCATTGTGGATTTTTGGGGACCTCTCCAGCACTCTGCCTATTCCTGTTCTCATGTGGTCTTCATTTATCATGGTCTGTTATTCCTCGTTCTCCCTTTCTGTTCTATAGCCCATTTCTTAATTGGACTGTTGGGCATTTTGATGTCTAATTTCTTGAGTTCTTTATATATTCTGGATATCAGCCCTCTGTCAGATGTGGGGTTGGTGAAGACCTTTTCCCATTCTGTAGGCTGTCGCTTTGTCTTGTTGACCATGTCCTTTGCTCTACAAAAGCTTCTCAGTTTCAACTGGTCCCATTGATAGATTGTTTCTCTCATTGTCTGTGCTACTGGTATTATATTTAGAAAGTGATCTCCGGTGCCAATGCCTTCTACCATATGGCTCAGCTAAATATTTTGCATCTATTTCTAAAGAACTATACCCTATCACAGAGATACTTGCACATTCAATCTTCATGGATGCTTTATGCATAACTGCTAGTATATTAATTAGCCTAAATGTCCATAAAGTAAAAACATGGTAGAAAGAATAAGCTACATGTGCACAATTTTATTTTGCACACCACTTAAGAAAAACAAAATTATAAAATTGGCAAGATATTGGATGGAACTAGAACATAAGTTGAGTCAAATATTCCAAAACAGATATCACTGATTGTTGCTCTTATAAAATCCAAGGGTTTTTTTATTTCTGTGTTCAAATTGGAAAATCTGTCAAACCCAGAAAATAAGATAAAAGCCTTAAGAGGTTGGTGACAGAGAGATCTTGTGTAGGATTATAAAACTTATTTGACATAACTTAGGGGAGGGAAATACAAGTGTGAGGATTTTTAAACAAGGATGTAGACAGAGAATTAATAGAAAGGATTGAGTTAGAAGGAGATTCAATCAAAACTAAATTGATATA